>NC_060054.1:1237500-1837500 GCF_905333055.1 Maniola jurtina | reverse complement strand
GAAGGGGATCTTACAAGGATATAAAAAATTTCCTTTCACGCCTACAAAGTGCCTACAATTTGTGAGTATAAAACATTTTTTTTTTTGCTTTGACAAGAATTAGAGGAATTATAAAGTTAGGACGTAAAAATATGAATGAGCGTAAAGAACAAAATGTTTAAAAAACAGTGGGTGATTAAACTGCGCACAAAAAGACTGGGGAAAAAAAACAAAAGAACATCGATCACTGGAAATGACTAAAATTATTTTTACAATGTAGTACAATGTAATTTACAATGTATGATCTTGGATGAATAAATACTCTGTATGATTTAATAAGCACGGTATAATTTCGATTCAGTTCGGTGGTATACAAATTGATAGAAAAAGGGTTAAGGGCATAGATATGTGTTAAGGGTTATTTATGTTGATTCTGATTTTAGTGAAATAATTTTAAGGTCGAAGTAAATGAAATAGCAATGATATTATTACCTACATAATATTTAATACGAATGTTGCGTATTACGCATGGAAGGAAAATATTAATTTTGTTAATCTTTACTTATTATATTAATATTATTGAGAGGAAAGATGTGCTTGTTCGTATTAATTGATAAAATCTGACTAAATGAACCGACTTTAATAATTCTTCCACCATTGAAAAGCTATTTTATGCAGAACTAACATAGGTTATATGTTTAATACGATAAGTAGATACATATACTTTCTACTAGCTGATCTCTGATAGATACACTATGTGGTGCCTACCCAATCTACCAATATGGGTGGTCTTGCCCAGTGTGGTGGACTATAGCCTAAATCCTGGCTCTGAAAGGAGACCTGTGCTTAGTAGTGGACCAACGATGGGTTTATGATGATGACGATGATGAGTACGATAATGATGATGGTGATGTTGATGATAAGTATGACGATCATGATGATGATGATGATGATGAGTACGACGATATTGATGATGATGATGACGACGATGATGATGATGATGATCATGATGATGAGTATGACGATCATGATGATGATGATGAGTACGCCGATGATGATGATGATGATAATGATGACGAGTATGATGATGAATACGACGATAATGATGATGATAATGATGACGAGTATGATGATGATGAGTACGACGATCATGATGATGATGATGATGATGATGATGATGAGTACGACGATAATGATGATGATAATGATGACGATGAATACGACGATGATGATAATGATGACGATGAATACGACGATGATGGTGATGACGAGTATGATGATGATGATGATGAATACGACGATCATGATGATGATGATGATAATGATTATGAGTATGATGATGATGATGATGATGATGAGTATGACGATCATGATGATGATGATAATGATGTTAAGTAAGACGATGATGATGATGATAATGATGACGAGTATGATGATGATGAATACGACGATCATGGTGATAATGATGATGATAACGATGACGAGTATGATGATGATCATGATAATAATAATGATGACGAGTATTATGATGACGAGTATTATGATGATGATGATGATGATGATGAAGAGTATGACGACCATGATGATGATGATGATGATGATAGTAATGATGACGAGTATGATGATCATGATGATGATGATGATTCTAATGATGATATTAACGAATATGACGATGATTATGATGATGATGAATATGACGATGATGATGATGGTGGTGATGATGACGAATAAGATGATCATGGTGATGACGATGAAGACGATGATGATGATGACGAATATTATGATCATGATGATGATAATGATGATGATGATGATAATCTATCTAATTGGAATGACTATAGCTAAGCTAATTGAATTAAAATATTGTTAGTGATATAATTACGAATATGACGATGATTATGATGATGATGAATATGACGATGATGATGATGGTGGTGATAATGACGAATATGATGATCATGATGATGACGATGAAGAAGATGATGATGATGACGAATATTATGATCATGATGATGATAATGATGATGATGATGATAATCTACCTAATTGGAATGACTATAGCTAAACTAATTGAATTAAAATATAGTTAGTGAATATTTTTCTAAGCTAGTATTTTTCTGAGTTTAAGTGACATGGATGAAAATTATACCCAAGGACAAGGGTTAAGGATGGAGAAAGGTCAAGGACAAGATCTAGGGATTGAGGATGGTCGAGGACAAGACCAAAGGTTGGATAAAGGTCGAGGTCAAGGCCTAGGAATTGCTATTGGTCGAGGTCAAGACCAATGGTTGGATGATGGTCGAGGTCAAGGCCCAGGAATTGCTATTGGTCGAGGTCAAGGTCAATGGTTGGATGATGGTCGAGGTCAAGGCCTAGGAATTGCTATTGGTCGAGGTCAAGGCCAATGGTTGGATGATGGTCGAGGTCAAGGCCTAGGAATAGCTATTGGTCGAGGTCAAGGCCAATGGTTGGATGATGGTCGAGATCAAGGTCTAGGAATACTATTGGTCGAGGTCAAGACCAAAGGTTGGATGAAGGCCGAGGATAGGCCAAGGGAAGGATTTATGAAGGCCGAGGATAGGCCGAAGGAAGGATTTATGAAAGCCGAGGATAGGCCGAAGGAAGGATTTATGAAGGCCGAGGATAGGCCGAAAGAAGGATTTATGAAGGCTGAGCTCATGCCGAAGGGAGGATTTATGAAGGCCGAGGATAGGCCGCAGGAAGGATTTATGAAGGCCGAGGATAGGCCGAAGGAAGGATTTATGAAGGTCGAGGATAGGCTGATGGAAAGATTTATGAAGGCCGAGGATAGGCCGAAGGAAGGATTTGTGAAGGCTGAGCTCATGCCGAAGGGAGGATTTATGAAGGCCGAGGCTAAGGCCGAAGGAAGAATGATGATGGTTGAATTCAAGAACTAAGGGTTGAAAAGTCGAGGTCAAGACCTAAGGATAGATCGAAGTTAAAACCTGGTGCACGAGGATAAGGGCGTCAATGACTTTGGAAATTCTATGGACATTACGTTGAGATGTGCGAGTTCAACATGAAAGCTAAACTGCAACTTGAAGATTGATATAAAAGGAGACCAAGGACAGCATGTTCATAAAATAAGCAAAGAGGTAATGAGGGAAAAGTGCTTGAAAAAAAAAAGGGTTGGAAAGAAACTTGCAGAATCCATTCCTAGTCACGAAGACGATGCTAAGCTTCATAAGGAAATCGTAAATGAGTCTGTTACAGTGAATCTTTGAAACAATATTATCATAGTGAAATTAATATTTTGTGATAAAAGAACATGTGAACAAAGTGTATGTCTATTCAAGAACGACTAAGATGTAGTATTTAAGATAATTTATAAGCTTAGATTAAAAGTAAACTACATAGTCATAATATCAGGCTAGATCATAGTTCAATTGAGTAGCTTATTGGCACTCATATTAAGAAAAAAATGATAATATTTCTAACAATAAACGCAAAATAACTGATAGATAAGCGAATAACTACATAAATGATGCACTGTAATACTGTATTGCCATTTTCTAAGACTGAATCAGTTTTAAAGTGGTTTAGAACTGAAAATCGACAATTTGAGGAAAATAGGTTGGAATAAGCTTTTGACTACACAGTTGTACTAATTCTATATTGGAGTGGGTTGGTGTCAAATTGTTACAGGAATGAAATCAACAATGAAATCACTCTCTTCTACATTAAACAAGTATCTGCAGTTAATGTTAACGATAAAGCGATTGATAAGTACATAATGAAAGTGAATAAGAATAGGAATAGACGACAGATACGAGGAATAAAAAGTAGAAATAAACAAATAAACTCATCAGATTGAGGATAAATAGAATAGTTTCAGTTTCGTTTTGAATATAGACAGTGATTCAGACTATTTGATATCCATAGCAGTATAACGGTAACAGTAAAAGATTTAGCATAATAGGAAGAGGAGTATGTAGGTATTTTCAACCGTAGATTATTTTGAAAACGAAGAGAAAAGGAGTTTATATAACATAAGTACTCAAATCGATCTTTAAGATAAAGAGGAGTGGAGGGATTGAATAGTATAGAGTAAAAAGGATGAAGAATATGGGCATTCCTACGTAGTCGAATCGGGAGCCACTTGAGCTTACGGCGGAACTCGTAAATGGGGTCATACTTTCGTAGCCCAAATATGAACCTTTTATACAGATTTTTAAGCTTATACACAGGTTTGTTCAGTTGATCCTCAGTTAGATTAAAATAACAGGTAATAAGGCGTAATCGAGGATTGGTAGAAGAAGAGACTGAGCTAACGCAACCGTAGTAGGTAGAGGAAGAACATTATGCAATCTTCGGAGGGAGCCGATTGCACCAAATATCTTCCTGCTCAGCTCAATCATTTGTGGTGTCTAAAATTTTTCCCAGATTTTTGACTTTGTCGCTCTATGGAACGGTTTATGAAACCCATCAAACATGGCAGGCGGCAGCTGTGTTGGTTGTACTCGTGACATTAATTTTGGACTTCCGATGATGATAACCTGAGTCTTCTTTGGATTCACTGTTAGTCCAAACGAGTTGCTCCATTTTAAAATTTGTGAAAGATTTACATTTATCAAATTAATAGTGTTGGGCAGATCTGTAATTTACACTGTAAATAGATTTGTAAATCGTCGGCATACAGGCAATAGAGAGAAGTAATGTGGGAGCAAATCGAATGAATGAAAATGGAAAACGAGAGGAGACAACACGGCACCTTGCGAGACGCCAGCCCTTACAACAGACCAACTAGAAAATGAATCTTGAACTCGTACATGTTGTCTGCGTCCATGCAAGTAGCTTCGAAACCAGCCAATTACCTCAGGAGATACGAGTATGTTAAGAGAACTTAATACAGCAAGTAGAATATCAAAGTCTATAGTATGGAAGGCATTACTAAAATCAAGCAATGTCAGTACCGTAATCTGTTGATTGTCCACGCTCTTGGAAAACTTTGGAATCAATGGAATGGTTAAAGATGTATGTGTTTGAGGGGCTAAATACACATACCATTTCATTAACGCTATCAACCTCCGAGACTACATTTAACTAATTTTAGCAGCATCCTCGCGCAATCGATTAAGCCCATTCTACCAAAATTGCGCTGGGGAACTATCTTCGGTTTAACTTTAAAAAGTTGTAATTTGTAAAACAAAAAGAGTAAGTCGTGGTACGAAAAGGCAGAAGCTTTGCACTGGTCATGCTTTTCAACATGACCAAAAATGATACAAGAAATAGATCGGGGATTATACGTAGGAGGTACGCAGTTCGGAAAAACGAAAATCGCTGAAAGAGGATATACTCCCTCTAAGTAAGTTAGAGCCACTTATGAGAGATTTCAGACGCGATGCTCTGTTATCATTTTTGAGCAGGCAGGTATTGAAATCTCCCATGACGATAGTGTGGTTATAAAGTGGGGTGAACTGCTCTACCAGGACTTCAAATGACGAAAAATAGTCAACCGCTAGATTTGGACTACAGTAGACACCAAGAAGGAGTTTTTCATGCCCAAAGATTATCTCTATGAAAATATGTTCAGCAGTAGATGATGGTGCAAGGAATTTGAAATTGTAAAAGGAATGTGTGATCTTATGTAAATAGCTACACCTCCGCCAGTGCGCCCAATTTGGCCATTGCGAATCAAATGAAATCATGGTAGAGAGTAAGATGTTGAAGGTAGCTAAAATCACGTGTATATTTTTACTATAGAAAGAGGAAAACATATCAGGGTAATGTGCAGGAATGCTCTGGGCATTTAGATGAATAGCATTGAAGTTATAATGAGGTCCATCTCATTAAAAGCGTTAGTATAACAATCCTATAATCAGTTAATAGCCTACGCGCTATTTCTGTACTATGTGAATACTTATACGAAAATACTAAAATTAATTATTGAAATTATTATTTTATAAGTAACGATTATTGTTTTTTATATTATACACTCAAGAATATTGTTTTAATTACTGTGTATTCATGTTTCGGCAATGACTACAATTTTATGTCGTTTTTTTTTGCTTTTAAAATGAATTTAGAAAGATCGAATACTTTTATGGTAATTTTTAGTTTAAAAAGATTAAATCGCGGAGGGACTCGCGATTAACAGGAAGGCCGAGCTGTTAGGGTCATTTGCTTATTATTGAGATTTATTTATTAATATGTGATATAATTCTATATTTTTATGGTAATTTTTAGTTTAAAAAGATTAAATCGCGAAGGGACTCGCTTTTAACAGGACGGCCGAGCTGTTAGGGTCATATGCTTATTATTAATATGTGATATAATTCTATGTTTAATAATATGAATTAAGAGCTTATGAGTAGCGCATGATGTATGAATTGTATGTCTGTATAACTTACGTTAGTCAATAATATAAAATTAATGTCATTAGTAAAACCTCTTTGAAATAGATTGCATAGACAATAATAAAAATATATAAAAAAAAACTATAATGTCATAATATTGTATTCGAAGTTCGATTCGGGGTTGACATTGGGGAAGAAGACAAGAGGGAACAGAATATGTTGTTTATAGTGCAAATGTTCGACGAAATGTTAATTTAATATTAATAAATGATAAGAGAAGTAAGATTGTAAAATAGAATGATAAAGTAATAAATGAGTTGTAAATATTGATGGAGTTGTTTGAGCTTTTGGCCGATGCCAACACTATAGTCAAATCAGCAACTTTTTATCAAGCGTCAAAACGCCGCTTAGTATGGGTCATGGGAGCTTTTATGAAATGTGACAACATTCGACGTGGTTTTCGAGTTTAATTGATAATTTAAAATAGTTATTAAAGTTAAAACAAACAGAGGATGTGGATTTTGCTTATTTAGGAAGCCTTCTACTTAATTAATCCATCAGCCTGTTTGCGACCACTGCTGGACATAGGCCTTCCCGAGAGCGCGCCACCACACACGATCTTCCGCCTTCCTCATCCACCCACTTCCCGCTATCCTCTTAAGGTCGACAGCCCAGAAGATGAACAGCGCCAACACACAAAGCCCCCCAGTTTCCAGTCGCCCTGCTATTCCTGACTCTACTTAATAATCCCTCGAAATAAATAATTTCTGACATAGACCTATTATCTCATAAGAAACCTTTATTTATTTGGATAAGAACCAGTTTCTGAATTATTCAATGTGATGTTGTTGTAGAAAGATGAAGGCTGTGATCGCTCTCGCCTGTCTGCTGGGCGTGGCCGCCGCCGAGGTGTGCTTAAACGAGGTTTCCATGGAGTGTGGACGGGCCAGCAACAGCTTAGGTGAGATTCATTTGTTGTAGAACGATGGAGGTTTCAGGCGGGAACCCAGAAGCATAGTTTGCGACAGTTATGAAACTTGCAACTAAACATCGAGGCTTCATCTACACTGGCAGGTGTTAAATGTAGGCTAGGTCAGCTAATAATATCCTTGCGACCGAATAAACTGCGAGGGAGATATTACAGTGCACTCTGTGCACAAGACACAGGTGCACTCTCTATTCCCTCACTCTCATAGTCCTATGGGACGGATATATGACACGAGCGGAGAGAAATCAGGCGCAAGTCTGACGACTATATGTGCTATCCGAGGCATGGAACAACTGCGCCCACTTCCTAACTCCGGTTTAGTACTGACAACTTCTTTACAGAAAAACTCAATACCTAACTATTTTTGACCCGGGAATCGAACCCAGCATCTCGTCATCTGCAATTGAACATGCTAAACACTACACCAACAATGCAGTTACTAGATAGGCTATTAGATTATAAAACAACTAGGTATCTAAAGGCCAAATATTTGTCAGATATTAATTCAGGATCAAACAAAGAGTTTCCTCACTCTAATTAACCCTGCTAGAAGTTTGAAATGGAATTATATCACCTGACGATTAAGGTTATAATAAGGTGACCGTAGACATAACACTTAATTGAGTGCCATTTTTCATAGTTTTTTCACTAATGTCGGCAGTCCTCATTGGCCTGCCAATTTTATTTTAAACTTTGAATTTGATTTTCCCACTAGCCCTGCCCAGCTGTAACGCAGTCTACGGCAATTTCGGTCGCCAAGGCAACGTCGCCAATGAGATGCAAGCCTACGCCAACCTGCACCTGCGGAGGTCATACGAGTTCCTGCTCTCTTCCGCTTACTACGACAACTACCAGACCAACAGACCTGGCTTCAGCAAGCTGTTCAGGAAACTAGCTGATGATTCCTGGGCTAAGACTATTGAGCTCATCAAACATATAACCAAGAGAGGTAAGACATGTTGTGTCATGTTATCTTAGTTTGGTGTCATGATACCTGAGTTGTGTCATGATACCTAAATGGTGCGTCATGAGTCATGACACATGATACTTCCTCCTATGTGTACATCATGATACCTAACTCGAATAGATCGGGAAAGGCAGAAAGTTGGATTTTTCGTTTTTTTTTAATTTACATTGATTGAATATTTTTCAAACGATAACCCTTCCTGTTTGGATCTTAAGCCTCTGTGCAACATAAAAATCAAGTTCATATTTTTTCGCAAACACAAAATATTAGAATGAAACTTTGAGAGGGGTTTTCTCGAGACCTACCTAGTCCAGTCCCAATTTTTAAAATAGTAGTTTTCTAAATTTACATTTCTTATTTACAATTTTAAAACTGAATACAATATTCACAATTAAGTGCGAGCAACAAGAGTGCAATTTTATATGTATTTACTTGGAAATAGTGCAAGAATCAACCATTAGATTTTTTGTAGTATGTATATGTTTAAGAGAACATAAGCAACTGCATTTGTCTCCACAGGTGGCACCATGGATTTCCACAGCCGAAGCCCTCAAGAGACTGTAGAAGAGAAGAACAACACCATCGAGCTGCAAGAATTGGAATCCCTCGCCAGATCCCTGGACATACAGAAGGAGCTGGCCGAGCGCGCCTTCTTCATCCACCAGGAGGCTACCAGAAACAATCACAAGACGCACGACCCTGAGGTAAGAACTCATGTCTCTGTGTGAGGAGTTGAGATGAATCACTCAGTCACCTTATCCTTAATTGTAAATATATTCTCTAGCTGATGCCCGTGACTTCGTCCGCGTGGATTTAGGTTATTTGAAATCCCGTGGGGACCGTTTGATTTTCCGGTATAAAAAGTAGCTTATGTGCTAATCCAGGATATTATCTATCTCCATTCCAAATTTCAGCAAAACTCGTCAAGTAGTTTTTGCGTGGAGGAGTAACAAACATACACACACAAACTTTCACCTTTATAATATTTGTGATACATGTATCAATTCATCAACAGATCGCGCAATACTTAGAGGAGGAATTCATTGAAGACCACGCCAAGACCATCCGAGACCTCGCGGGCCACACTTCAGATTTGAAGCAGTTCATCACAGCCAACGAGGGCAAGGACCTCTCCATCGCCCTCTTCTTGTTCGACGAATACCTCCAGAAAGTCGCTTAAAAACAATAAATTCTCAAAAATATTAGTACAGTCCGACAAGGCTCTTTTGGCAATTGAGTGAGGGCGCAGTTGTCGCTTTATGCCGACACAGCGAACTATCAACAAGTGCACAATCTCTAGATGGCTTTAGTTCCGATTTTGGCCACGCGCCAAAAGAGCCTTGTCGGACAGTAATGGTCATTTATTATTGTAATTCTAAGAATTATTTTCCAATCCTACTATTTTTGATTTTGTTATGTCTATCGACCTCTAACGTTTCCAAGAATACCTGCAGAAAGTCGCTTAAAACATTGTGATTCTAAAAGTTATTTTCCAATCTTACCACATTTGATTTTATGAACAAATAAAAAGTCAAATTTCACGATTTCCGGTAGTAATTCAAATTTAAAAACTACCAATATAGTAGAAATTAGATATCCTGGCAACATCGTTGCGTACAAAGTACTGGCTGTTTGTGTGTTATATTTAAATTAAATTAAGTTCTAAAATTGTATTTCTTAAGTGTAGAAAATTGTATTGATTATTTAGGTTTTTTTTTTCAGTTATTTTGAAATAAATAGAAATTAACCACCGTTACCTGTTTTTTATTTACCTTGAACTCTTTAGATACTTACGTTTATGGTACTTGTAGTTTAAAGTAAAGTTCAGCCATTGAGGTGCATGACACGGGTCTGCCTCACAGGCTTATATAAAAATCTTTACTTGAAAGGGTCCAGTTTAAGAAATTAGCTATAGTATCGACTAAACTCACAAATTAGTCGATACTAGAGCTAATTTCTCATTCAACAAAATCGGCCCAGTAGTTTAGGCGTTACAGTGGAACACACAGAATCTGGATACAAAGCAGGTACATACATACATAGACTGCTAAAATCATAACCCTTCCTTTTGGCTTTGCCGCAGTCGGGTAAATCACACTAATATTATAAAGGAGAAAGTTTGTATGTGTGTGTGTGTATGTTTGTTACTCCTTCACGCAAAAACTACTGGACGGATTGGGCTGAAATTTAGAATGGAGATAGATTATACCCTGGATTAGCACATAGGCTACTTTTTATCCCGGAAAATCAAAGAGTTCCCACGGGAATTTTAATAAACCTACATCAACGCGGGCGAAGTCGCGGGCATCATCTAGTAACTAATAATATTATGAAGTTTTAGGTATCGTTTGATAACTCTTTTGTTTCATCATTTTGCCGCGCTGGTTTTGAATTCATCTCACGATAAGGTTCAAGTTTCAACTTGAGAATTGAGATAATAATAATTTCGAGATAGTTAATCTTATTTTCAACGAGATGAGCAATGACAGTTCATATCTTTATATCGTACGTGAACGATAACGCGTTTGACCCGCACAGTACGTGATTAACGCGAGGGATCAACCTTTTTGACCTTTATTATAAACTAGGCGGTGCCCGCAGCTTCGCTCGCGTGGATTGGTCAGATCCCCTGCAGCATCAGGATTGAGGAGTTGGAATCTAAATTTTTATGGAACAACTAGCTGATGCCCGCGACTTCGCCCGCGGGGGTTTACGTTTTTCAAAATCCCGCGGGAACTCTTTGATTTTCCGGGATAAAAAGTAGCCTATATGTTAAACCAGAGTATGTATAATCTATCTCCATTCCAAATTTCAGCCAAATCCGTCCAGGTGTTTTTGCGTGATTGAGTAACAAACATCCAAACATCCACACTTTCACATTTATAATAGGTATTATTAGGGTTAGGATGATGTTGCAAAGTTCCTTTATCGATTAAAAAAATTAACAAATCGGTTCAGAAATCGGTTAAAAAAGTAGCCTATGTTACTCCTTGGTTAATCCTCTATTTGTCTGTGAAAGTCCCGTCCAAATAGGTTTAGCCATTCCGAAGATTAGCCCGTTCAAACAGACACGACACTTTAATTTTAATTATTAGTATAGATATATAGATACCTACGCATAACAATATCTAAGAACCTCAATAGCTCAACGGTTAAGAAGCGGACTGAATTCCGAAAGGTTAGGTGGTTCAAAGTTTTTAAACCCCACCCTTTACACTATTGTCGTAACTCCTAGCAAGAGCTTTACGCTTATTGATTTGATATCAATATTTATTATTATACTAATAAATCATTATTGTAAAGTTTGTACCTAACTTTTTTTTACCTCTAATCCAAAATCATTTATTTAAAGTAACTAGGTACTATTGTACTCTTTTTAATGGTCAGATGGACTTAAATAAGTCCATGGGTCAAAATTATTGATCTGTAAGATGATATAGCCCTGATATAAAAATATTTATAAAAATAATTACGTTTGTAGGGGCTAGTCTCTGGAACTACTGAACCGATTTTGAAAATTCTTTCCCATTATTACATTGAGAGCTGTCAATGTCAACGTGACATTACTAAAACAAAGTAAATAGGAAAAAAAGCAACCAATTTTTTTAAATTATTTAATTAATACACATGTACAAATCACTCGGAATCGCTGGAGTCGGAGGCGGCGTCCTCCACGTCCACGTTGAACTTGTACTCCTGGTCGGCGCCGAGGTACGCGTCGGACATGAAGTACAGCGTGTAGGTGTGGCCATCACACTTCTTTTTTTTCCTCTTCTGGCTTTACACAGATTAGCATCACATTTCTTTCCCATTATGGCATTGAGAGCTGTCAATGTCAACTGACATTACTAAAACCAAGTAAATAGAAAAAAAAACCACCATTTTTTTTAAATTATTTATTTAATACACAAATCACTCGGAATCGCTGGAGTCGGAGGCGGCGTCCTCCACGTCCACGTTGAACTTGTACTCCTGGTCGGCGCCGAGGTACGCGTCCGACATGAAGTACAGCGTGTAGGTGTGGCCATCACACTTCTTTTTTTTCCTCTTCTGGCTTTACACAGATTAGCATCACATTTCTTTCCCATTATGGCATTGAGAGCTGTCAATGTCAACTGACATTACTAAAAACCAAGTAAATAGAAAAAAAAAACCACCATTTTTTTTAAATTATTTATTTAATACACAAATCACTCGGAATCGCTGGAGTCGGAGGCGGCGTCCTCCACGTCCACGTTGAACTTGTACTCCTGGTCGGCGCCGAGGTACGCGTCCGACATGAAGTACAGCGTGTAGGTGTGGCCATCACACTTCTTTTTTTTCCTCTTCTGGCTTTACACAGATTAGCATCACATTTCTTTCCCATTATGGCATTGAGAGCTGTCAATGTCAACTGACATTACTAAAAACCAAGTAAATAGAAAAAAAAAACCACCATTTTTTTTAAATTATTTATTTAATACACAAATCACTCGGAATCGCTGGAGTCGGAGGCGGCGTCCTCCACGTCCACGTTGAACTTGTACTCCTGGTCGGCGCCGAGGTACGCGTCGGACATGAAGTACAGCGTGTAGGTGTGGCCATCACACTTCTTTTTTTTCCTCTTCTGGCTTTACACAGATTAGCATCACATTTCTTTCCCATTATGGCATTGAGAGCTGTCAATGTCAACTGACATTACTAAAACCAAGTAAATAGAAAAAAAAACCACCATTTTTTTTAAATTATTTATTTAATACACAAATCACTCGGAATCGCTGGAGTCGGAGGCGGCGTCCTCCACGTCCACGTTGAACTTGTACTCCTGGTCGGCGCCGAGGTACGCGTCCGACATGAAGTACAGCGTGTAGGTGTGGCCATCACACTTCTTTTTTTTCCTCTTCTGGCTTTACACAGATTAGCATCACATTTCTTTCCCATTATGGCATTGAGAGCTGTCAATGTCAACTGACATTACTAAAAACCAAGTAAATAGAAAAAAAAAACCACCATTTTTTTTAAATTATTTATTTAATACACAAATCACTCGGAATCGCTGGAGTCGGAGGCGGCGTCCTCCACGTCCACGTTGAACTTGTACTCCTGGTCGGCGCCGAGGTACGCGTCCGACATGAAGTACAGCGTGTAGGTGTGGCCATCACACTTCTTTTTTTTCCTCTTCTGGCTTTACACAGATTAGCATCACATTTCTTTCCCATTATGGCATTGAGAGCTGTCAATGTCAACTGACATTACTAAAAACCAAGTAAATAGAAAAAAAAAACCACCATTTTTTTTAAATTATTTATTTAATACACAAATCACTCGGAATCGCTGGAGTCGGAGGCGGCGTCCTCCACGTCCACGTTGAACTTGTACTCCTGGTCGGCGCCGAGGTACGCGTCGGACATGAAGTACAGCGTGTAGGTGTGGCGACCGGGCGCGCCGCACACGAAGTCGAGGCGCAGCTTGGCGGCGCGGCCGAGCGACACGCGCTTGATGGACAGCAGCGTGTTGGTCTTGGGGTCGCCTATCACCACCCACCAGCCCTCCTCGCGTTTCTGGAAACCATTCCAATTGTTTTATACAGTCCGACAAGGCTCTTTAGGCGCTGTTATAGCATTATGCCGACATAGCGAACTATGTGAACAAGTGCAATTCTCAAGATGGCGGCTTTAGTTCCGATTTTGGCCACGCGCCAAAAGATCCTTGTCGGACTGTAGTTGATAAAATATAGCTTGAGCCCTGTGACAGATGTCAGAGTGACATAAACAGGGCTGTGACAATGTTGAAAATCTATCATATCAATACTTCCATACTTAATTTTATATGTGCGAAAGTGTTTTGTGTATGGGCAAGGCATTATGCTTATGCGTTGGAACTTTTTTTCCGGGTTGTGCCACACACGACACAAGATATTACGGTGCTTCTTCTGCTTGAGGTCTTTAGACTTTAATGCTCAAGTATTAGAGGCGGCGGGATAAACTAACCCGTAGTGTAACTGGTAATGTGTGGCACAGCCATCGATCTATATGGATTAGCCTTTCCCATACAATTCCGTCCGCAAAAATACGCTTGAATCTTACGTCATCGTCATTGACAAAGTCAAGAGACTTTTGCAATTTCTCTTGACTTTTTGAGCGCGTTTTTTATCTTCGAAGGGCCATATATCCATATACATCGATGGGCACAGCTTTCAAAAATAAACATTTTTCTTTCTTTCTTTTCTTTCGCCACCAAACACGGTCCCCCGCCTTCCTCATCCACTCGCTCACCGTCACCTTCTTCAGGTCATCGGTCCAGCGGGCTGGCTAAGTTAGTATTGTAAATTTATTAAGGTGGAAGCGAGGGGTCTGCCCGCGCAGGTCCGGAAAGGGTCCAGTTTAAGAAGTTAGTTCTAGTATCGACTAGTTTGTGAGTTATAGTCGATACTAGAGCTAATTTCTTAAACTGGACCCTTTCAAGTAAACATCACACTAATATTATAAAGGCGAAAGTTTGTATGTGTGTGTGTGTGTGTATGTTTGTTACCCCTTTACGCAAAAACTACTGGACGGACTTGGCTGAAATTTAGAATGGAGATAGATAATATCCTGGATTAGCACATAGGCTACTTTTTATCCCGGAAAATCAAAGAGTTCCCACTGGATTTCGAAAAACCTAAATCCACGCGGGCGAAGTCGCGGGCATCGGCTAGTTTTTATATAAACCTGTGAGGATGATACTGCCATTGCCGCAATTAAAGTGCCATAAGCTTACGTTGTCGTATTAGTTTACAAATTACGAAAAACTTTGCTTGACCCTTAATAGGTCCTGATCATCCTCACCTGTGGGAAGAAGGGCGCGATGACCGGGCCCACGATCTCGTCCTCTCTCTCCAGGGACACTTCCACCACGATCGGTTTGCCGGCGCGCAGCCGACGCTCATTTTTCACCTGGCAAAATAACAATTTTTTTTTAATCTGCAGTGTTACTAGTGACTATTTAAAAAAAGAATATTATTCTGCCACTAGTGGCTATTTCAGAAAAAAATATTCTGCCACTAGTGGCTATTTAAGAAAAATAATAAAAGAATTATATTGGCACTGGTGAAGTTATTAGTTTTTCAATTACTTAAATTCTTAATGAAAGTGTCTAGTTTGTCAATGGTCGTTTAATTAAAAAATTTGAATTATTATGCTTATGTACATGTCACATACGACAATTTGGATTATCCTAAATGCTTAGGAACTCTAAAATAGAAAGGCAAGCTGAGCTGACTGATATATCAACTACTGGATGGATCGGGCTGAAATTTGGCATCCAGATAGCTATTATGACGTAGACATCCGCTAATAAAGGATTTTTGAAAATTCAACCCCTAAGGGGTAAAATAGGCGTTCGAAATTAGTGTAGTCCACGCGGACGAAGTCGCGGGCACAAACTAGTTTACCTCGTAAGTGAGTTCGACGTTGGGGTAGCGGTTGCAGAATCGCGCCACGTCCGCCATCTCCGTGGGAGAGAGCTGCAGCAGCTTCGCTCTCGCTCCATCTTCTAGTTCCATCACGTCGAACACGGTCTCCACACCCTGGAAAAATGGTTGTTGTAGTATTCATTGCGGGACTGTACAAGAAGTTATTGTAATATTAATTGAGGGTAGGGTACAGAAAACATGGTTATTGTAGTATTTTTTTTTTCTTTAAATCTGGCTTTACTCTGATTAGCCAATGCCAAGTTTGTGATATTTTCAAGTTATTGAATTTATACAAGTATGGACTCCGTCTGCGCCGGCGCCCGCCGACATACGCGCGGCGCCCCTTCAGAGCGCTTCCCAGTCAGTTCCACCACCAAAAAACACCAACTAACACAAAAACCAGCCACTCTTAACAAAAAAAAAAAACACTCCGAACAAGCACAGCACGCGCGCCAGCAAACGCCATCACAGACGAAGTCCTATTGTAGTATTAATTGGCAGTAGGGTACAGGAAACATGGCTATTGTAGTATTCATTAACAGGGCTCTCTCCGTCACTCGCTTCATACAATCCGTAGTTCCAATTTCATTTAAATATTTAGCAACCAAGGTCCATGAAATTTTGCAGACATATTCTAGAAACTAATATCTGTGCCTGTGGTGTTTTAGATTTTTCTAAAAATATGTAGTTTTAAAATTACAGGGGCTCAAAGATTTGTATGTAAATTTTTAAGACCGCGTAACTTTGAAACTGAATATTTTAACAGAAATTTGGAAAACCACAGACATAGATATTAGTTTCTAGAATATGTTTGCAAAATTTTACGGACTTTGGTTGCTTAATATTCAAATGAAATTGGGACTACGTTTGTATGAAGCGAGTGACGGAGAGACCCCTCTTAAGGATAGGGTACATGAAATATAAAATTGTAGTATTCATTGAGGGTAGGGTACAGGAAAAATGGTAATTGAGGGTAGAGCACATGAACTTAAATATTTGGGAAGTTTCCCAAATATTATGAGGATAGAGAGCGAAGCGCAGTCCGTAAGAACGAACATGATTGCACCTAGGTTCGCATGTGGACAATGGTCCACTACTGGACACCAGGTCCACGCTTAGATGAGCCCAATACCCCCATCATCACTTACCACCAGGTGAGATTGCAGCCAAGGGCTTACTTGTATCTGAATAAATAAAAAATTCCTCACCTTATCAGAACAACGCTGCACAAGCTCCGGTGTGAAGTGAGGCAATTGTCGCAGGTAGGAGTCCTTGGCCCACATAGCCTGTGTGACCATTTGGGCCAGTTCCATGGCCGCCACCGCGGGGGACAGCCACCCACTGCTGGACACCACGTCCACGCACGCTTGGATGAGACGAATCGCCTGGAATAAAATGTAAAGTATAAAAATCGAATTGATTTAAGTATTATATTTGCTAATTACCAAGGTCCGACCGAACCTTTGTCTTTGGTTGAAAAACACCTTCAGCCGAACCTTCGTCTTCGGCCAAAATTTTGGTCATTCAATGAAATAGTCTAGTTTCACACTGGTTGACAAAACTGATACTGATTGTAACTCTTAAATTGAGTTATTATTTATGACAAGTATAGGATAGCTTTATCCTTTTTCCTCTCATAGTAACTTACCTTGTTCAGAACGAGAGACTTGATTATATGTCATGAAACTTAAAAGGAAGCGTCGAGAACGCAGTTGCGCCAGTATGGCCGTGTGGGCGCGTTTGCTTTATAAAATTATTATAATAGAATCTTCTCGAATTAGAATCTCCTTCATATTTGACCATCCTTTACGGATCGCGTCACCGTTTGTGAGTTACTCATAGACCATTGCTATCCCTGTCCCTCTCACAGCGACTCACCTTGACGAGAACGAGAGCGGTGTCGGCCTGCAGCTCGGCGGGTAGCTGCATCCTGGACAAGTGGGCTTGCAGCAGCACGTAGGCCTTGACGTGAGGTTCATTGTATCATGACGGGGTATACTGCCCTCCCTCTCCCTCTCACAGCGACTCACCTTGACGAGAACGAGAGCGGTGTCGGCCTGCAGCTCGGCGGGTAGCTGCATCCTGGACAAGTGGGCTTGCAGCAGCACGTGGGCCTTGACGTGAGGTTCATTGTATTATGACGTGGTGTATTGTCGTCCCTCTCCCTCTCACAGCGACTCACCTTGACGAGAACGAGAGCGGTGTCGGCCTGCAGCTCGGCGGGTAGCTGCATCCTGGACAAGTGGGCTTGCAGCAGCACGTGGGCCTTGACGTGAGGTTCATTGTATTATGACGTGGTGTATTGTCGTCCCTCTCCCTCTCACAGCGACTCACCTTGACGAGAACGAGAGCGGTGTCGGCCTGCAGCTCGGCGGGTAGCTGCATCCTGGACAAGTGGGCTTGCAGCAGCACGTGGGCCTTGACGTGAGGTTCATTGTATTATGACGTGGTGTATTGTCGTCCCTCTCCCTCTCACAGCGACTCACCTTGACGAGAACGAGAGCGGTGTCGGCCTGCAGCTCGGCGGGTAGCTGCATCCTGGACAAGTGGGCTTGCAGCAGCACGTGGGCCTTGACGTGAGGTTCATTGTATTATGACGTGGTGTATTGTCGTCCCTCTCCCTCTCACAGCGACTCACCTTGACGAGAACGAGAGCGGTGTCGGCCTGCAGCTCGGCGGGTAGCTACATCCTGGACAAGTGGGCTTGCAGCAGCACGTGGGCCTTGACGTGAGGTTCATTGTATTATGACGTGGTGTATTGTCGTCCCTCTCCCTCTCACAGCGACTCACCTTGACGAGAACGAGAGCGGTGTCGGCCTGCAGCTCAGCGGGTAGCTACATCCTTGACAGATGGGCTTGCAGTAGCACGTGGGCCTTGACGTGAGGTTCATTGTATTATGACGTGGTGTATTGTCGTCCCTCTCCCTCTCACAGCGACTCACCTTGACGAGAACGAGAGCGGTGTCGGCCTGCAGCTCGGCGGGTAGCTGCATCCTGGACAAGTGGGCTTGCAGCAGCACGTGGGCCTTGACGTGAGGTTCATTGTATTATGACGTGGTGTATTGTCGTCCCTCTCCCTCTCACAGCGACTCACCTTGACGAGAACGAGAGCGGTGTCGGCCTGCAGCTCAGCGGGTAGCTACATCCTTGACAGATGGGCTTGCAGTAGCACGTGGGCCTTGACGTGAGGTTCATTGTATTATGACGTGGTATACTGCCGTCCCTCTCCCTCTCACAGCGACTCACCTTGACGAGAACGAGAGCGGTGTTGGCCTGCAGCTCGGCGGGTAGCTGCATCCTGGACACGTGGGTTTGCAGTAGCATGTGGGGTTTGACGTGAGGTTCATTATATTATGACGTGGTACACTACCGTCCTTCTCGCTCTCACAGCGACTTACCTTGACGAGAACGAGAGCGGTGTCGGCCTGCAGCTCGGCGGGTAGCTGCATCCTGGACAAGTGGGCTTGCAACAGCACGTGGGCCTTGACGTGAGGTTCATTGTATTTGACCGCCCCGCCAGTCGGCGTCGCCGGTTTGTGAGGGACTCTGGAAGAACGAATGAATGATCTATAAATCAACATACATACAATAAAAAAAACCGGTCTAAAAGTTGGACTCGCATACGAAGGGTTCCGTCAGACAGACAGACAACTAAGTGACCCTATAAGGGTTCCTTTTTTCCTTTTGAAGTACGGAACCCTAAAAACATCAATATACAACAACCCAGAGGAACCCCCACATCCTCCCCCCCCCCCCCCCTTCACTCCTCTTGCCTACGGCCATAAACTTCAGGTGACTCACTTGGCCGCTAACGCCTTGATGATATTCTCCTCGCGGTGCCTGATGCAGAGGTCGGAGTACTCCGCGGCCGAGGATATGATCTCCAGCAGGCCGCGGATCTTGGTCTTCGAAGTCAGCGACAAGCTGAACAGTTCTGTGAACAATAAACATAAAAAAATAACTGAACTTTCTGAAAAGTTGAAAATAAAACATATGGCTGACGCTAGAGATCAACGAACGTTGCGTAGATAGGTGCCACGAGATCAATGCTACGTCGTAGATAGGACAATAACCCCGAATCTTGTACACGATACATCACGAAGAACTCCAAAACAGCATTTTTTTTAAATTATTATCAATCAATCAATCAATATATTGCAAATTTGGGTTATCAACACTGGTCTAATTCTAAACTTATTTAATTATTTATTTACATTTATTAAACTTATAGAATTGACAGGGCATTTTTATAACATTCAGCGGCACAAAAACCACTTTCGGTTTTACCGGGCACTGCGTTAACTTATACAACAAGTGTTAAATAAAAATTTATAACACCCCCGACAAGTGAATATTACAGTAACTAGAAAAGAGCTGATAACTTTCAAACGGCTGAACCGATTTTCTTGCATTATAGCTAAGAACACTCTCGATCAAGCCACCTTTCAAACAAAAAAAAAATAAACTAAATTAAAATGGTTCATTAGTTTAGGAGCTATGATGCCACAGACAGATACACGTGTCAAACACGTGTACAGTTCTGGCACATGGTGGTAGTGAAGAGTTTCTGTTCTTTTCACAAATTTTAAGTGTGACAAGCACAGTGATGTTTCTAGCATTCCAACGTACAAAAAACTAGCAGTTTAACTAGCAGCATGATAATCTTCAAAATTATTTTGAAGTAAACTAATCTACTGAAATTTGCAACTTGATATGAAAAAACGATTATAATACCAGAATTACGAAACAAAGAGTAATGTGTTATACCTCATTTAAATTAGCAATAAATCAACAAGTTTTTCTGATACAGGGTCACTTTTTCGTAGTACATTTTTTTTCACAGTGCGCTTTTAAAGTGACATTTAATTTTTGGTAACGCTTTAAAAGTTTTGGAAAAAAATTAATTGCTCTTGTAATTTGGTAGCCAGAGCCTCAATAGAAGGTTTGTAGTGCTGATACATTATCTAGTAATGACACAGCATCGTTTGTTTTATTGTTTTTTATCTAATTTTTTTTTAATTAGTCTAATTGTAAGAGAATCTGGTATTTTGTTAAAAAACCCAAAAATATTCATAACTCTTAGGGCAATTTAAATATGGCCATGCTGTAGAATTTTTTTTTGCTGGAAATGACCTCCTCTATCTCCCTATTTCGTTTGATCCACGACTTTTTGACCACCCTGTATAAGAATGCAAATGAATAATATTAAATATCTAGTAATGGTAATTTTAATAATCCTAATCCTATTCTTATTGTATCTTTAATATTTACCATTTCATTGTACCTAAAATTGTATTTGCAATACCCTGACAGGGTCTCATGTACTTAGCTTTTAGATTTAAGCACCCACCATCAATTAATGTAAATGTACATGAAAGCAAATAAATAAATCAATCTGAATCTGAATCTAAGTACAGCCAAGGACTTCGTCTGTGGTGGCGTTTGCTGGCGCGCGTGTTGTGACTTTTTGGAGTGTTTTTTTTTTTTGTTAAAACTGACTGGAAAGCGCTCTAAGGGGGTGCCGTGCGTGTGTCGGCGAGCGCCGGCACAGACGGGGTCCATACTTGTATAGTTTAGCTAACTTGTTACAAATAACTACAAACTTGACATTGGCTAATCATTGTAAAAGCCAGACAAGGGAGAAAAAGTACAGCCAGCCTATGTTACTCACCTATAGTGGTGTAGTTGATGTAGTAGTAAGACGCAATCATGCCCAGGTTGAGAGGCTGGACGTCCATCTCGTCTTCGATGGCGATGCACTTGGACTGCTCAAGGTCTGTCAGAGTCGTCTCCACCAGCTCTGACAGGTGATCTGACAGGTGTCTGTAAATATAACCATGATCAGCAAGAAACAGTTAAAAATTATTTTGCTATAATCCGCCAACAGGATAAATCTGTATGGTCAAACATGCAGTTACAAGCTAAGCACTGTATATACATGCTGTATTGTCAAGTGACAATACAGCATTGTAAAGTCGAAATCTCCTGAGGATGCTCCGGTGTCGGGGCGAAACGTGCGTCGAGAGTAGTGGAAAAGTCTTGTGTGGTGGTGCATGTGAGTGGTGGTGGCAGTGCTTGCTTGAGAACTTGGCTTTATTACTTGGTTGGGGAGGTAAGCGGTGCTTAGCTTGTAACTGCATGTTTGACCATAAAGATTTTATCTCTTGGCGGATAATAGCAAAATAATTTTTAACTGTTTCTTGCTAAACATGAACTTCCGCAAAGTAACGCCTGATTCTATCCAATATAACCATGATCATCTCAACTCGTCACCGGCCCACTGCTACCAAATAGCGATGGGCGACTGTTGCAAAAAAGGCCAAGTGCGAGTCAGACTCGCGCACCGAGGGTTCCGTACTCGGGTATTTTCCCCCACATTTTGCACTATAAATCAAAAAACGTTGTGTATTAAATAAAAATCTGTTTTAGAATGTACAAGTAAAGCCCTTTCATATGATACCCCACTTGGTATAGTTATCTTACTTTGAAAAGAAAATTGAAACAAATGTTTTTTTTTGGTGATGTAACCACAAATTCACGATTTTCAGATTTATTCCTTTACTTGTGCTATAAGACCTACCTTCCTGCCAAATTTCATGATTCTAGGTCAACGGGAAGTACCCAAGAGGTTTTCATGACAGACACGACTTACGGACGGATGGGCAGACAGACAGAGAGACAGACAATAAATTGATCCCATAAGGCTACCGATTTTCCTTTTGAGGTGCGGAACCTAATAAAATATAGAATTTAAAAAGTTTTTATGAAATAAAATATTGGCGTATGGAAATAGGCATAGAAGATTTTAAGCTTTTCTTTAGACAACACTTTTTGTCACCGAGTGAGGAAAAATTATTTTTGCTCACCGGATTTAGACAGAAAAGACACCCTTTTACCCGACTGCGTCAAAGCTAAAAGGAAGGGTAATGATTGAGCTAGTGAGGTGAAAAACTAATTTTAATTCTTACCGATGCGTGACCCCCTGCAGGTTGTAGTAGTTGGGGTTCTGCGTCAGGCGACGGTAGAGGAAGGTCCACGTCAGATAATCCACAGCGTCCTGTTTGTTCTCTATGGTCTTCGTCACTATTTCCGCGTTTATGTGGTCGTGCAGACGATGGTCTAGATGACTCTATAGGAAACGGAATTGTCTATGTTAAGTTTGGGTAAGGCTGCAATATTAACACTAAAATTTATAGTCAAGTTAGAGGCTTCTTTAGGGGATCATTTAGATGACATTATGCAATACATAAAGGTCCAGTTTAAGAAATTAGCTCTAGTATCGACTAATTTGTGAGAATAGAATAGCTAATTTCTTAAACTGGACCCATTCAAGTAAAGATTTTTATATAAACCTGTGAGGATGATCTTGCCATTGTTGTAATTAAAATACCATAAGCCTACGTTGTCGTATTAGTTTACAAATTGCGAAAAACCAAGTTAAATTTGAATTTCGCGGGCAGGCTCATCTCATGCCCCTTAACACTGGAATTCATAGTCAAGTTAGGGGCTTCTATAGGGAACCATTCAGATGATATATGTTATATTCAACTTTTCTTCGGGGAAAATTACAATTCTCGTAAGGATCTCTAATGTTATTGTAAATAAAATATAGCCTATGCTACTCAGGAATTAATGTAGCTTTCTACTGGTGAAAGAATTTTCTAAATCGGTTCAGTGGTTCCAGAAATTATTTCCTGCAAACTTAGGGCCGGCGCACATAAGACGGAGCGTAGCGCAGAGCATGCCCGCGAAGTTTTCTAATCGCATGACACATTACGCGAATTTGTACCAGAGAATGCGCGAGCACGCGCGGGACTGCGCGGATGCGCGAGTATCCGCACGGATGCATAATTGATTTTAGATATTACTAGAGGATGCCCGCGACTTCCTCCGCGTGGATGTAGGTTTTTTGAAGATACCGTGGGAACTGTTTGGTTTTCCGGGATAAAGTGGTCTATGTCAATAACATGGACGCAACCTACCTTGGTACCAAATTTCATACAAATCGGTTGAGCGGATGGTCTTTAGGAATCCCGTGGGAACTCTTTGATTTTCTGGGATAAAAGTAGCCTATGTCCGTCCCCGGGATATGAGCTAACTCTGCACCAAATTTCGTCAGAATCGGTTAAACTGTTGGGCCGTGAAAAGGTAGCAGGCAGACAGACAGACAGACACACTTTCACATATATAATATTACTAGCTGTGCCCGCGACTTCGTTCGCGTGGAATAGTGACTTTTCGGCCAGCGTGATTCTTTAAATTGACATAACTTTTTTATTTATGAACCGATGGACATGAAATAAACACTATTAGCGAAAACCGTATCTAAATCGAATAAGCCGTTTCTGATATTAGCGTGCACAAACACACAGACAAACAGACAAAAAAAATATTACAATTTCGGGTCCGGCATCGATATAATAACAACCCCTGCTACTTTTTTTTATATATTTCCATTGTACAGACACCACTTTTCTACAATTTTATTATATGTATAGATTATGATTCAAAACTATTTAGTGGAGTGTGCTAGGAACGAAGTGTGACTGAGAACCACAATTATCATTTTTCTACGCAACATGATGATTGTGTGTGTGTGTGTCGTCACCTCTAGCGGCAGGCAGTCGTTGAGCAGCTTGGTGAAGAAGGTCTTGTGGTGCGCAGCGCACATGAGGACGCCGACCGCATGCTCGTCCTCCAGCGGCCTGCACGCGCGCCCCAGCATCTGCAGCACGGTCGTGATGGGGTACTGCTCGTAGCAGTGCAGCTTGCCGTTGTACCTGTCAAACATAAGGTTTTGACGTGACAACGTCTTATAATTCGATAGAGCCGACTGCTCGCACGAAAAAACATGACTCATGCGGCGTTACCTCGCTCTGAGGCGTTCCATGTAAGGCTTGAAGTGCAAGCGAGAGCGCGGAACGAGCGACAAAGAAGCACAATCGGCCTTTGTTGTCACGTTCAACTATCGTCAGTAAACCGACTTTACAGACAACCAATTTTTTTTATGAAGTTTCGGTAACATACACAAAGCAGTCTCAATAGCTCAACGGTTGAGGAGCGGACTGAATTCCAAAAGGTCAGGTCAAGGACATGCTACTCACACGTGGGTATCAGCGATGATGACGGTGTGCACGTGCGCAGCGAACGCAAACGCAAGCTCCGCGGCAACTACGCAAAGTTGCGCAGCGCCGGACTCTTACAGTTGTTGCGCTGTGCGAGGATCATCTGTCCCTATCTGACAGAGGAAGTTGTCATATAGAGGGATAAGGACAAAACATGCTACTCACACATGCGTATCAGCGATGATGACGGTGTGCACGTGCGCAGCGAACGCAAACGCAAGCTCCGCGGCAACTACGCAGAGTTGCGCAGCGCCGGACTCTAGCAGTTGTTGCGCTGTGCGAGGATCATCTGTCCCTATCTGACAGAGGAAGTTGTCGTATAGAGGGATAAGGACAAAACATGCTACTCACACATGCGTATCAGCGATGATGACGGTGTGCACGTGCGCAGCGAACGCAAACGCAAGCTCCGCGGCAACTACGCAGAGTTGCGCAGCGCCGGACTCTAGCAGTTGTTGCGCTGTGCGAGGATCATCTGTCCCTATCTGACAGAGGAAGTTGTCGTATAGAGGGATAAGGACAAAACATGCTACTCACACATGCGTATCAGCGATGATGACGGTGTGCACGTGCGCAGCGAACGCAAACGCAAGCTCCGCGGCAACTACGCAGAGTTGCGCAGCGCCGGACTCTAGCAGTTGTTGCGCTGTGCGAGGATCATCTGTCCCTATCTGACAGAGGAAGTTGTCGTATAGAGGGATAAGGACAAAACATACTACTCACACATGCGTATCAGCGATGATGACGGTGTGCACGTGCGCAGCGAACGCAAACGCAAGCTCCGCGGCAACTACGCAGAGTTGCGCAGCGCCGGACTCTAGCAGTTGTTGCGCTGTGCGGCGATCGCTGGGAGATACACCCTCGTGCAGGTAGGCTACTCCGGCTGAGAGCGTTTCTCGAAGCATCTATGGAAAAGAAAAAAATCATTCAGAAAAAATCTATTTAAAAAAATTGGTTGTCTGTAAAGTCGGTTTACTGACGATAGTTGAACGTGACAACAAAGGCCGATTGTGCTTCTTTGTCGCTCGTTCCGCGCTCTCATTTGCACTTCTAGCCTTACATGGAACGACTCATGCGGCGTTACCTCAGAGCGAGGTAACGCCGCATGAGTCATGTTTTTTCGTGCGTGCAGCCGGCTCTATCGAATTATAAGACGATGTCACGTCAAAAAAAAATTCACATGATACTTATGATAGGCATCATAAGTGTGTACGGGAGCTGTGGCTGTGTGCTCGACCGTAGCAATAGGGAAATTCCCCTCCGAGCGGTGTTGTGCTCGGGGCGCCAGCTGGGCCGACGGTTATGCGTTGAAACTTCTATTGTGCAATTGGGTAAACGCTCTGTCAATGCGATTGAAAGTTGCCTGTTTCTCCTTGAGTTCCGATTAAGCTACCCGTGCTGCCATCTAGGCCGTGGGTCGTGAGTTATCAGGCTGGGGTTCGTGTTTCGAGCGTTGTTGATTGATTGAGTTTAGAAGCGACATCTTGTGAATGTGGTAACCGCTACAAGTACGACGATTATATTTCTTAGTATCAGACATCTTACGGTCACAATCATCGAGCAATGAAGATGACTACACAGAGAGCCGCTTGGTATTTTGTGATATCCATCGACAGATCGACAGTCAAAGAACACAGCTATTAAATAAAGATGATAGAATAACATTAAACTAAGTTATTCTTGGCTTTGGAAGTAAGTGAGTGTTGGTTTCTTGTTTATGACGACACCGGCAAGGTTTTGACCATAGTGCACCAGTTTTTTTTGTTCTAGAGACTTTGACCTAATAATACACCAATATTTTTGTTTGGTTTATTAAGACACCTACCGATTTCTGTCTTCTGGACCTACAAGTAGCCTAATCCTTATCTTATCCTAGATGTTCTTGAGGAATAGCTGCACCAGGTCTAGTCTAACATATCTCCTAAAAGGAACAAGGACACCAACTGGTTTTATCTTAGGAAAACTGGTTTGTGTCAGTTTGTGCAGTTTTAGCTCCTGAACCTATATTGCCATAATTCTCACCTTATCCTGGATCTTCTTGAGGAATGGCTGCACCAGATCTGGTCTGGCGTGCAGGAACCTCGTGGGGTTCCCGTGGGCAGCCGCCAACGCCAGAAGGTCCGCTGCCAAGAGTCTGGCGTGTCTTCTAGAAGGGACGAAGACTGCAGCAGGCTTGGAGCCCGCGTGTCGGATGACGCTGTTGTATATTGGCTTGGTCATGGCTGCGAGGCGGGAGGCGGCGTGTGATATGTTGAAACCCTGGGGAAAGTATATTATGATAATGTTGTTTATTTAATTTTTAGGGTTCCGTAGCTCAAAAGGAAAAACGGAACCAGGATCACTTTTTTGTCTGTCTTGTCTGTCTGTCAAGAAAACCTATAAGGTACTTCCAAGCCTGAAACACACTCGGTTTACACAACTAAATACAGGGTTTCCTAGTACAGAACACAGAGGGTAGGAAAAATCATAAAACATATTCATGTATTTAAGTATTCCAAAAAAAAAAGAGGACAATATGGAGCTCTATTGTCACTTTGCCGTCTGTTTGTTCGTCCATACATCACAAATGAATGATATATAATCGTTATCTAGTTTTTTTTTTTGATAATTCGATTTGTCTTTGCAATTTGGCATTGTAAGGTCTATCTTCACACCGACACCGGAGCATGCTCCGGGGTCGGGGCGAAACGTGCGTCGAGTGGTGTGAGATTTGTGTGGTGGTGCGTATTACTTTCTTGGTGGCTGGCTTTTCCTGGATGTTTATCAGTGGGAGGGCGGGCGGTGCATCGCATGCTGCATGTTGCACCATACAGATTTGTTTGGTTCAGCGGATTATAGCAAATTAAGCTTTTGGTTCCTTGTATATCATGGACTTTCACAAAATAACGCCTGCTTCTATACAAAATTTAATTCAACCAAATAAATAAATATAGATAGGTATATTTTCAAGGTACAATGGATTCATGAAATAAAGTTCAATGTCACCTGCACATGAAGTTCCAAAGGTAACGGACGCACACTGGGGTGGAAGTTAAACGCGCAATTGGCGTTGCAGCCGAGCCACTGCCACACGTCGCGGGCGTCCGCCAGGGGGAGGGATAGTGCCACGATACGGATTGGACGACCTGGAATATGTACGAATTTAAAAAAAAATCTAGGCGTGCTATGCATGACGTTTAAGTTTAAATCACAACCCATATGTACCCAAAGTATGTTTATTGGTCTGTCCTTCAATCACGCCGCAACAGAGTAACGGCACAGAATAATATAATACGGTAACGGCGGGTATTAGCCAGCCATTAGCCATTTTTTTTTATTCAGTATAGGCAAGCGCTTGACAACAATCAAAATGAAAGTGATGATGTGGTCTAAGATAGGAATCGTTTGCCTAGAAGGTGCCTATTCACTCTTGTTTTAAAGATACCCGGATTGTAATTTATAGTTATTGTTAGTGATTATACTAATAGCGAGCAAAATTAAGATTATTATTGCACCTGGCCATGACTATTTGCAGCAACTCTATAATATCTTGTATAATAAGTTAAGCGCATAAATGCGCTTGTTGAACGAAATTTGGAGTACCACTTAACATAGCAGCTGACAATGGACCACAATTTGCGGCTTACAGCTTAGTTTCTAGTATTTTCGTACTATATAATAATCTGTAAGATTGTAGATCTTTGCAAGTTAAAGCTAAGTTAAATAACAACAATATCAATGAATTTCTGAAAAAAAAAAGAAAGAATGAAAATTAATTTATTCAACTTGTGCAATGAAATGAGTAAACAATGAGAAAAGAGAACATTACCTATCTGCGAAGCAATGTAGCGCATTCTCGAACACACCACTTCTAAAACAGGGCCTTCTTCTCCACCAAGTAACTGAAGCGCGTCCACAATGAAAAGGGAGACACTTTGGACGCTTTTGCGAACCTTCCATCTATAAAATGAAGGAAAAAAAATTATCGCTTTACATGCGGTTGAAGTGAAACTACAAGGATAACGCATAACTGAGTAGGTTAGGTAGGAGGTACATGATTTATTAAATTATTTACATTTTAATTTTAAGAGCTTTAAATTATATTTTATTTAACAGTAATGATGGTGTTGTGAAATCAGACCTTTTTATGACTATGTATATGTATACCTACCTAAGTATGACTGTAATGTGTAAGGTATTTTGAGCATATTCAATGTACATTTAAACTATTTAGTGTAGTTTACATTGCTTATGTAAAATATTTGCACGCCATTACATGGCAAGTGTAGTGACACTAAAATAAATTGTAAAATCTATGCTAACCTACATTTGAGCAAATAAATGATGATTTGAATTTGAATTTGATTTGATTTGAGGGGTGTGATGACGTGACGCGAGAGCTCAGTGATTCCTCAACTTGTGAAAATTGTCATCCCTCCTATTTAACACCAATAATCAAACCTATCATGTAATATTATCCACAAAGAACTAGAACCCACAAAGGTTTACAATCATATATCGTCGAAAGAGGTTGTGTGTGTTTTTGTTATCATTTTTGAACTTTTTCCTTGAAGTGCGGTATCACTTTTGGGTAAATTCTTAGATAATAATATAATTTAATAATAAAAGTTTAACATATTGTTTTTAAGTGGACGGGCGACATCAGCCACTGGATTCTGGCGGCGCAATACCTTGGTGTGTGGAAGTCCATACCTATCCATCCAGTGGACGTCTATTGGTTATTGATAATAATGATTGTTCTTTGATAAAATAAAAGTTATACCTTCTGGAAAGCACATCCCATTTTTCAGCGGTGGTGATGATGATCTGCCCCTTGTTGAGCAGTTTGTGGTCTGTCGCCGTTTCACCCGTCAATTGCACTACCTGTTGAATATTGACGATCAGGGTTAATACTAGCTTACTGACAAAATAGCGCCGATAGATGGCGCCAGCTGAACATTAGCTCGCGTCTCGACTTGCTCCATAAGAGTAGCTTACTTTGGTACCGATAGATGACGTCAGTTATAATTTAAATCCCATGTTGACTTATTCCATATTAGAGAGAATGAGATGACTCACTTCCGTGTCGATAGATGTCACTAGCTGAACTTTAACTCGCGCGTTGATTTCATAAAAGTAACGTTAGATGGCGCCAGCAGTACATTAAGTCACACGCCAGTTTTCCTCTTGGTAGTAATTAGTTGCCGCGATATTTTTACTCTGAATTTGAACTTAAAGCTACAAATGTATTTACTACATTTTGAAGATAACAGTACGAAGTTATACGAATTTTTACGTACCTTGAGGTTGAACTTGGTGCCAAACTTGTGGTACCAGTCCGCGAACACGATGTCCGCGAGCGCGTCCCTGGGCAGCAAGTAGACCGCGCGGCCGGCCGCGTTGACAGACAACAGCCGCAGCAGCGCGAGTTCCGCGATCACCGACTTGCCCGAGCCGGAGGGCGCGCCCACGAAGACGTTGTCGTCTGAATTGTACACCGCGTTGAACACCTGGGGGTACAAATGAAAGTAGTGGTAGCGACGTAAGTATAGGGCAAATTAAGGGTAGCAAATGTGCATGTGTGTTGAAAGTGTAAGTCAAAAGTGACACAAATGTGCACCGAAATCACAGGAGGTCGAAGATATTATCACAAAAAAAAAAAACAAGAAATGGATGGTGTCACTATACACCATCCTATCCAATGGGGTATACTCCCATTTTCAAGGATTTTGGGTTCGAAAGAGTGCCAAATGAAACATCACAATTTTATATCGAAGGTGCAAGCGTTAGAAGTAAAATATAAGTACACAGATCAAAAATGACGCCAATATAACGTAAATAAACACAAAGTAAAAAGAAAAGGAGTGCATATACGCACTATCTATCCGCATCTAATTTACTAGATTTTTGTTTTGCCGATAGATGGCGCCAGTTGTACATTACCTCACACAAACAAGTTTTTTTACTTGGAATAATTTAGTAATCGCCATGCTTTGATTATTAAACCATACAATATCAAAATAAGGTCATCGTTAAATCAAATTGCATACCTGAGTCTGCACAGGGTTGAACTGCGGGAAGGTGTCAGCATATAATTCCTCATACTTGGCATTCCGCAAGGCTGATATAGGCAGCGGCTGTAGATCCAGCAGTTCTGTTGGTGGAAGGTTCTTCTCCGGAAGGATTAAATGGCGGAAGGAAACCGGCAGCTGAGTCTCTGCTGCTATCCATCTGGAATTTACAAATATCAATGTAATGGGAAACAAGTGTAAATTAAAAATTTATAACACCCCAACAAGTGAAGGTTACAGTAACTAGAAAAGAGCTGATAACTTTCAAACGGCTGAACCGATTTTCTTGGATTATAGCTAAAAACACTCTCGATGAAGCCACCTTTCAAACAAAAAAACTAAATTAAGATCGGTTCATTAGTTTAGAAGCTACGATGCCACAGACAGATATACAGATGCACACGTCAAATTTATAACACCCCTCTTTTTAGTCGGGGGTTAAATACAGGCAGGAGAAATATTTTGAGATAATTTTGGGTAGTATTTTGGTTAATTTTTTGGGTACCGAACCCGAAAGATGCCAATGGGACACTGTTATTAAGCCTCCTCTGAAAACATTTCTAGCTCGTTCGTACAGCTTGTAAGCGTAGACGTAGCACGTACCATTGCGTTGTAATGTATGGAACTGTATGAAACATGGCACACCACTTGCGTAAAGCGTGGACGTATGCGTAACCCGGTGTGTTAGGGGTTTACGCGCGTCACTACGCACGTGTCACGTCTACGCAATTGGTGTGAATCGGCCTTTAAGAGGACTCTCTCCGTCACTCGTTTCATACAATCGTAGTTCCAATTTCATTTGAATATTAAGCAACCAAAGTCCATGAAATTTTGCAGACATATTCTAGAAACTAATATCTATGTCTGTGGTTTTCCAGATTTCTGTTAAAATATTCGGTTTCAAAGTTACGCGGTCTTAAAAATTTTCATACAAATCTTTGAGTCCCTGTAATTTTAAAACTACATATTTTTAGAAAAATCTAAAACACCACAGACACAGATATTAGTTTCTAGAATATTTTTGCAAAATTTCATGGACTTTGGTTGCTTAGTATTCAAATGAAATTGGAACTACGATTGTATGAAACGAGTGACGGAGAGAGCCCTGTTAAGGTCTGTAACTCAGACAGACAGACAGAGGGACAGAGTACAGACAGACATCAGAGTGACTTCTTCTTTCTTTCTCTCTGGGCTGGTTTCCGCACTTAAACCTTTCCGTCTGTTGTGTGTGTGTTGCTCAGCTGAGTGACATTGATAAGGTTCCGTTTTTATCGTTTGGGTACGGAACCCTACTGGACAACCACAGGATAAAATGATGCCGGACTTCGTCTGTGTTGGTGTTGGCTGGCGGGCGTGCTCTGCCTTTTTGGAGTGTTTTTTTTGTTAAAACTGACTGGAAAGCGCTCTAAGGGGGTGCCGTGTGTCGGCGAGCGCCGGCACAGACGGGGTCCATACTTGTATAGTTTAACTAACTTGTTACAAATAACTACAAACTTGACATTGGCTAATCTTTGTAAAGCCAGACGAGAGAGAGAAAAAAATGATGGCCGAATACCTCTTACCTGTCGGAGACCACCCTCAGGAAGTACTGAGGGGGTAAAGGTTCAAACACGGGTACGAACAGCTTGACATGGTGTTCGTCGCGACAGTACTTCTGCTTGAGCAGGAAATACTCATGATGCAGGATGACCTCCGAGTCCACGTCTTCCACCAGGATCCAGAACGCTTCTGACTGCCCGTGGATCTATGGGAAAAATGTGCATGTAACCATTTAACACGGTTTTTATTCTCTCTTGTCACTATAACAAGAGGCGGCTGCTTCCTCTGACATAGTGTAAGAGATGTTTTTTAGTTATTTTAATTTTTTTTTTTTTTGTATAGTCTAATGTGCGATTTTTTGAAAGGAACAAAACAGTGTAATTTTTTCCTAATTTTTTTTTTTGTTGATTAAACACGGTTGAAAGAAAGCTAATACAAGAGATTTCATTTGAACAACACATTAAATTTTTCATTTTAAAAAGGAGTCAGTCGACAAAAGGTTTTTGATCATATCATGTAGCACTTTAAAAGTAGAGAGCTTTTATTCAGTGGCACTAACTTCTTGGCTTTTTAAATCATCTCGATGAAAGATGGTGTCCTCAAAACAGCTATTCTGTTTGGCAATTCGCTGATCTCTTTCTGCTCTAGACCTACATCACACGGCTGTTACAGCGAAAGCGAGAGGGATCGAGAGAGAAGGATAGAGAGAGAAAGGGATAGAGCGAAAATAAGAGATAGAGAGAGAAAGGTAGTGAGATAGAGAGAGAAAGGTAGTGAGATAGAGAGAGAAGGGTAGAAGGATAGAGAGAAAAAGGGGGAAGGTTAGAAAGGAAGAGAGCGAGAAAAAAGTGAAAGGGGAGGAAGTAAGAATTTTTGCAGTTTCTCACCTTGTCATCCCACTGGAAGTCGGGAGTGATGGTGAGCTCGACACGTAGAGTGGAGCGAGTGACGGGCTGTATGTGCGTGCTCAGTTCCAACTTCGGAAACTGGTGCACGTATTTGTGGATCATTTTGCCGAGTTTCGGCGCTCGGACTAATTCGCCGATCTCGTTCGGCCCGAGTTCGTATAGTTTCTCCCATGGGAAATTCTTCTTTTCCAGCTTTTTGATCACCTGAGATAGAAGAAAATAATAGACTAATAGAATCCAAGAGTTCTCACAGAATTTTGATACCGTTGAACCACGCGAAAAAAATTGCAGCCATCATCTTTTATATTACTATCTCACACGACTTAATTTTTAGGGTTCCGTATCTCCAGAGATAAAAAAGAAACCCTAATTAAGGATCACTTCATTATCTGTCTGTTGAGTCTGTTAAGATCCAGGAATCAAAACCTATAAAGTGCTTCCTGTTGACCTAGAATCATGAAATTTGGCAGGTAGCAATGTTTTATAAGTAAAACAAAAACCGCGAATTTTAGGCTACAAAAAAAAGTATTATTTCTTGTGCGATGGTACGGAGCCCTTCGTGTTCGAACCCTTCTCGCAAATGAGATGTTTTTTTTCCACTATTTTTTCACTATTTTTCACTTTCTGCTTTCACTAGACATTTGATAGTCTGTACTAACCTCTTCCGGCATTTTCTTGAACTGTCTGAGCGGCGACATGGACTGCCACATGCGGCGGTCGACCATCTTGCACAGCGCCAGAGTTTTGTCGACGAGTTGCGCCCAGCCTGTGGAAAGAAATCCAATGCTATTTTCAAACAATACGATTGTACAAGCCATCAAGCGCTTACAAACACGAAGAAATTATGGTACCAACAGATTGGACCGCTTTGGTCACGTGATCCGACAAATGTACCCACCTACAGCGGCAGTTATGTATGTCTTATCACATGAAAGAGAAAAAGAGAGGGGAGGGGGGTTGGGGGGGGGGGGGGGATAGGGAAGGGAAGAGCGGGAGAGAGAGATACCTATCTTACCTCTGTGCAGAACAATCTCGAAGATAGCCCTCAGCAGCCTGCAAGCAGACTGAGTGACGTACACCATATCAGCCATCAAGGCGAACCCTTCCAGTTTTAGCTGCGATATGTACGCCTGCAGCAAAACGTTGATTTTTGCTGATGGCTCTTCTATGCTCTCCTTTATTGGTATTGGGACCTGTAGACAAAAATCACACTAATATTATAAAGGCGAACGTTTGTGTGTATGTGTGTGTGTGTATGTTTGTTACTCCTTCACGCAAAAACTACTGGACGGATTGGGCTGGAATTTAGAATGGATATAGATTATACCCTGGATTAGCACATAGGCTACTTTTTATCTCAGAAAATCAAAGAGTTCTCACGGGATTTTAAAAAACCTACATTCACGCGAACGAAGTCGCGGGCATCAGCTAGTCATCTATAATAATCGGCATCCGCAAAATTGGGAGCACTACTTGAGGTAATTGCGACTAATATATAAATGTAAATCTGTTTGTTTGTACTTCAATCACGTCGAAACGGAGCAAAGAATCGACGTGATTTTTTTGCATGGATTCTATTTTCACTCTTTTTTGGCTAGAGTCAGCTTTAGCAATCGGCTGTAACTGTATAGTTTGGAGTACCACTTAATATAAAGAGAGGAGGGGGGGAAAGGGAGAGAGGGGGAGGGAGGGGGGGGGGGGGAGAGGGAGGGAGAGAGAGAACTCTGAACAACTCAATTTCTAATAGTCAGTTTCAGTAATTGGTTGTAACTGCGTAGTTTGGAGTACCACTCATATAAAAACCGACAATGGACGTCAATCCACTGTTTTAAGGTTTTTAAAAAGGTAAAACTTACCTTATCAAATAGGAATAAAACATCTCTTACCCTCTCCATCAATTTGTGCAATTCCAACTTCTCTTCATCTCTTACAGCGATGTGCTTGAACTCCGACGAGAGGGAGAAAACCCTGAACAACTCTATTTCAGCAAGAGTCGGCTTCAGCAGTTGGTTGTAGCTCTGCATGGTTTCGTAGGTGCAGTAGTAGTGGGAGGCGATGCGACCTAGTTCCGTCGCTTGGAAGTGTCCGGATTTGCGTTCATATTTTATTAGGCCGGCTCTGGAAAAATATTGCTAATGTTAGTACTTTTTACCCGACTTTAACAGTTAGAATGTCAAAGTCAAAGTCAAAATCATTTATTTAAAGTAGGTACAATTGTACTCTTTTTGATGGTCGAAATTGTCATGCACTCATCCGATCAGAGTCCGGAAAATACGGATAAAAAAACTCTGACCCGATCTCGCATATTGGTTACGCACTAATCTGATCTCTGATCTTATATCCAAGCTATTTCAGTAGACATCTTAGACATATCTACATCATGTCCGATTTAAATCCGAGGCACATCTGAGATATTCTCACGGATGACAACAAATCGTTCATCCTTTGCACTATTGTCGTATCTACTCTTAGTATAAGCTTTACGCATAGTTGGACGTCGAAAGGGGAATATTAGTAATTAGAGGATACCCGCGACTTCGTCCGCGTAGATTTAGATTTTTATAGATCCCGTGGGAACTGTTTGATTTTCCGGGATAAAAAGTAGCCTATTTCCATCCCCGGGATATAAGCTAACTCTGTACTAAATTTCGTCAGAATCGGTTACATTGTTGGGCCGTGAAAAGGTAGCAGACAGACACACTTTCGCATTTATAATATTATGTTAAAATATGAACGCATTCTCTGCTTTACTCTGTGACATGTCATCGTGTATAGCAATTATGTTCTGTGGCTACCATTGTAACAGTCGCTCCTTTCTCGTGCCTTTCTCTGTGTGGCACCGAAATAAAAAGGCTGTCTGTTTTTACCAAAGATTTATTTCATCTTAGATATCTTGTAAATTCCAAATAGCAGTTCAGTTTTCCAGTTTATTATATCATATTAATATAATATTAGTACGGATGTTGAACCTGGCTAATATTATTTTGAAAAAGGGTTCCTTTTTTCTTTTTTCTTTTGAGGTACGGAACCCTAAATAAAGCTTTTTCGTAAACTGATAGAATGAAGCTACTTACTTGTCCAACAAGCTGGCAGCGGTGTGTATCAGGTCAGCTCGATGCAGCTCCAACAGATTATCTTCTTGCAACTTTTCCGGAGAGACCCCGTACAGTGCTGGTTGTCGAAGCATTCTTATGTATAAGTATGTGTAACCTGGGGACAAAAGTTTTATTGAGGTGGAAACTTCTAAAGTGCCGTTAGAGTTAATGTTGAAATTGTGGTTGGTGATCAGAATGTCTGGGAAAGTGATTCGGGACGGAGCCCAGCATTATCTTCGCATCACACTAATATTATAAAGGAGAAAGTTTGTATGTGTGTGTGTGTATGTTTGTTACTCCTTCACGCAAAAATTACTGGACGGATTGGGCTGAAATTTAGAATGGAGATAGATTATACCCTGGATTAGCACATAGGCTACTTTTTATCCCGGAAAATCAAAGAGTTCCCACAGGATTTTTAAAAAACCTACATCCACGCGAACGAAGTCGCGGGCATCAGCTAGTTGCTGATAAAACTATGCTCCTGAGAATAGCATATACAATCAAAGATTATGTAAATGATAAAAGAGCGTGGATTTGACCTACAGCTCGCTCCAGCAATGCGCGGGACTTCAATTATTTTTATACATGGCATAATATTACATATCAAATTTTTGAAAAGAGCAACCGCTGAGTTTCTTGCTGGTTCTTCTCGGTAGGAAAGGCTTTTTTGAGTTGAGCATGTCCGCTAGTTTGCCTACCAGCTGGGACTCGATGGGCACTGTTGGTTCAGCAGGGACAGGTAATACTGCAGCTCGGAGTGGTCGGTGATCAGAATACCTGGGAAAGTGAATTACCTAGCCAAGTGACTGCATCCCTCACGCTCTGGACTGAGCCCAGAACTATCTCCGCATTGAGCATGTCCGGTAGTTTGCCCACCAGCTGGGACTCGATGGGCAACTGTTGGTTCAGCAGGGACAGGTAATACTGCAGCTCGGAGTGGTTGGTGATCAAAATACCTGGGAAAGAACAAAAATATTGAATAAATGAATATACTCTTATTGTACAATACAACATTACTACAGAAAAAACACATAAAATGCAAAACAAAAACATAGGCAGGCACAATTTGGGACCCTTGTAGACAGGACAGCAAGCTTAAGATATAATAACTTAGAAAGAACAAATTAGATGGCGCCACAAGTACAACCTCAGAAAGCTTTTTAGACTGGAGAAAAACGACTTCTCTCAAACTCAGGTCCTTTGAATGAAACTGCACTAAACTTCGCATTGAACTTAAATGTAACTAAGCTCAATATAATATAGGTTGCTAAAATACCGCACCGAACATAGTTCTAAAGGCTGACACTTCTTTTACACTTATTCTTCTAATACATGTTCTGGGGCATAAAATTATAGCGCACGTTAACTTACAACTGGTGCCATCTAGGATGACGACTACACACTAAACAATCGCTACTGATTGGACAGAATGCATCTTCAGTTACCACCAGGTGATACCAAGTGCTAAAAAAACCATAGCTTTTAATCGTGAAGCATTTCCCCTAGTTCTGTATGCCTGTGTACTATAGTGCACTACTACTGTACACCTGTGTACTATAGTGCACTACTACTGTACACCTGTGTACTATAGTGCACTACTACTGTACACCTGTGTACTATAGTGCACTACTACTGTACACCTGAGTACTATAGTGCACTACTACTGTACACCTGTGTACTATAGTGCACTACTACTGTACACCTGTGTACTATAGTGCACTACTACTGTACACCTGTGTACTATAGTGCACTACTACTGTACACCTGAGTACTATAGTGCACTACTAGTGTACATCTGTGTACTATAGTGCACTACTACTGTACACCTGTGTAGTGTGTACTATAGTGCCCTACTCACCCTCTCCCTTAGTGTCGTACTGCGGTCGCCCCGCTCTCCCCAGCATCTGCAGCACGTCAAGAGCGCCCAGCTCGCTCCACCTGCCCTTCTCAGGGCTGTACACCTGTGTTCCCTTGACGATGACCGTGTGGGCGGGGAGGTTAACACCCCAGGCTAGGGTTGCTGTCGACACCAGCACCTGGAATCAAACGAATTCTTGACGACCCCTATTCGAATTTTGATGACTCCTAATTTGTATTCATAACCCCTTTATTTTTGTGATCGCTTGTTGTGTAAATTTCAAGAACCCTTTGTTCAATTTTTAGATTTCAGAGGCCACTTTTTATTAGATTTCAGACTTCTTTGAACTTTTGACGAGTTGACAACTCATAAGAGACCCCTAAAAGATTTACGATGACCCTACTTAAATTCTCTGCTCCTTTTTTTTTGACAACCCCTGAATGACGTTTTATGACCCCTACTCAAATTTTATAATTTTAAAAGTGTCCTCAATATCCGATATTTTTTTATTTACGAATTATGACAAGTGGATTCACCTGTATATGCCTATCAGCAAACAGATCTTCGACCAGGGTCCTGTCCACTCGACTCATGCCCGCGTGATGTATGGCGAACCCGTACGGGAGCAGTTCACGTAATTCTGGATTCTTGACTTGCTCCGCTTCTGTTCGGAGGACCTCCACGCTTGCTGAGCCTTCCCTGTAAAATAAATACATGGCATAACATTGTATATACTCCTACATTCCTACACTCCGCCTCAGGAAGGTCCAAAAGTCATTTGTGGGAATGGGTATAATCTTTTATAACAAAATTCCTCAATCGATTTTGGACTTGCCTTAACACAGGTTCAAAAAATCTATTAAAAATATGCTCCTGAGAAAAGCATATTATACAATCGAAGATTATGTAAATGGTAAAAGAGCGTGGATTTGACCTGCAATTCGCTCCAGCAATGCGCAGGACTTCAATTGCTTTTATATATGGCATAATATTGTATATCAAATTCCGTACCAGTGGTAGATGCTATTAACGATTCAAAAGAACTTGTAAAAGTCTAATTGAATAAAAATATTTTGAATTTTGAATATCAAACCTTTCAAAAGAGCAACCGCCGAGTTTATTGCTGGTTCTTCTCGGTTGGAACGGCATTCCGAACCAGTGGTAAATTATTTGACGATTCAAAACCACTTGTAAAAGTCTACTTGAATAAAAATCTATTCTATTCTAACAAACTGTGTTTGTTTTGTTACAAATATTCAATACAATAGTTACCTAAGAAACTGTCCAAGCGTGTCTTTCTCAAGGCACATATCTCGAATGGCACGCGCAGTTTTCCCCGTCTCTTTACGCGAATGTACAAACACTAGAATCTGTAAGGAAAAGAATACATTAGAAACTATCTTATCTAAGGAACTTCGTCTGTGTCGGTGTTAGCTGGTGGGCGTGCTCGGCCTTTTTGGAGTGTTTTTTTTTTTTGTTAAAACTGACTGGAAAGCGCTCTAAGCGGGTGCCGTGCGTGTGTCGGCGAGCGCCGGCACAGACGGGGTCCATACTTGTATAGTTTAACTAACTTGTTACAAATAACTACACACTTGACATTGGCTAATCTTTGTAAAGCCAGACGAGAGAGGAAAATCCTATCTACAGGGTGTAACCAGAACGCTAGCAAAAACGAAGACAGATGATATTATTGATTACTGGTAAGAGATACCATAAAAAATATTTAAAAAGTCCTGTATTTTTTAAAAGTTATTTATATTGTATATAAAACACCTGACTGAGGCTAGAGATCAACGTATGTTCCGTAAATAGGTCACTCGAAGTCAATGCCGCGTCGTAGGTGGGGCATTGATCCGAGTTTTGCACGCTATACAATGCAGGTTTGAAAAATACTAACACTAAAACTACAAGATAAGGCAAATGGTTATTAGCATTGGATTGTGTTAAGGTAGTATAATAATAACTATTATAAATAGGTCCTCGAGTTGGAAGGCAAGCCCTTGTTTCCGGCGAGCCTTAAACTGTGTTGGGGACCTTTTTAATCCCACAGCTGGGCCTGCCTTGGCGGGCGCCGTTAGCTGGGTCGCAGTTGTATAGTTCGTGTCCCTGTGCCCAGCAACAATGAATGAGACGGTAAGCCGAGTGGTTTTAGTCGGTAAGAGTCCGACATAACCCATGAGACTTAAGGATTTCCCCGCGTAAAAAACTACCGTTCTGGTTACAGTGTTCTGCATACAGTATGAGGGATATCTGAACGGACTCGGAGCCTTCGATATCTAGTAAGTATATTTACCTGGTTCCTCCCTGCATGCTCCATCGCCTTCTCATAGACGATGTCGTTCATGACCTGGAACCTCTTCAGCGCTTTCTTCTCTGTCACACCGATGTACTGCTGTTCTAGCGCCACTGGCCTGAAACACAAACATATGACTGACTGACTGATCTATAAACGCACAGCTCAATTTACTGAGCATATGACTGACTGACTGATCTATAAACGCACAGCTCAATTTACTGAGCATATGACTGACTGACTGATCTATAAACGCACAGCTCACTGAGCATATGACTGACTGACTGATCTATAAACGCACAGCTCACTGAGCATATGACTGACTGACTGATCTATTGACAGCTCAAATTTACGGATGGGACTAAAGTTTGGGATGCAAATATAGTACGCAACTGGTCGAAGTGGCAATCGGAGTGGAAGGACCCCGCACTCACATATTATTGATTTTTGATTACGCATTTCTATTAATGACTAGGAAGGACACTTTCATATTGTAATTGTTAGAATAATGAACTGGTGTACCTAACCAACTGTAACATCTCACTGTCATGGGTCGCGTGGTCATTTCAATCTCAATTAATATTCTTATTTTTTATTGGTTATTTATTGTAATTAAAAGTCTAACTATATATTTTGCACGCCATACACAAATGGCAAAATGTGAATGACCAAGGACCTGTCAATATACCTACCATCATTGTTACTCACATTTCGCAAAATAAAGAATCATTTCATTTCATTTCACGCAACGGTGCGGGATAGGGTGGGTGCCGTGCGGGTATGCGGGGCATCCCCCCGCTTCATACACCGATTGCCATCTCGACATAGATATTATGACGTACTAGCTGATACCCGCGACTTCGTTCGCGTGGATGTAGGTTTTTTTAAGAATCCCGTGGGAACTCTATAATTTTCCGGGATAAAAAGTAGCCTATGTGCTAATCCAGGGTATAATCTATCTCCATTCTAAATTTCAGCCCAATCCGTCCAGTAGTTTTTGCATGAAGGAGTAACAAACATACACATACACACATACAAACTTTCTCCTTTATAATATTAGTGTGATAGACATCCATTAAGAAAGGATTTTTGAAAGTTCAACCTCAAAGGAGGTAAAATAGGGGTTTGAAATTTGTGTAGTCCACGCGGACGAAGTCACGGGCATAAGCTAGTTATTCAAAACTAACTAAACTACCTTAAACAAAACTGACTGACTGATCTATCAACGGACAGTTCAAATTACTGGACGGATCAAGCTAAAAAGCATGAAGATAGCTATATGATATAGACATCCGCTAAGAATTTTTGAAAATCCAACCTTTAAAGGGATAAAAATGGGGGTTCGCAGTGTAGTCGTCATGGCCATAATTGTACAATCTTTGATCCAAATAAATTACAAGTGTAAATTAAAAATTTATAACACCCCCGACAAGTGAAGGTTACAGTAACTAGAAAAGACCTGATAACTTTCAAACGGCTGAACCGATTTTCTTGGACTATTCTGCGCCTACAGCGCCTACGATCCAAAGTATCTGAGTTTTCTAAAACATCATTTTCAAATAAATAATTATGTATCAAGGCAACATCCATCTTGACAGCTTGACATTTGTCAATTGACATAATATTATGAACCTAACGGTTATCTAACCTTCTTTTCTACAAGAAAACTAGAAAAGAGCTAATAACTCTCAAACGGCTGAACCGATTTTCTTGGATTATAGCTAAGAACACTCTCGATCAAGCCACCTTTCAAATAAAAAAAACTAAATTAAAATCGGTTCATTAGTTTAGGAACTACGATGCCACAGACAGATACACAGATACACATGTCAAACTTATAACACCCCTCTTTTTGGGTCGGGGGTTAAAAACGGAATCGGATATTCACCTGAAGGAGTTGTCAAAGTAGAACAGCCCCTTTTCAGGCTTGACCCTCAAAAAGGCAGCAACATCTGTGTAGTTCGGCAGCGTGGCTGAGAGACCGATGAGGCGAACCTAGGAAATAATCCATAATTATAAAAAAACCGGCCAAGTTCGAGTCGGACTCGTACACGAAGGGTTCCGTACCATCACACAAGATATGAAACTTTTTTTCACGGCGGTCATTTTGAAATTTTTAATAACGACAACAGAAATAGGCATTCTGAGAAAATTTCATCACTACCTATTACAGTTCATTAGATACAGCCTGCTGACATACTGACAGACAGATAGACGGACAGCAGGTGCTTAGTAATAGGGGCCCGTTAGTACGGAACCCGAAATAGGACAATGTGACTAACTGAAAAAGCTTCTAAGATAGGCCCTCTTTCATCATGAAGCAAGTGTATTTCTTTATTCTATTTTGAACCTTAAGCTAAACACAATAATGCCTATATTCTAACTCGCGACTTTTTTCATCGCGAAGCAAGTGTGCTTTGTTGTTTAATTTTCAACCTAAAGCCTAATGCAACAAGGTCTATATTTACCTCCTCCTGAGTATGTTCCACTGTACGCAGCGTTCTTGCAACTAAAGCTTCTAACACAGGTCCTCTTTCATCGTGAAGCAAGTGAATTCAGTTATTCTATTTTCTACCTAAAGTCTAATACAATAAGGTTTATTTTTATCTCTTCTTGAATATGTTCCACGGTCCAGCGTCCTTGCAACTAAAGCTTCTAACACAGGTCCTCATTCATCGTGAAGCAAGTGAATTCAGTTATTCTATTTTCTACCTAAAGTCTAATACAATAAGGTTTATTTTTATCTCTTCTTGAATATGTTCCACGGTCCAGCGTCCTTGCAACTAAAGCTTCTAACACAGGTCCTCATTCATCGTGAAGCAAGTGAATTCAGTTATTCTATTTTCTACCTAAAGTCTAATACAATAAGGTTTATTTTTACCTCTTCTTGAGTATGTTCCACGGTTCAGCGTCCTTGCATCTAAAGCTTCTAACACAGGTCCTCTTTTATCGTAAAGCAAGTGAATTTAGTTATTCTATTTTCAACTTAAAGCCTAATACAATAAGGTTTATTTTTACCTCTTCTTGAATATGTTCCACGGTCCAGCGTCCTTGCAACTAAAGCTTCTAACACAGGTCCTCTTTTATCGTGAAGCAAGTGAATTTAGTTATTCTATTTTCAACCCAAAGCCTAATGCAACAAGGTCTATATTTACCTCCTCCTGCGTATGTTCCACTGTACGCAGCGTCCTTGCAACCAAAGCTTCCAAGACGGGCCCTCTTTCATAATGAAGCAAAATAGTTTCTTTATTCTATTTTCTACCTAAAGTCTAATACAATAAGGTTTATTTTTACCTCTTCTTGAATATATTCCACGGTCCAGCGTCCTTGCAACTAAAGCTTCTAACACAGGTCCTCTTTTATCGTGAAGCAAGTGAATTTAGTTGTTCAATTTTCAACCTAAAGCCTAATGCAACAAGGTCTATATTTACCTCCTCCTGCGTATGTTCCACTGTACGCAGCGTCCTTGCGACCAAAGCTTCTAAGACGGGTCCTCTTTCATCATGAAGCAAAATAGTTTCTTTATTCTATTTTCTACCTAAAGTCTAATACAATAAGGTTTATTTTTACCTCTTCTTGAATATGTTCCACGGTCCAGCGTCCTTGCAACTAAAGCTTCTAACACGGGTCCTCTTTTATCGTGAAGCAAGTGAATTTAGTTATTCTATTTTCAACCCAAAGCCTAATGTAACAAGGTCTATATTTACCTCCTCCTGCGTATGTTCCACTGTACGCAGTGTTCTTGCGACCAAAGCTTCCAAAACAGGTCCTCTTTCATCGTGAAGCAAGTGTATTTCATCGATGATGATCAGACGCACCAGGTTTGTGAAAGATCTTTCACCACCTGTTGGTAAATAAATTAATATTATGAAATAAAAATTTAAGAAAAAAAAAACTGGCTAAGTGCGAGACTCGTGTACCATAGGGTCCATGGTAAGGGTCCCATACTTGGGTATTTTTTCCGACACGTTAAATCAAAAACTAATAATGCATAAAAATAAATAAAAATCTGTTTTAGAATGTTCATGTAAAGCTCTTTCATATGATACCCCACTTTATTATACTTTATTCATGAAAACATTAAATTTTTTTTTGTGATGCTATAAGTAATAAGACCTACCATGACATGCCATATTTTATGATTCTACGTCAACGGGAAGTACCCTATACGTTTTCTTGACAGACACGACAGACGGACGGACGGACGGACAGACAGACGGACAGACAAACAGACAGACAAATGACAAAGTGATCCTATCCGTTTTCCCTTTTGAGGTACGGAGCAGATATATTGGATCAAATTCAATTAGAACACACAGTTTCGTTTGTGATTGGTTGCTGACTCAAAATGGTAACTGAGATATTTGTCTCTATCATTTGTATGGGATTACGTAACAGAGAGAGCGCTATACTAGCTTGTTCCCGCGGGTAGAGTATAGTTAATACTCTCAACACATACCTTTTCTCGTGATAATGTCCCACTTCTCAGGCGTACAAACGATGAGTTGGGTCGCATCTATCTGTTCTCTCGTCAGTTGGTGGTCCCCGGTCAGTTCTGAGACTTTCATGTTGTAAGCCGCTAGCCGCTTGCTGAAGTTGCCCACCTGTGGACAAAAACGCCATGAAGTGAATGAATGAATGAATGAATATACTTTTATTGTACACCACAAAATTAGTACAGAAAAACACATACAAAGCTCAACAAAATATAGGCACAATTTGGAAGGAGGTGAAGTGTCGTGGGATATCTGACAAAATTCAAAATATTTTCATTCAATTAGACTTTGACAAGTAATTTTGAATCGTCAAGAGCATCTACCCCTGGTTCGGAATGCCTTTCCTATTGAGAAGAACCAGCAAGAAACTCGGCGGTTGCTCTTTTCAAAGATTTGATATAAAATATTATGCCAATCACACTAATATTATAAAGGAGAAAGTTTGTATGTGTGTGTGTGTGTGTGTGTGTATGTTTGTTACTCCTTCACGCAAAAACTACTGGACGGATTGGGTTGAAATTTAGAATGGAGATAGATTATACCCTGGATTAGCACATACTTTTTATCCCGGAAAATCAAAGAGTTCCCACGGGAATTTTAAAAAACCTACATCCACGCGAACGAAGTCGCGGGTATAAGCTAGTATAATATAACCAGTGGCAAATGCATTACGACGATTTAAAAGTACTTGTAAAAGTTTAATTGAATTAAAATATTTTGAATTTTGAATTTTTTCCACTTGCACACGTATTGAACTCACCATCTCCTGTACCAGTGACCTCATGGGCGCGACATAGATCATCTTGAAGTCGTGCACGTTGACCGTGCCGTCGTCGTTGACGTGCTTGCCCACCTCGCGCAGTATACTGAGCAGCGCTACGTTCGTCTTGCCCGCGCCTGTGGGTGCACATACTAACAGATTCTCGTCTGTTTCTATACCTATTCAACTCACCATCTCCTGTACCAGTGACCTCATGGGCGCGACATAGATCATCTTGAAGTCGTGCACGTTGACCGTGCCGTCGTCGTTGACGTGCTTGCCCACCTCGCGCAGTATACTGAGCAGCGCTACGTTCGTCTTGCCCGCGCCTGTGGGTGCACATACTAACAGATTCTCGTCTGTTTCTATACCTATTCAACTCACCATCTCCTGTACCAGTGACCTCATGGGCGCGACATAGATCATCTTGAAGTCGTGCACGTTGACCGTGCCGTCGTCGTTGACGTGCTTGCCCACCTCGCGCAGTATACTGAGCAGCGCTACGTTCGTCTTGCCCGCGCCTGTGGGTGCACATACTAACAGATTCTCGTCTGTTTCTATACCTATTCAACTCACCATCTCCTGTACCAGTGACCTCATGGGCGCGACATAGATCATCTTGAAGTCGTGCACGTTGACCGTGCCGTCGTCGTTGACGTGCTTGCCCACCTCGCGCAGTATACTGAGCAGCGCTACGTTCGTCTTGCCCGCGCCTGTGGGTGCACATACTAACAGATTCTCGTCTGTTTCTATACCTATTCAACTCACCATCTCCTGTACCAGTGACCTCATGGGCGCGACATAGATCATCTTGAAGTCGTGCACGTTGACCGTGCCGTCGTCGTTGACGTGCTTGCCCACCTCGCGCAGTATACTGAGCAGCGCTACGTTCGTCTTGCCCGCGCCTGTGGGTGCACATACTAACAGATTCTCGTCTGTTTCTAAAGCTGCTTTGGATATCCGACTCTGTAAGAAACAATATACTATTTATCCTAATAATATTATAAAGGTGAAAGTGTGGATGTTTGTTACTCAATCACGCAAAAACTACTGGACGGATCGGGCTAAAATTTGGCATGCTAAGAAAGGACTTTGAAAAATTCAATCCCTAAAGGGGTAAAGCAGGGGCTTGAAATTTGTATAGCCCACACGGACAAAGTCGCGAGCATAAGCTAGTCCTTTATTTATTTACAGACTTAATGAAAAGTGAAAGTAAGTGAGTATGTGAAAATGAAGTGAAAGTTAGTGATGTGAAAGTGAGTGAGGTGAAAGTGAAGTTATATAATTTTATTCTTAACCATACCTGTATCCTGTTCAAGGTCTTGAATCCTTCGAAAGCGGGTTGAACATATTTGGGCAGCTTCTCTATCGGCAACAGGGTCTCATCTTCCTCAAAGGGTTTGGGCTTCAACGCCGGGACGTGGACTTCTTCATAACCTGAGAGAATAAATCAATTCTACATTTTAAAAAAAATTGCGAGCAAAACGAGCAGGCGGGTCACCTGATGTTAAGTGATTACCGCCGCCTATGAACATCGTAGCACCAGAGGAACCGCCGATGCGTTGCCGGCCTTTCAGGAATTTGTTGGTCCGCCCCTTGAATAACCCCATGTTGTAATCTAGTGGGAACACCGCCGATGGGAGCTGATTTCACAGTTTGCATGTGCGTGGAAAAAAGGATCTGGCACAACGGGCGGTCGTAGTGCACCAGGCACTTTTTTGAGCTGTGACAGCCTAGTGGTTAACACGTCCGCCCCCTATTCGGGTTCGATCCCGGGCATTTCCCAGTGCGTAGCTTTTTTAAGCAATTAATAATTCTGATGGCAACATAATTTTAGAGTATTCACATTCTCTTCTTGCTATAGTAATATGAAAAGAACAGACACTTTTTGGCAATCTGCCTATCCTCACTTGGATCCAAATGAGGATTGACGTTCTACGTAATAGACAACAGCTTCTATGATGTTCCACGAACCTTTCCGTTGTTTCCTGAAGGAGCCGGGCGGCAGCTGGCACCGCTTGTTGGCCATGAAGTGAGCGCCCGCCGCAAACACTAGTTCCTCGAGTTGTAGCACCTTCCTGGCGCCGCCCACGGTTCCGCCCCAGGCGGCGGGCTCCTGGCCCGACTTGTGACGCTTGCGCGGTTGCTCCGACTGCTCCATAGTCTATGAACGAAAGTAATATTTAAAAAAAAAACTTGCAATCTAGAAAATATGACTCACTGATAGATCTATTAACGCACAGCTCACACTACTGGACGGATCAGGCTGAAATTTGGCATGCAGATAGCTATTGTGACGTAGACACTGGCTAAAATGGATTTTTGAAAATTCAACCCCTAAGCAGATACAGAAGGGTTCAACATCGTTTGCCAGCAGGTCTGATTGCAGCCAAACACTAGTCTATGAATTAAAAGAAAGCATACCTCGTCATCCCCTTTGCCAGTGTCCAGTTGTGCCAGAATCTTCTGCAGGTGCGGTTGTCTTGACATCTCTTCTCTAATGGACGCTCGTTCGCTTTCAGACTGAGACGACGCGAGCTTCGTGCAGTACAAGACTAGTAAAAAAAAAAATTGGCAATCAGTGAGGACTGAAGTAATAAATCAAAATTTAAAAAACCCTCAACACAAAAACCTGTATAAGAGAACTAGAAAAGAGCTGATAACTTTCAAACGGCTGAATCGATTTTCTTCGACTATTATAGCTAAGAACACTCGCGATCAAGCCACCTTTCAAACAAAAAACTAAATTGAAATCGGTTCATTAGTTTAGGAGCTACGATGTCACAGACTGATACACAGATACACACACGTCTGTGTATCTGTGTATCAGTCTGTGGCATCGTAGCTGTGTATCTGTGTATCTGTATGCCTACACAGATACAAACGTCAAACTTATAACATCCCTCTTTTTGGGTTGGGGGTTAAAAACAATAATAAAACTAGATGATGCCCGCGACTTCATCCGCGTGGATTTAGGTGTTTTTTTAAATCCCGTGGGAACTCTATGATTTCCGGGACGCAAGCTACTCTATGCCTTTCATATAGATCGGTTGAACGGATAGGACTTTAAGAATGCCATGGGAACTCTTTGATTTTCCGGGATAAAAAGTAGCCTATGTCCTTCTCGGTGTGTAAGCTAACTCTGTACCAAATTACATCAAAATCAGTTTAACTGTTTAGCCGTGAAAAGCTAGCAGACTGACAGACACACTTTCGCATCACACTAATATTATAAAGGCGAAAGTTTTTATGTGTGTGTGTGTGTATGTTTGTTACTCCTTCACGCAAAAACCACTGGACGGATTTGGCTGAAATTCGGAATGGAGATAGACATTATCCTGGATTAGCACATAGGCTACTTTTTATCCCGGAAAATCAAAGAGTTCCCACGGGATTTCGAAAAACCTAAATCCACGCGGACGAAGTCGCGGGCGTCAGCTAGTTTATAATAATGGAAAACTCACTGGTATATCGGTACTTGTTCAGCACTTTGACGAGGTCGAAGCAGTCATACCCGAGCAGCAACACTAGTCTATTCTCCAGGTCTCTGTCGTCCGCTGCGTCCGACAAAGCTCTGAGAACTTCAGAAGATTTCGCCTGCGGAGAAAAAATACATACACAAAATCCACATATGTACAGGATGTAATTAGAACGCTGGCAAATACTTAGCACTATTATTATAGTACCTGAAACCAATCCAGTACCAATATCTCTTTCAGGGCTTCTTTTTTTAAAGAATATTAGCCATGTTAAATGACTAATATTCCTCTCCAACTAAGCGTCAGGCTTGTGCTAGGAGTAGGTACGACATAGTGCAACGGGCGGGGTTTGAACCGTCGACCTTTCGGTTTTCAGTCCACTCCTTTGCCGGTTGAGCTATTGAGGCTCTATATGTTGAATTCTTATAATGTTGAAACCTAAAATGTTGAGACCTAAAATGTTGAATTTCGCTATTTTGGCTTATACATCTCGAACCCGCAATCAATGCGTGCAAAAGTCGGGGTCAATGTCCCGCCTACCACGCGATATTGACCCCGTGGCACCTATCTATGCAATGTTCGTTGACCTCTAGCATCACTCATGCTTTTTTTTGCAATACATTGCAAAAAAAAAACAACATTATCCTGAAGGTGATAGCAGACAGACAAGACAGCGCTCTCAAAGCGCACTGGATGTCTGCATAAGTTAATAAGTATATTAATTATACATATTAACTAACATAGAATAAGTTTCTTACTAATATACACTACATTATAATTTAGTTACTAACATAGGTTAAGATGGTTACTAACATAATATTGTGGGCCTTTGTTGCTTGAGAAAATAAAGATATTATTATTATTATTGCGAGCTTTTAAAAATTACAGGTTTACAAAAATCGTGGGGATTGTGGTGTACTCAAAGCTTGTTGTCTGTCCGTCAGCCCTTTTTTTTTAAATCTTTTAATCTAACAGCTCACCTGTGAGACCATAGCGTCAGGGAAATGTCTGGATAGTCTCCTTTGGAGCCAGTAAGCGTCTATGTCCATGGGGTGCAGGATTGTGTCTCTACGCTTCTGAGACTGTTCTTCTGACAACTGAAAACAAATAGTTCAGTCAATTTGCAAATTGCCCTCCGAAAAAAGACCTACCGTAATCTGTGCCCGAACCGTTAGCTGTGCTCCGTTGCACTTTTTCACCTGTACCTCGAGAACGGTAAGTTTTATAAAAAATTTGTTTAAATAAAAGTTGTAGCTAATTTTGTGACAAACAACTTTTCAATTTACATTATTATAAAAAAATCATTTTTTCCTATCGAAAATAGCGTTGAAACACTTTTTTGATCCATTAGTGCCCTCTACTTTTTGTATTTCAAGTCGGATGACGTCACTTCAATGACAAAAAATATAGTTCGCAATGCCTTCTACATTTTTATTTAAAAAACTTTTTCCTAAAACCAATAGTTTCCAAGAAAAAAGCATTTCCAAATTTTTTTATTCATTTTTGAATTTCTCAAAATCAGCAATCAGAGCGACCTTTTTATTTTTCCTGTGACCTCTTGACATGCCCCCCTAACGATACATTATGTCAAATTACGGTAGGTCTTTTTTCGGAGGGCATCTAATTATTCCTTACATATTTACTGAACTAAAAATAAGAATTTAATTCCATACCTTGGTTTCCCAGGGACTATGGTACTAAAAAAATTACAAAAGTAGACTTGTATTTTTTTAAAATATTCTATTTGGCTTGTTTTTTGGCTAAATCTGCAAATGTTCATGGGCGGCGGTAATCACTTAGTTGACCCGCCTGCTCGTTTGCTCACTATTTTTAGGGATCCGTATCTCAAAAGGAAAAATGGAACCCTTATAGGATCACTTTGTTGTGTCTGTCCGTCTGTTGCGTCTATCAAGAAAACCTATAGGGCACTTCCCCTTGATCTAGAATCATGAAATTTGGCAGGTGGGTAGGTCTTACAGCACAAGTAAAGGAAAACATCCGAAAACCGTCAATATGAGGTTACATCACAAAAAAAAATTATTAAAATTCGTTTCAATTTTCCATGAAAGATTGAATACCAAATGGATTATTGTATGAAATGGTTTTCTGTATCTATATATTCTAAAGCAGTTTTTTTTTTTGCATAATAGTTTTTGAGTTATCATGCAAAATGTCAGAAAAAATACCCGATATACGGAACCCTCGGTGCGCGAGTCTGACTCGCACTTAGCCGGTTTTTTATAATAATAAAAAAATGGCTCACATTGGCGTGTATGGCGTTCTTCTTCCCCTCGCCGTCGCTGTCTTCGCCCGAGCTCTCTTTGCCCTCCTCGTTATCTGTCGCGTCGCCTTCCTCCTTGTCCTCATCACGAACCTACACACAAACAAACAAACAAGATGAAGTTAAACAGCACTAAGACCCGACTACTACCCGCGAACCGCCGATAGATCCTACTAATATTTTAAACACGAAAGTTTTTTTTCTCTCTCGTCTGGCTTTTTTACAAAGATTAGCCAATGTCAAGTTTGTAGTTATTCACAAGTTAGGGAAACTATATAAGTATGGACCTCGTCTGTGCCGGCACTCGCCGACACACGCGCGGCACCCCTTTAGAGCGCTTCCCAGTCAGTTTCACCACCAATAAACACCAGCAAAACACAAAACCCGGCCACTTCTAACAAAAAAAAAAAAAAAAAAACACTCCAAAAAAGGCACAACACGCGCGCCAGCAAACATCAACACAGACGAAGTCACACGAAAGTTGGTATGTATGGATGGATATTTGTTACTCTTTCACACAAAAATACTAGACGGATTTTACTGAAATTTGGATTGGAGATAGATAATATTCTGGATTGGCACAAAGGCTACTTTTTATACCGGAAAATCAAAGAGTTCCCATTGGATTTCAAAGAACCTTAATCCACGCGGACAAATACGTGGGCGCCAGTTATTTATATACATAATATAATAATTGCAGGTGTATAAAAATCATTTTATGATTTAGGGGTCCGTTTGTAGAAAATTAAGTATTAAATTGCTACCTACCTTTTGTTAGGAGTCAAGTATCAAAACCACACTATTTGTACTTTTTAATTAATTTTTGATTTGCATGGCGGTCATTTTGAATTTTTAACCCCCGACCCAAAAAGAGGGGTGTTATAAGTTTGACGTATGTATCTGTGTATCTGTCTGTGGCATCGTAGCTCCTAAAGTAATGAACCGATTTTAATTTAATTTTTTTTTTGTTTGAAAGGTTTCTTGATCGAGAGTGTTCTCAGCTATAATCCTAGAAAATTGGTTCAGCCGTTTGAAAGTTATCAGCTCTTTTCTAGTTACTGTGACCTTCACTTGTCGGGGATGTTATAAATTTTTTATTTACACTTGTTTATTATTTGTATAGTGCTTATTAACTCTACCTATTATGGTTCACGAGATACCGCTGACAGACATACGGACGGACGCCTTTATGCATGGAACCTAAAAGTAAGTATAGTAGGACATACCTCGCCATACGCATCCTCATCATCTTCCTCGGAAGACTCTTCAAACTGCACATTGATGCCATAGGTTTCATCTATCTCCGTGTTGCCTTCCGTAGACGTGCTAATTGTGAAGTCAGTTATTTTCTTACCTGTGGAGTGGACAGATTTCACTTCATAAGTTCAAAAGATAAATTATGATATATGGTTAAGGTGGAAGCGACGGGCCTGCCTGCGAAATTCTAGTAAATTAATTCTAGTATCGACTATTCTCACAAACTAGTTGATACTAGAATTAATTTCTTAAACTGGACCCTTTCAAGTAAAGAATTTTATATAAACCTGTGAGGATGATACTGCCATTGTCGCAATTAAAATACCATAAGCCTACGTTGTCATTAGTTTACAAATTGCAAAAAACCAAATTAAATTTGAATTTCGCGGGCAGGCCCGCCTCATGCCCCATTATATGTAACGATAAGAGCTCGTTTACACAGGCTGCGTTAGCGTTGCGTAAGCGTAGACGTAGCGCGTACCATTGCGTTGTAATGTATGTAACTGTATGAAAAATGACATACCGCTTGCGTAACCTGAACATAATGCGTGCAGTTACGTCTACGGGTTTACGCGCGTCACTACGCACGTGTCACGTGTACGTACTTGCATACGCAATTGGTGTGAATCGGTCTTATACCCTTTGCAATGATCCAGAGCGGCTAATAAAACAAGTAAAAGTGACATTATGCGTACTAGAGTAAATTCCTTGCAACTTGGTACTATCCAACACTAGCACTTCTCCTTTCAGCAAAGGTTGCCTGGTAGAGATTGCTCCAAGCAATAAGGCCGCCTTTGCACACAATTGTTTTTTCTGTTTTGTGTTCCTTTACATGTGTTTTTGCGTGCAATAAAGTGTTCTATCTATCTATCTAGAGCTTAGTTTGATGTCTCGATATTATAAATCTCACCTAAATTGACTAAAAGTGCGAATCTTTCATCAGGAATGGGTCCAAGCAACATTTCTATTTCCTTCTTCCGTTCCGGGTCTTTTAACTTGTCATTCTTGAGAACCACCAAAACCTGTAAGCCAAATTTATCATGATATTGTTGTTATTTTATTCATGAAGCAAAAGTTCAAAAACAACTAACTTTATTTCATGTATTTGGTATTAACTTTAAATAGCCTTATCCAGTAATCTCATTACTTATGCCTTGAAAGTTTGTACAGTTATTGTTGGGATTTGTGGGAAAGTTTTTGGTATAGCAACTTGCAAGTAGTAGTAGTAGTATGCGGGTCATATTGCTACCAGTGGCGTGCAGCTCATAGAGGTATAAAAGTACTGCCTACACTAGTTGTAATAAATCAATACTTATTTTCCATTATGACCTGCCAGAAAATAAGTTCATACTTTAGTGCCTACCCTGGCTTTAATCCTGTGCACGCCACTGATTGCTACATATGCCTGGCGTTAGCTACTTATTAATGGACGATGCTGGCAACTTTCTCTGCTTTAATTTGTGTTTTTTGAAATCCTTTGGCAACTCTGATTTTTTAAGTATCCAGGATGCAATCTTTGCACTAATTTACATTCATCAGTCCTTCATTTTTAAAAAAAAAAGAATATTAGCCATTTGAATCATGACTAACATTGGTCTTTCTCCTCCAACTAGGCGTAAAGCTTGTGCTAGGAGTAGGTATGACAATTGTTCCGTTACCGTAACTTGATTATAATTACACTTTCAAAATTTCGCGCCACCGAGGTACCGTCGACATTAACACTTCGAAATAGTGCAATGACAGCACGCAGCTCAATCAGCTGTCATGCACGTCGTGCTGTCATCTGTCACCGACATCACGGTCAACGGCCATTCGAAAAATATCGCAGCTGAAAAAAAGCAGCGCGCGCGCGTCTCTAACTAAAACCAACATAATCCTAGCAAGAATCCCTGGATCCAGGAGGAAATTCAGCGAGTGCAAGTGGCAGAATAAGGTACGTACGTGCATTATAACTGTCATTGCCTATTTCAAAGTGAAACATCGTGATCGTAGATCTCGCAGATCTAATCTCCCAATGTAGCCGGGCCACCATGCTGCGAGTTGCTACAACAATAGTGCAACGGGTGGGGTTTGAACCGCCGACTTCAGATTTCAGTCCGCTCCTATAACCGTTGAGCTATTGAGGCTTCATTATTTAGTGTGCATGAACATTGTATTGACACAGAATTGTATAACTGGTGGTGATCACAATGGATTGGAGACAGTCGATGTGACAGGGATTCCAAGAACCTGCTCAGCCTGGAAGAAGAAAGAAGTACATATTTGCATACCTCATCACAGGCACCACACAAAATATCCCTGGGCTGGTCTCCGAGAGCACTCTGCATGAACGCCAGCAGAAGTTCATAAGCATGTCTTGTATGCTGGGCCCTCGGTCTATACAGCACTCCAGCTGGGGTGTCATCAGCCCACGCCACTCGGGATTTGGACTTGGAGAGTTCATAGGATGCTTCGTCACGCTTCTGGCGTCTGGAACCAAAGAGTATTATTATTTTTGGCTAACACTAGCCGAATCTGGCGAGTGCTACTATGCTGATAAACATCTTTGCATTATTGCCTTTCTAATGAAACCGGTTTGAGTCACATTGGTGGGTTGGTTTCAAAGTCAAACATGGGGCGAAATACTTTTTGTGTTTTATATATTAAGACTAGCCGATGCTCGCGGCTTCGCCCGCGTGGATTTAGATTTTTCGAAATCCCGTGGAAACTCTTTGATTTTCCAGGATAAAAAATAGCCTATGTGCGAATCCAGGATATTATCTATCTCCATTCCAAATTTCAGCCAAATCCGTCTGGTAGTTTTTGCGTGAAGGAGTAACAAACATACACACACACACACACACACACACACACACACATACAAACTTTCGGCTTTATAATATTAGTGTGATAGTGTGATAGTGTGATAGTGTGATAGTGTGAAGTGTGATAGTGTGAAGTGTGATAGTGTGATAAAGCTCAGAGTCACTCAGCAGGCAATGATTAGATGGAGAGAACTATGTTTCACTATGTGATCAAATCAGAAATGAGGAGATCCAGAGTAAGCAACTTAGCTGAGCAGGTTGCAAAGCTAAAGTGAGCATGCACAGGGCACATAGTTCAAAAAACCAATAGACTGGGGTCCTAAGGTGCTAGAATGGGGACCTCGCACCGGAAAGCTCAACAATGGAAGGACCCCCCCCCCCCCTCCCCTCCCCAGACAACTCTGGTTCTGGTTCTGGGCTCAGGCAGTGATACATGTGATGTGTGGAAGTACCTACAGGGGACCTACCTTTATCCAGTAGTGGAAATTTATTGGTCCTATCCTTTTACTAGATATTCACTTGGCCTTCCTCTCCTCACTTTTTCAGAGAGTGATAGCCTCTCTCCTGTCGCCTCTCTTAGCCCAATACCCTATCATAGTGCTAGATACTCACTTAGCCTTCCTCTCCTCAGCTTGGTTAAACTTGGTACACTAAACACAGTCACCCATGCGTGTGCCAGTGGGCTTGCCAAAGAGAGACAGCACCTCTCCTGTCTCCTTTTTTAGCCCAATACCCTATCATAATGGTAGATATACTTACTTGGCCTTCCTTTCCACAGCTTTGTGAGGCTTGGTCCGCTGCGCCCAGTCACCCATGCGTGTGCCAGTGAGCTTGTCAGAGAGAGATAGCACCTCTCCTGTCGCCTCTCTTAGCCCAATACCCTATCATAGTGCTAGATACTCACTTAGCCTTCCTCTCCTCAGCTTGGTTAAACTTGGTACACTACACATAGTCACCCATGTGTGTGCCAGTGGGCTTGCCAAAGAGAGATAGTACCTCTCCTGTCTCCTTTTTTAGCCCAATACACTATCATAATGGTAAATATACTTACTTGGCCTTCCTCTCCTCAGCTTTGTCAGGCTTGGTCCGCTGCACACGGTCGCCCATGCGTGTGCCAGTGAGCTTGCCAGAGAGTGATAGCCTCTCTCCTGTCGCCTCTCTTAGCCCAATACCCTATCATAGTGCTAGATACTCACTTAGCCTTCCTCTCCTCAGCTTGGTTAAACTTGGTACACTAAACACAGTCACCCATGCGTGTGCCAGTGGGCTTGCCAAAGAGTCTCTCTCCTGTCGCCTCTCTAAGTTCAATACCCTATCATAGTGCTAGATACTCACTTAGCCTTCCTCTCCTCAGCTTGGTCAAACTTGGTACACTACACACAGTCACCCATGCATGTGCTAGTGGGCTTGCCAGAGAGAGATAGCACCTCTACTGTCTCCTTTTTTAGCCCAATACCCTATCATAATGGTAGATATACTTACTTGGCCTTCCTCTCCTCAGCTTTGTCAGGCTTGGTCCGCTGCGCACGGTCACCCATGCGAGTGCCAGTGAGCTTGCCAGAGAGAGACAGCAAGTCTCCTGTCTCCTTTTTTAGCCCAATACCCTATCATAATGGTAGATATACTCACTTGGCCTTCCTCTCCTCAGCTTTGTCAGGCTTGGTCCGCTGCGTACGGTCGCCCATGCGTGTGCCAGTGAGCTTGCCAGAGAGAGATAACACCTCTCCTGTTGCCTCATCCCGACCACGACGCTCTATTAGCCTCACATCTGCTTGGAGTACTAAGTTTGAGTTCTGTAGACAATATGATAATATTGGTGACTATCATTGGCGTGCATAGGGTTTAAAGCCAGGGTAAGCCTTAAGGTGTGAACTTATTTTGTGGCAGGTCATAATGGAAAATAAGTATTGATCTATTACAACTAGGGTAGGCAGTACTTTTATACCTCTATGAGCTGCACACCACTAGTGACTATTAAGTTTTACAATCTCTAAACTAAAATAGGTTTAAATGGTTATCATTAATTGTCCTTAATTGTGAATTTAATTGAATTGATTTTTTACATTGTGTATGCTTACCATGCAAATTGATCGAGATCAAATACTACTTATGTATGTATGTAACAAGATGATTGAAAAAAAAAGTTTTATTATTATGATGAAAATGTAGTTCTATTTTTTCCCATGTTAAAGAAAAGCACTAATGCTCATTTTCAAAATTCAATCTATCTGTGGTCTGCAGAGATGTTACTTAGCAATGTTGTTACTTGTTAACTGCTAGGCAAAAATTGTCCTGTCTATTTTGACAAAGAACAATGTTGCTAAGTAACTTATCTACATATTACAGACTAGATGATGCCTGCGACTTCGTCTGCAGATTTAGGTTATTAAATCCTGTGGGAAATCTTTGCTTTTCCGAGATAAAAAGTTGTCTATGCCAATTTCCAAGGTGCAAGCTACATTTTCACCAAAATTTCATGTAAATTGGTTAAACTGATAAGCCTTTGAGAATCCAATGGCAGCTCTTTGATTTTCCAGGATAAAAAGTTATGCCTATGTCCGTCCCCGGGATGTAAACTAACTCTGTACCAAATTTTATCAAAATTTGTTAGGGTTTTAGGCTGGAAAAGCAAGAAGACAGACGGACTAATATAATATTAGTATGGATAGATTGAAAATGAATCTAAGACAAGGCAGGTAGAGGCCCACTAATGAGGATAAGTCTCCTGATTGTATAGGCATCATGCTATAGTTTACCACAACATCACGAAGAACTCTCAAGCATACAGGTTTCCCCGTGATTACTGAAATCACTACTATTAATAGCTAAACAGTTTAGGCCCTGAAATGACTCTACATTTAGGTCCACCTTGATATAGTCCAATGATTGGAAATTTGTGTTACCTAAGGTGTTTTTGGTAAGCTTCAAATAGTGCTAAACCACCTAAACCAATTTCACAGGATAAGTCCACTGGCTAAAGCTTGCTATGGCACAAGTATATGACTATTTCAAATATCTAGTTTAGGAAATATTGCACAACAGACACCTAAAGTTAGAAAACATAAACTTACAGCTTTGTACTCGTATTGCAGCTGTCTGGCAGCCGCATCCGCCATGCTGGTGGATTATTTAAAACTCACAATCACTTCACCAATGTCTTTTTGATTATTTTCTGCAAATGAAATATAAAGAGAATGCGTAAAAACAATGCAACGAGGTTATGCCGCTACCGCCATCTTTACTAATTTGACACCTAATTTGACATTTCGAGTTTTGACAATTTACTAAAATATAGAATTGCTAGACTTAATTAAGAAAATTCCCCGAATTTACTGTGAATGAACAACTTTCCAGCGAACGTTCCATAAAATTATCATAGATTAATTAGATAGAAACCAAATTAAAGTTGTGTTTCGTGGGCAGACCCGTCTCGTGCACCTTAACAATAATTAATTACATTATTCTTATAAATACGTTTTTATTTTATGTATTTATTATTATTCTTATAAAAAAAAGTTGAATATAGACAGTAATTTAGCTAGTGCGGCTGAAATGATTAATTATATTATTATTTTTAATAAAAAAAATTCTTTTACCTTTAAACGCGCAAGAACCTGAAGTCTGGCAACACTCACTAAAAATATATCTACAGATTACAGTTCAAAAATCATAAAAATTAATCAATTATATACAAGTAATTTTAAATAATTAACATTTATATTAAATACAACATGATTTGCTAAATACTATATTAAGGCAAATAACTTTAAAGTATTACTTTCAATGATTATTATGTAATAGCATTTTTTTGTTAATTATTATGTTGGTAGAACGTTTTTTGTGATGAAGAATTTTTGAAAATAGGGCTTTAGGCGCTTTTGATAGTTTTTAGGATTATTTAGGTTTTTAGGTTTTATTCGTAGATTCTTAGCTGATAAACATTTATCAAAATTAAAATATTTGTATTAAACAATACTTTCGAAAATCAGAAATTCAGTAAAAGTTTCAACGACCTTCATCTCATTCACTAAAGTTCATTCACCCACAATCAGCTGGTATTGACAGTTACGTCATTAAGCCAAATTGAGCTAGCCTCACGTGTCAAACCTAGTCCAAATCCGAGCATTGATGTCGGAGGAGCCACCAAGAAATTTTTCAAGGTCATTCATCTACGATTTCATTATCATAATATGATATCGTTGATTTTAAAATCCTGTGTCTACTAGTTTACTTACTTCTTGCATTGCGGACTGTGAACAGATACAAACCTGCTACAGTTAAAAAACTCAAACTATTATTTTCAAGCAATTTCATAAGAATCGGTCCAGTGACCAGTCGTACAATTGCATTTGGGTTATAATTAAATACCACTACTTATGGAATATAAAATGGAATAATGAATATCATCAAAATCAGTCCAGCGAATACTTTTTAATTTTTATTATCAAAGCACGTGCACATGCACACACATACACACACAACACTCAAAACATTACTTCCCACACGCTACTATTTATTTCATAAAATGACAATTTTTATCAAAATGTGCTCAGCATTTTTGTGATAGACTTGTAAACAAACAAATCGAGCATGCTTCTTTGACAGGCCACAGTATTTTCATCACGTGATGTAAACAGTCAGTGAGTGAGTCAACTTCATCGTTCAGTCACCAACTGACTTGTCAGGGTTGTAAACGATTTGGCGTTTCTAGCTAGCGGCTAAGCGGCTGAAACGTACATACTTGCATAAAGTGACTGACTGATTGACATACCTATGATTAAATTATAGCTGTCTAGAATTTTAAGATTTTGGCTATAGGTTTTCTTTATATCCTACATTTTTTTTCAGAAATATTCCCCCAGGGAAGACGAGGCCAGTATATAAGTTATGAGTTATACTATCACTTCCATAACAAAAAAATGAAAAAAATGTTAAAATTATTTTAAGTGACCTAGTATTTTTGCAGGATATGTTTTTTTTACGATAGTTAAGTAACTATCTAACCATTTATACCTACTAAAAATTGCTTTATTAGTTAAATAACAAAATAATTAGGTTGATATTGTTTGTCTGTACTTAATTTTCTTGCTATTCTAAATGACATACTTTTTTATTTATTATTAAAGCTTAGCTCATCGTATTTGTATAAAAGGAAAATTTTCTTCGTAAAATTCAGGTTTCAAATTGCACAATTTTTTAGATCTATTACTTTACTGCGTTATTAATAACCGATGTTTATTTTTTTTAATGTTTTTTGCAATAACTTTGCTTGGCAGCCCTGAAATAGTATCGATTATCAGGGCTATGTGTTGTAAGCTTCGTTAGTTGTGAGTGCGTGTGCGTAAATCGCTTACATTTCGGAAGTGTCAAAAGTAAAAGGTAATAGGAAAGGACAACAAAAATCGATAAAAACTAAGCATTCAAGATGGCGACTCCATCTAATGGCAGTGGTAATTTGGTCGAAGAGTTCGAGGAATCTTTTCAGGTAAGTAAAATTATGATCTTCAGCAATTTTCATGTCTTAAAACTACAATATTCCTGTACAATTCATAACCTCTTCTGTGAATTTATGTTTACTGTTTGTGTATCTGTCAAAATTAGTGAAAGATACCAACATGACAGATCTAAACATATCGTGGCCGGTGTTGCCGTGGTAGTAGAAGCTGCATAAGCTGATTCTGGCCGTGGGTACCGAAAATCCCAAGAACGAATTGAGTACGTGACCCGATTTCATTTATGCGTCTTCGAGTTCGATCGCTAGATTTTGGATTTTGTTGCAAGCGCATCTCATTCATGTCGGCCATTTTACTGATAATGTTTTCTCGTTACGAACAGTTTCATCGTGGTGAATAATAACTAATTAAAACGCGAATCTAAGCTAGTTTAATAAAAATAAATGAATAGAAACAGTGACATTTCGTTAAATATGGTGGTGTGGACTTTCTTGTGAAACTTGTGTTTCGGTGACGAAACCGTGTTTATTCGGACTTGTGTGAGCGTAAAATATATTGACAATGTCGTCGGCCGGGGACGAAGCTGGGCATTCCGGGAATGGCAATGCTATACAAACGTTCCGCCCTACGTGGGACGAGTTTAAAGACTTCAACAAGTACATACAGTACATGGAATCGAAAGGTGCCCATAAGGCAGGGCTCGCCAAGGTGATCCCTCCGCCTGAGTGGGTTCCGCGGAAGAATGGCTACGACTTGGAACAGCTTAACATCACGATACCGTCGCCGATATGCCAAGTGGTGACCGGGAAGCAGGGGTTATTTCAACAAATCAACATACAGAAGAAATCTATGACAGTCAAACAGTTTGCAGTGATGGCTAACTCTGCTAAGTATTGTACGCCCCGGCATACCAACTTCGAGGACCTTGAGAGGAAGTATTGGAAGAACGTGACGTATGTGGCTCCGATATATGGTGCCGATGTCAACGGCAGCATCACAGACCCTGACGTCAAAGAGTGGAACATCAACCACCTCGGCACGATCCTCGACTTCGTTAACTCGGACTACGGTATCGAAATCGACGGTGTGAACACAGCTTATCTCTATTTCGGTATGTGGAAGACTACATTCGCTTGGCACACTGAAGATATGGATCTTTATTCTATAAACTATCTTCATTTCGGAGAGCCAAAAACCTGGTATGCAATCCCACCTGAACATGGAAAGAGGTTTGAGAGAATCGCAGCCGGCTTCTTCCCAACTTCGGCTAAAACTTGCCAAGCATTTCTAAGACACAAAATGACTCTGATATCGCCTCAGATTTTGAAACAATACTCTGTACCCGTTAGTAAAATAACACAGGAAGCAGGTGAGATCATGATAACTTTCCCATTCGGTTATCACGCTGGCTTTAATCATGGTTTTAACTGTGCCGAGTCCACAAACTTTGCTGCGCCTAGATGGGTAGAGTATGGCAAAAGAGCCAACCAGTGTACGTGCAGTAATGATATGGTGAAGATATCTATGGACACATTTGTGAAGAGATTCCAACCCGATCGCTACGAACTATGGCTCAAAGGTCAAGATATAGGCTGCCACCCAGAACAGCCAGAAAAAATGGTACCAGCCCCACATCCTTCTGGCCAAGATATACTGTGCAACAAAAATAATACTGAGCTTCCTGAATCATTTATAGAAGCAGAAGAAGAAGGGTTGAAAAAGAAAAAGAGACATCCTTTACATTTGAAGAGAGCAATGGCTAGCAAGAGCATATCTGAAGGTGCTATCGCTGTGTCTATTCTCGGGCATGATGTCATGGATGATGATGAGATGACGATGGCTGAAGGAGACTTAGACATGATGACCTCAATGAAACGCCCCATGATGCCACTAGACCCTGATGACACTCAGTTAGCTGCTCTTGAAGATATTTGGCTGAAAGGAGACGAAATGGACCCATCAGAGGCAACTCTACCTGATATCGGTTACATCGACTCAGATAGAGACTCCGATTATGTTGCACCAAGTAAAAAGACAAAGTCAAAGAAGAAACGTAAAGAAAGCGTCAAAAAGGAGCCGAAAGAAAAAAGTATCAAAGAAGAATTAACAGAACTTGGTGAAGCCGTACCGCAGACGAAAAAGACACGCAGAAAAATGCAAACGAAAAAATTATCTAGTGAACAGTTGGAAGATATGGCTGACGTTGTGTCCACCTGGGAGTCCCCGCCGCATACTGAGGAAACTGTGCCGGTCGATCAAATCCCAATGCCTGGTGAAGACCCTCTCAATGACTCTACACAATCACAGACAAATAACACTAGTATAACCACAGATACTACTGGTGATACAAACACACCACAAGAAATCAAAAAGGAACCGAAGCCAAAACAAAAACGTAAACCAAAAGAAAAATCAGACACAGAGAAGACAGAAAAACCGAAAAAGGAAAGAGTAAAGAAGGAACCCGTCAAACGACAACCGGTTGTCAAAAAAGAGAAGGTCGAAGGCGAAATAAAATTGAAGAAACCTCGGAAACCTCGACAGCCAAAATTCAACCCAGCTTTTGCGTACAACTCACCGTTACAACCAGTAATGGGAAGCCAGACTAAATTATACGGACAGCCTGACGAACATAAACCTTCTACAGTGACTTCCAACTCGCCTGAAGCGGTTAAAACTCAGTCAGCTCACCATTTACCAAACCCACCCAAAGTATATCCTGGCCTTCTTAACACCAATTTAAGAGTACCAGCCATCGTACAACCGATTGACAAAAACCCTAACGCTTTTCAAGGTGAATTCCACAAATTCATGACAAGTGCAGCCAAAGTCATAGATATAACTCCGCCCAGACAACCAAAACCACCAAGAAAAACTGCACCCAAGAAAGCGCCTGCAGCCAAAACTCATCCCCAACAGCAATCAAAAATTTCAATGCAAAACTTTAACGAAGTACCATCACCAATCGGGCAGTATAACGACAGTATATTCGTTGAAACACCAATAGATTACAGAACGTATACGCCTCAAAACCAACCACCAAATCTGGAACGACTTCACGATAACATCAATCTTAACATGAGCTATTCTGAACGGATGCCGTGGCGGCCAGATTTCTACCAGAACCAACAAGTTTTACATAATATGCAGCCAATGTATGGGCAAATGAACTCAAATCAGTACTTCAGAAGCCCGTACCAATCACCGTGGTATGGTTACCAGAAATAGAGTATTTTCTCATAATAATTAGTATATTATAGTAATAAGTAGTATTATTTTTTTTTTAATAATTATTTTGCACATTAGTCATGATAATGTTGTGTAAATGACTTTTCCAATACCGAATTAACTCAGAGCTGATTTTTGAACCACCAGATCTTTTTTTTTTTTATTTAATTTTTTTTTTTTTTTTAAATAATCTTACATTTTTTAGCTTGCCAAATCTCTTCTAATATCTTCTATACCACATGAAAACGTAGTTGCAATATTTGCGTGGTGTTAACGGTCGGTTAAAAGTACGGTTTAACCTCAGATTAAGAACTAAAATTGTAGTTTTTACATGACAGTTAAGGCCGAGCAAATATGGTGAGTGCATTCATGCATTAATATGCACTAAAGATCATCACTTGAGAATGGCTCGACCGATTTGCCCCATTTTTAGGGTTCCTTACTTCAAAAGGAAAAATGGAATCCTTATAGGATCACTTTGTTGTCTGTCTGTCTGTCAAGAAACCTATAGGGTACTTCCCGTTGACCTAGACTCATGAAATTTGGCAGGTAGGTAGGTCTTATAGTAAAAATTACAGGAATAAATCTGAAAAGCGCGAATTTGTGTTTCATGTAAAAAAAAAATATTAAAATGTGTTTAAGTTTTCAAAGTAAGATAACTATACCAAGTGGGGTATCATATGAAAGGGCTTTACCTGTACATCCTAAAACAGATATTTATTTATTTTTATGCATAATAGTATTTATCATGCATAATGTTGGAAAACATACCCGAGTACGGAACCCTCAGTGCGCGAGTCTGACTCGCACTTGTCCGGTTTTTTGTTGTGTCCATAATTGTCAGGATAAGGTTTTTATGAATGAATTTTTTTGGAAAATCCACCAAGAAAGTGATTGAGAAATCAGTTTTTAGATAAATAATTTAAATTAGTATTTAAGGTATGATCCGTAATTTGTTTGTGTGAGTGCATAGAGTATTTGAAGATATTAATGTTCATTGTACAGTTGATAAATAAATTAATTGAAAATTTAGAACTCTTTGAATTTGGGGCAACTCAATCTTAGGCTGAAATCTATAGAGCGCACTTTGACTTTGCTTAGACTTAAGTTTCAGTTAAAACGAGACAGGTTCATGCAAGCGGTATATCGCTGTCTCGTTTTAACAGTGTCTTAAGTCTGAGTAAAGTCAAAGTGCGATCTATAGATTTCAACCTTCAGGTGCATGAGACGGGTCTGCCCGCGAAATTCAAATTTAATTTGGATTTTGGTCTTTCGCAATGTGTAAACTAATACGACAAAGTAGGCTTATGGCATTCTAATTCCGACTATGGCAGTACCATCTTCACAGGATTACATACAAATCTTTACTTGAAAGTGTTTAGTTTCAGAAATTAGTCAAAGTAATGAGTTTGACATGAGTTACTCACAAATTAGTCGATACTATAGCTAATTTCTTAAACTGGACACTTTCAAGTAAAGATTCTTATATAAACCTGTGAGGATGATACTGCCATTGGCGCAATTAAAGTGCCATAAGCCCACTTTGTTGTATTAGTTTACAAATTGCGAAAAACCAAATTAAATTTGAATTTCGCGGGCAGACCCATCTATTGCAACTTAATGGTCTGTTTACATTATTCAAGTCGCTGGATCCATTAAACCCATTCTAGTCCAGCACTGGAAAAGATGGTAACATTCTTATATCTTCATATTATATTGTGCTGTACACTATATTATGGGAAGACACTGCCTCCTGAAACACAGTTTTCACTTCATCAGGAGGCAGGGCCTCACACCAAAGTCTGTAAATAATGTTCTGTTCAGATAATAAAGATTTATTTATTTATTTATTTATTTATTTATTCTTCCATGAAAAGTATTATTTCTGCTGGATTGGTATAATGTGAAACGACCATTAATAGATTAAAAAAAAAAAAAAAGTTTTTTTCATCACATTTTTTTTAATGATGTACGTATTTTTTAATCTAAATTAATCTTAAAATCTATTTATCTAATTATTTTGAAATCGAAGCCATACTTTATTTTTCACCTTCCCATGGGTTTATTTTGACTGATTTATTTTAATTTTAAGAATTTTAGAGTATAGTAATTATTTTTATTTCGTTTGTATTTTTGTAAAATACATAGTAGGTATATTTCTAGAATTACCTATTTTAATTTAATAAAAAGACGAAAAAGCTATATGTATAAATGATATAACATTTCTAGTGGTTTTTTTTCTTTTTTGACCATCATTTGCTGTTTCTAGTTTTGTTAAGTCGCACCTACATGTTGCTGCACCGTTACAACCGGAACGTATAATGTTGCCTTTATACCTAATCTAAAGCATCATGATTTGATCAGTTTGACTATGATTCCTTTTAATAGGGCTCTCTCCGTCACTTACTCCACACAATCGTAGTCCCAATTTCATTTGAATATTAAGCAACCAAAGTCCATGAAATTTTGCAGACATATTCTAGAAACTAATATCTGTGCCTGTGGTGTTTTAGATATTTCTAAAAATATGTAGTTTTAACATTACAGGGGCTCAAAGATTTGTATGTGATTTTGTAAGACCGCGTAACTTTGAAACCGAATATTTTAACGGAAATCTGGTAAACCACAGGTATATAATTATATTAGTTCCCGGAACGTTTCTACAACATTACAATGAGTATGATTGGTTAGTATTCCAATGAGAGACGAACTACGTTTGTATGGAGCGAGTGACGGAGAGACCCTTCTTTGAAAAAATATTTATTAAGTTTGTATATAATAATTACTGCTTTTGCTTCATTTGCAGCTAAGGATAGATTAATTACCTATTATGCGCTAAGTATTTTAATTTAAAATTAAAATATTCAAAAAGAAAACAATGCTGTATTTTACCTATTCCTTCTTCTAGTGCTAAACTTTTCGGTTGCAATCTAATATGAACTTTATATACTCAAACATAAGAGACATATTCCATCAAAGCTTTGATTTGGATAGGATCAGCTGTTAGACTGCAGAAAACTTGCATCAATTGTTGTGATTGGCTGAATTTAGGGTATTCTTGTTGCAACAATACATTGTAGCCAATAGTGAGCGAGTGTCAACCAATCAAGTGATTGCAATCGTGACCTTAGCTGGAGACTTCGTCTGTGTTGGTGTTAGCTTGCGGGCGTGCTCTGCCTTTTTGGAGTGTTTTTTTTTTTGTTAAAACTGACTGGAAAGCGCTCTAAGGGGGTGCCGTGCGTGTGTCGGCGAGCGCCGGCACAGACGGGGTCCATACTTGTATAGTTTAACTAACTTGTTACAAATAACTACAAACTTGACATTGACTAATCTTTGTTAAAGCCCGACGAGAGAAAAAAAAAGACCTTAGCTGACATTTCCATCATGTTTCGTGACAATCTCAATTTATATTCTTATTCTGTACCTAATAAGGTACATATTAGATTGCTCTACATAAAGTGCATCGTTACGATTTGCGTTGTCAGTAAGCCGGGCCACGGCTTTAGTGATGCCGCAAGCGACGCGACATGCCTCTTTTAAAATCTATATTCAAATCACTTTAGCTGGCGTAAAACAAACAAGTTGCTTCTAACAAAAACTCGTAAGCGACGCCTTATACACGGCGTATAGGACGTTCTTACCAAATAATAACAATGTGAACAGATACACAACCACCGTGAAAAACCAAATAGAACGTCTTAATCGCCAGTCAGTTTGTTACGCAATAATTGTTCATAATACATATTATTATGGTTCGCTTTTCCTTAGTTTACTTAAAACATAAACAAAATCGCAGAAAACTTCTTTGTGAAACGCGTAAGCGACGCGATTTGCCTGGCGCTTAAGACTTTCTGGAGTTCGGGTTTTCACTCGTATCATGATTTCATTATCAATTCGCGGTAACAAGGTCGTATGTTTACCTTTAAAGTAATCCAACGAAAACTAAATATGGCGTATAGCAATGCGCCATAGAATTACAATGCTATATTCATCCGCAGGGTGCTGTGATTCGGCTGTATTCGTGCATTTTTAACCCCCGACCCAAAAAGAGGGGTGTTATAAGTTTGACGTGTGTATCTGTGTATCTGTCTGTGGCATCGTAGCTCCTAAAGTAATGAACCGATTTTAATTTACTTTTTTTCGTTTGAAAGGTGGCTTGATCGAGAGTGTTCTTAGCTATCCAAGAAAATCGGTTAAGCCGTTTGAAAGTTATCAGCTCTTTTCTAGTTACTGTAACCTTCACTTGTCGGGGGTGTTATAAATTTTTAATTTACACTTGTCACTATAATTAACACATTGAAAACAAAATTGACCCTATGTTTTGTGTGATGTGTTCTTAAGAGGGGTCTCTCCGTCACTCGCTTCATACAATCGTAGTTCCAATTTCATTTGAATATTAAGCAACCAAAGTCCATGAAATGCAGACATATTCTAGAAACTAACATCTATGCCTGTGGTTTTCCAGATTTCTGTTAAAATATTCGGTTTCAAAGTTACGCGGTTTTAAAAATTCACATACAAATCTTTGAGCTCCTGTAATTTTGAAACTACATATTTTTAGAAAAATCTAAAACAAAGGCACAGGTATTAGTTTCTGGAATATGTTTGCAAAATTTCATTGACTTTGGTTGCTTAATATTCAAATGAAATTGGAACTACGATTGTATGGAGTAAGTGACGGAGAGAGCCCTGTTAATTTATTTAATCGATTTTTTGGTCAATCTTAATTTACTTAATCGAATTTTTTGGCCAATCTTAATTTATTTAATCGAATTTTTGGCCAATCTTAATTAATTTAATTGAATTACGGATCATACCTACTATGTAAAATAATTTGTAAGTTAATTTTAGTAATCGAATTGTAATGAGCAATAAATATAGAGACAGATTTATTTAAACATTTCTTTGTTTTTTTTTTTTTTTGTATATTTTGATAGTATATTAGTATTCAATAATATTCGATTATTGAATATTATAAGCTGGATTCACACGCGCCGGTTGGGTCACGGTAGATAATCATTTTTTTGTAATTTTACCACCGGTGAATGTGTCTACTATTGATTTGTTTTGTTTCCGATGAAACACACTTCACTACAGAAGGTATGTGAAGAATACTTATAAAGCTATAGACCCACAGAATTCAAAATAGGCATGGAAGTGGTAAAATTATTGGAAATGATGTGAGGTTGCCTTACCAGCGTACCCTGAACCTTATATAGATACCAGTTCTATTACCTTTAAATGGCGTTTACATTGTATCGTACCAAAATCCTTAATCTACATGTGGTAAGTATTATGGTACAGATTTGCCTTATTGGATTAAAAGAAACAATCCTAGCTCCAGATTTACTTGGAAGTAGGAATTCCCAGATTTCTCAGTAAGACAAATTCCTGAGAAGTTAGGGCTTTACGTTAGAGAAAATATAGGTTTTCGTTGTCACGAAGAAGGCTATGGTTTTGATTTTCAGCTGAAAACGTAATTTACTTGCCATTAGTTTACAAAAATATAAGATAGAGACAAATTAGATTATCTAATAAGGATTAAAATATAGATTACAAATTAAGATAGACCTTATTACTGTTGGGTTAAGGGTTTAAATTAAAAGTGAGGTTTTGTATGAATTTTAATAAATCAAGTTACTTATGTCAACTTATCGATAGATGTCGCTAGTAATTTTTACAAAAATCGTAAAAATATTTGAGCCAATAATTAATTATTAAAATTACAATTTAAGAAATCGTTGCGTTTGGCCGTAACGTGTATGTCCGGCATAAGAGCTTTTATGTCCATAATTCAATAGTGTATGATCGATAAGGAAAAGTATTACGGGTTAAATGTCGATTTTGATGCACTTTTTGTGACGCCAGTGACTAATTAGTGTGAATAATAAATAATAATTGTGTTTTTATCATTTAAGTCATCTAATATTATAGTTTTTACTGTTAAGCGCGAATCGATCGCTGTTTGAACTAGCTTTACAATATTTAAGTATGATTGTTTGTAAATTAAATAAAGGATATTTAAAATTATATGTGCCTTTTATTTATGTATTTTATTTAGCTGATGCCCGAGACTTCGTTCGCGTGGATGTGGGTTTTTTAAAATTCCCGTGGGAACTCTTTGATTTTCCGGGATAAAAAGTAGCCTATGTGCTAATCCAGGGTATAATCTATCTCAATTCTAAATTTCAGCCCAGTCCGTCCAGTAGTTTTTGCGTGAAGGAGTAACAAACATACACACACACGCACGCACACACATACAAACTTATAACACCCCTCTTTTTGGGTCGGGGATTAAAAACAGGGCTCTTATGAGAAAAATTTATGCCATAGTCCACCATGCTTGCTAAGTGCGTGTTCGCACACTTTTGGGATCAGTATGGAGAACTCTGTACCACCACACGAATCTACTAAAACACACGTTTCGCTCCGACACCGGAGCATCCTCAAGAGATATATAGACCTTACAATGCACAATTGCAAATCCGACTTAATAAGTAACTAATTAGGTATCCATATGAATATTAAAAATGCGAAAGTGTGTCTGTCTGTCTGCTACCTTTTTACGGCCCAACAGTTTAACCGATTCTGACGTTTTGTACAGGATTAGCTTATATCCCGCGGAGACGGACATAGACTACTTTTTATCCCGGAAAATCAAAGAGTTCCCCCGGGATTCCCAAAAACCCATCCGCTTAACCGATTTGTATGTTTGGTACCGAGGTTGCTTGCGTTCCTGTCATTGGCATAGGCAACTTTTTATCCCGGAAAATCAAACAGTGCCCGCGGGATCTTTAAAAACCTAAATCCACGCGGACGAAGTCGCGGGCATTCGACTCTAGTATTTGTATATTTGGACAGGCGTGCCTAAACGTGCTGACGAAGCAAGAGGCGTCGCCGTGCGTGGAGAAGGAGGAAGTGAAGGTCGAGGTGGAGAGGTTCATTGACCTCGCCAGGCAGATGGAGGCGTTCTTCTTACAGAAAAGGTAAATGCTTTATTTTTTATTTTTATTTGTTAAGGAACGCTAACAATATACATATTTAACATTTTATATACATATACTTACTTACAAACTATTACATGACCGTTATGTATATCAATAACTAGCGTCCACAACATTTTTGTAGAGCGCCAGTAAACTTTAATTATTAAGTACAAAAGACTTAACAGATATAATAGATAGGTACATACAAGTACTTAAATAATAGGTATATGAAATATTATTACATTATAAAAAATAAAAATAAAATGACTACAATGACTATAGCTAAGTTAAACAAAGTACTAAAAAAACAAGTGTAAATTAAAAATTTATAACACCCCCGACAAGTGAAGGTTACAGTAACTAGAAAAGAGCTGATAACTTTCAAACGGCTGAACCGATTTTCTTGAATTATAGCTAAGAACACTCTCGATCAAGCCACCTTTCAAACAAAAAAAAGTAAATTAAAATCGGTTCATTCGTTTAGGCGCTACGATGCCACAGACAGATACACAGATACACACGTCAAACTTATAACACCCCTCTTTTTGGGTCGGGGGTTAAAAATACAGTCAGTTAGCTTTGGATAAAATATGATTGGTGAGTTTTTTTTTAAGGCAATAGGCGAGTCATGGAATATGTCGATGCCAGGTATCGTTTTAGATAGCTCATTATATTAGCTTAGTAAATTTACATCATCATGATCAACCCATTTCCGCCCCACTACTGAGAACGGGTCTCGTCTCAGAGTGAGAAGGGCTTAGGCCGTAGTCTGCCACGCTGGCCCAATGCGGATTGGCAGACTTCACACACCTTTGGGAACATAGAGAACTCTCAGGCATGCAGGTTTCCTCACGATGTTTTCCTTCACCGTTAAAGCAAGTGATATTAATTGCTTAAAACGCACATAACTGAAAAGTTAGTGGTGCGTGCCCGGGATCGAACCCCGGACCTCCGATTAGGAGGCGGATTTTCTAACCACTAGGCTATCACAGCTTAGTAAATTATGAAACAGTTATATTATTATATAAGCGGTTTCAGTAACTTGTCCTTGTATATAAAGTTAAATAAATCCATCTTCCGTACTAATGTGTGTCTGTCTGTCATGTCATAGCTGGTCGGTGCAGTAGTGCGTAGATAGGTAAGCAGGGACCGAAATACCGGTATTTTTAGGGTTCCGTAACTCAAAAGGAAAAACGGAACCCTTATAGGATCACTTTGTTGTCTGTCTGTCTGTCCGTCGTGTCTGTCAAGAAACCTATAGGGTACTTCCCGTTGACATCTGTTTTAGAATGTACAGGCTACAGGTAAAGCCCTTTCAAATGACATCCCATTTGGTATAGTTGTCTTACTTTGAAAATCAAACACATTTTAATTTTTTTTAATGTTAGAACCACAAATTCACGGTTTTCGGATTTATTCCTTTACTAGTGCTATAAACCTACCTACCTGCTGAATTTCATAATTCTAGGTCAACGGGAAGTATCTACCCTATAGGTTTTCTTGACCGACACGAAGGACGTACAGACAGACAGATAGACAGACAGACAACAAGGGTTCCGTTGTTCCATTTGAGGTACGGAACCCTAAAAATGATTTGTGACGATTTTTCTTGACTTATTCCTTTTTAGCAAGAAACAGTTAAAAATTATTTTGCTATAATCCGCCAACAGAAAAAATCTGTATGGTCAAACATGCAGTTACAAGCTACTTGACAATACAGCATTGTAAAGTCGAAATCTCCTGAGGATGCTCCGGTGTCGGGGCGAAACGTGCGTCGAGAGTAGTGGAAAAGTCTTGTGTGGTGTTGCATGTGAATGGTGGTGGCAGTGCTTGCTTGGGAACTTGGCTTTATTGCTTGGTTGGGGAGGTAAGCGGTGCTTAGCTTGTAACTGCATGTTTGGCCATACAGATTTTTTCTGTTGGCGGATTATAGCAAAATAATTTTTAACTGTTTCTTGCTAAACATGAACTTCCACAAAGTAACGCCTGATTCTATCCAATATTTATTCCTTTTTGTTAGGTTCCTGTTATCAGCAATGAAGCCAGAGCTGCTGGTGAAGGAAGACAACAACGAGCTGAAGTGTGAGCTGCAGAGGAAGGAGGAGCTGCTGCGGCGGCACTACGACAAGATCAGCCAGTGGCAGAACCTCCTCGCTGACTTGCAGGTGCTTTAAAAACATGTTTTTCACCTCACCAGCTCAAAAAGGGCGTCTTTGATGTCTAAAACCAGTGAGCAAAAGTCGTTTTTGCTCACTCAGTGTGAAAAAGTGTTGTCTTAAATAAATTCAATAAACTTTGCACGCCATGCTTGGCAGAATATGCGATTTTACGTAATATTAAAGACCAATGTGTATTATACCATATTCTAGTAAATAAACACTTATTCTTATTCTTATTCTCAAGAAAAGTTCAATACTTTTTCTCACTGAGTGAGCAAAAACGACTTTTGCTCATTGGTTTTAGGCAGCAAAGACACCCTTGTTGAAATCGTAGAAAGTTGTATGTAAGTTCTCACTCAGTGAGAAAAAGTGTTGTATCAAGAAAAGTTCAACCTTTTTCGAGTGCTTGATTTCAGTGAAAATCAATGTGCTCTCACCCAAAACATTCAACTCCGCGCGGGTGGTGGAGGGAAAGGCCAGCCGGTGCATTTTTATATCGGGGATCTCTCTCTCACACAATGTTAGGTGAAATAGCAAACAGATAACCAACGTGCGCTGGCAATTTCGGTCGAGCGTGCAGACTGCAGTGCCACCTTAAGGCCTCATTCATACGAGAGCTTTTTAATGTCCGTTAAAAAAGCATTCAAATAGAACAAATGCTCCCAAGTATCTGTTCACACTACAACGCTGTTTTATCACGCACTAGAAGATGCCCGCGGCTTCGCCCGCTTGGATATCGGTTTTTTAAATCCTGTAGGAACTCTTTGATTTTCCGGGATAAAAAGTAGCCTATGTCCTTCCCCGGGATGTATCCCAAGTCTGTACCAAATTTCATTAAAACGTAGCAGACAGACAGACAGATAGACAGACAGACAGACACACTTTCGCATTTATAATATTAGTATGGATAGTTGTATTTTCAGCGCAACGCAACGCAACGCTTTTTAACGCCCTAATTCACGCGAGCGTTAAAAAAAGATATAGAGATACAAAAGGGTTGACATGTGAGCAGATACTTGGGAATGCATTTGTTCTATTTGAACGCTTTTTTAACGGACGTTAAAAAGCTCTCGTCGAATGAGGGATAAGTATCCCTGTTTAAATTTTTCATGAAGGGATTATTTTTTGGAGTGGTTAAAGGCCGATTCACACCAAGCATGTACACGTGACGTGCGTAGTGACGCGCGTTACCCCCTAACACACCGGGTTACGCATACGCGCACCCTTTACGCAAGCGGTGTGCCATGTTTCATACAGTTCCATACATTACAACGCAATGATACGCGCTAGTTACGTATTATGGCAGCGTCCAGGGTGGACTGAAGAAAATGGAGGCTTTTTACCAACTAACTTTATTCTTAAAACTATAAATTAAGTGACAATGCTATTTACCATACTTAATCTATGTTTGACTTAATAACTAATTCTTTAGGTTTTATAATATCCGTGTCCCCTCTTCCATTCTTCGGTTATTGGTAACAGAGATCACGTACAGTTGCGAGCGGAATTGGCAGTGATGCTATGTGCCGCGTCGGCGAATTTCCACACGTAGTGCGTAGACATACTAACTCCTCTGACAATGCCTGCGTTCCCATAAGGGTACGGATGGAATACGTAACTCGCTACGTCTACGCTTACGCAGCCTGTGTGAACGAGCTATAATTGAATGGTATGTGAACAGACGCCGCAGCCCGCGCTGCAGCAAGCCGCGTCGCCGATGCCGACGCCGTGCGGCGTGCCGCAGCCCGTGCAGCAACACCCGCAGGCGCCCAAAGCCGAGTTCAGCTCGCCGCTCACGGTCAGTACTGATATCGGTCTAGTATTTACATGCTAGACTTCAAAATATTAGAAAGTTAACACAAGTTTAAAAATCTATTAAAAGTATGCTCCTGAAAAAAGCTTATTACACAATCGAAGATTATGTAAATGACAAAAAAGCTTGGATTTGACTCGCTCCAGCAATACACGGCGCTGCAATTGCTTTACATACAGTATGGCATATTATTGTAAATTGTACATTTGAAAAGAGCAACCGCCGAGTTTCTTGCTGGTTCTTCTCGGTAGGAACAGCATTCCGAACCAGTGGTAGATTATTTTGACGATTCAAAAGCACTTGTAAAAGTTTAATTGAATAAAAATAATTTGAATTTGAATTTGAATTTAGAAAAAATATTTGACAACAAAGGCTGATTGTGCTTCTTTGTCGCTCGTTCCGCGCTCTCGCTTGCACTTCAAGCCTTACATGTAACGCCTCAGAGCGAGGTAACGCCGCATGAGTCATGTTTTTTCGTGCGTGCAGCCGGCTCTATCGAATTATAAGACGTTGTCACGTCAATACGGCCAAGTGCGAGTCGGACTCGCGCACCGAGGGTTCCGTAGTTGAATATTTTTTTTCGACATTTTGCACGATAAATCAAAAACTATTATGCATAAAAATAAACGAAAATCTGTTTTAGAATGTACAGGTGAATCCCTTTTATATGATACCTCACTTGGTATAGTTATCTTACTTTGAAAATTGAACACATTTTAATTTTTTTTGGTATGCTGTAATCACTAATTCACGGTTTTCGGATTTTTTCCTGTACTTGTGCTATAAGACCTACCTACCTGCCAAATTTCATGATTCTGGGTCAACGGGAAGTACCCTATAGGTGTTCTTGACAAACACGACGGACGGACAGACCGACAGACAACAAAGTGATCCTATAAGTGTTCCGTTTTTTCTTTTGAGTTACGGAACCCTAAAAAAATTGAAAAAAGAATAAAATATCATCAATATTATTTAAAATAAAATATAAAAAAACATGGTTTAAACAATAATTACAAATTATAATGTCTTAGGTTCTTAAATTCAAATTCAAAATATTTTTATTCAATTAGACTTTTACAAGTTCTTTTGAATCGTCAAAAGCATCTACCACTGGTTCGGAAAGCCTTTCCTACCGAGAAGAACCAGCAAGAAACTCGGCGGTTGCTCTTTTCAAAGATTTGATATACAATATTATGCCATGTATAAAAGCAATTGAAGTTCTAGGTACTCATATGTAACTTTATTTATATTATATTTAAGCTACGATGTCTAAAATAACTAAATAAATTCAAATGAAAGCGTGCATCATCCAAAATGCAATATCATTATCATCACGATCAACCCATTGCCGGCCCACTACTGAGCACGGGTCTCTTCTCAGAGTGAGAAGGGTTTAGGCCATAGTCTGCCACGCTGGCCCAATGCGGATTGGCAGACTTCACACACCTTTCAGAACATGGAGAACTCTCAGGCATGCAGGTTTCCTCACGATGTTTTCCTTCACCGTTAAAGCAAGTGATATTTAATTGCTTAAAACGCCATAACTGAAAGTTAGTGGTGCGTGCCCGGGATCGAACCCCCGACCTCCGATTAGGAGCCGGACGTTCTAACCAAGTTAGGCTACCACAGTATTTTTATTTTATTTTATTCGACTAACCTACAACTTTTATACATAAAATATTAACAAAAATATAATAGTTTATAGCTACAAAGATACAAAGTATAAACGTTAATAAAAGGCTAGTACAGAAGATTTAGGTACAATGATATTTTTAACCCCCGACCCAAAAAGAGGGGTGTTATAAGTTTGACGTGTGTATCTGTCTGTGGCATCGTAGCGCCTAAACGAGTGAACCGATTTTAATTTACTTTTTTTTTTTGTTTGAAAGGTGGCTTGATCGAGAGTGTTCTTAGCCATAATCCAAAAAAATTGGTTCAGCCGTTTAAGAGTTATCAGCTCTTTTCTAGTTTTCTTGTAGAAAAGAAGGTTAGATAACCGTTAGGTTCATAATATTATGTCAATTGACAAATGTCAAGCTGTCAAGATGGACGTTGCCTAAATACATAATTATTTATTTGAAAATGATGTTTTGGAAATCTCAAATACTTTGTCGGGGGTGTTATAAATTTTTAATTTACACTTGTAAAAGATTAGTATGATAATAGTATTTAAAAGAGTAGTATAATACTAGCTGATACCCGCGACTTCGTTCGCGTGGATGTAGGTTTTTTAAAATTCCCGTGGGAACTCTTTGATTTTCCGGGATAAAAAGTAGCCTATGTGTTAATCCAGGGTATAATCTATCTCCATTCTAAATTTCAGCCCAATCCGTCCAGTAGTTTTGCGTGAAGGAGTAACAAACATACACACAAACACACACACACACACACACACACATACAAACTTTCGCCTTTATAATATTAGTGTGATTAGTATGATAATAGTATTTAAAAGAGTAGTATAATATGTTCTTCTACTAGGTGCAGCAAATGGCAGCCGCGGCGGCAGCGCAGCAAGCGGCGGCGTTGCAGCAGCAAGCGATGCAGCAACAGCAGGTACCGCGGCCCCCGCTCCCGCCCGCCTACCCCGCTAACGTCCAGAGACGGTAACAGGGGGACAACCCTGAGGGGGTTAACATCAAGTTGTTTTAGGATTGTAATATGCGAAAATTTGATTTAAGAGGGGCGAAATCGTAGACAAAATATTAACAGGACTCTCTCCGTCACTCGCTTCATACAATCGTAGTCCCAATTTCATTTGAATATTAAGCAACCAAAGTCCATGAAATTTTGCAGACATATTCTAGAAACTAATATCTGTGTCTGTGGTGTTTTAGATTTTTCTAAAAATATGTAGTTTTAAAATTACAGGGGCTCAAAGATTTGTATGTAAATTTTTAAGACCGCGTAACTTTGAAACCGAATATTTTAACGGAAATTGGAAAACCACAGGCATAGATGTTAGTTACTAGAATATGTCTGCAAAATTTCATGGACTTTGGTTGCTTAATATTCAAATGAAATTGGAACTACGTTTGTATGAAGCGAGTGACGGAGAGACCCCTCTTAAGCCCTGGCTAATGCTAATGATCTAAAATATAAATGCTCCATACCTATATTTTATTTGATGTCCTGATTTTCCAAAACTGAACCTACCTTTAATAGAATGGTATAGGTTTAAACTCCATTAAAATATGAAATAAATATTGTATTTTTTTATATTTTTGTATTAAGTAATAATATGCAAATATTAATAATGTCAAAAAGATTTATATAAGGAAAGGATTGGTGGTACAATAGTGTAGTTACTTCAAAATCTATGTGTTAAATAAATACTTAATTTAAAATATTATAAAGTAATTAGTGTAGTACACGACAAGTCGAGATGGCAATCGATAGCGCGGGTGACGTGCTGGTGTGCGCGACGTCCCCGCGTCTCATATTCCGATTGCCATCTCGACCTGTCGTAAGTGTAAGTTAGCTTTTATTAAAGTTCGTGATTACATTTGTAAGTTTTACATACGTAAGTAGCTTACGTAATTAATTGACAAAAAAATTTAAGTACTTAGGTATTTTTTAGACAGACAGACAACAAAGTGATCCTATAAGGGTTCCGTTTTTCCTTTTGAGGTACGGAACCCTTATAGGATCACTTTGTTGTCTGTCTGTCTGTCTGTCAAGAAACCTATAGGGTACAGGGTAGGGTAGGTTAGCCAGTTTTTTTACTTAAGTATATACATATTACGTACGTATAAGGGTTTTTACATCAGTAAAGTCGTAAGTTAATCATATAAGATCCTTACGTGAGTAAAACTTACAGGTGTATCCGCGGCCTTACATTTAATTTTATCAGCCTTAGTAGGTAAAACACGATTTATTTTTTAATTAAATCCAAGCACTTTAATGTAGAAATGCTTTTATATTGTTTTGAACTATCATTTGCAAATATAATTTTTGGATTGTGATTATTCTTAGTTTCATTTGATTTTCCTGCACTTTTTGTTATAGAGAATATTAATTTTGCTGCACAATTTTTATCAGGTGAGTTTTTTTTATTATATTACACTTAAAAGTATACTCGCTTAGTTTTTTTTTTTTGTAATATCGGCCTGTTTTTTTTTATGTATGTCTGTATTATAAAAAAAAAACATACTCGTTTCTCCAAGTTCACTTGTCGGGGGTGTTATAAATTTTAATTTACACTTGTTTATTTATCTATCTATGTTTTTTTTTTGTTATTTACTATAAAGTAAAAACACTTGGAAAATATGACAGATGCAGAACAGCCTGGCGCAAGGCATGTTCATGGCGGGAGGTCGCGGCGGGTACGGCGGCGCGGCGTTGCAGGGACCCCTGGCTTACCTGGAGAAAACTGCCACCAATATAGGTATACTTTAACGTTTAAACTAACATGAGTGATTCAAATTCAAATTCAAAATATTTTTATTCAATTAGACTTTTACAAGTTCTTTTGAATCGTCAAAAGCATCTACCACTGGTTCGGAATGCCTTTCCCACCGGGAAGAACCAGCAAGAAACTCGGCGGTTGCTCTTTTCAAAGATTTGATATACAATATTATGCCATGTATAAAAGCAATTGAAGTCCCGCGCATTGCTGGAGCGAATTGCAGGTCAAATCCACGCTTTTTTATCATTTATCTTCGATAGTATAATATGCTTTTCTCAGGAGCATATTTTTAATAGATTTTTTGAACCTAAAGGCAAGTCCAAAATTGGCTGAGGAATTTTGTTATAAAAGATTATACCCATTCATACGATTTCCATTATAACGTCGACTTAATACCTGAGAAGAGCCCACAACAACCTCGCTTCTCGCCATCTGTCAATCTGTAAGCTTAGATCTTTTAAACTACGCAACGGATTTGAATGCGGGTTACATCAATAGTGATTAAGGGGCAAGCGACGGGTCTGCCCGCGAAATTCAAATTTTACTTGGTTTTTCGCAATTTGTAAGAAGTTATTTCTAGTATCGACTATAACTCACAAACTAGTCGATACTAGAACTAACAACTTAAACTGGACCCTTTCAAGTAAAGATTTTTATATAAACCTGTGAGGATGATACTGCCATTGGCGCAATTAAAGTGCCATAAGCCTGTGTTGTCGTATTAGTTTACAAATTGCGAAAGACCAAGTAAAATTTGAATTTCGCGGGCAGACCCGTCGCTTTCACCTTAACAGGGCTCTCTCCGTCACTCGCTTCATACAATCGTAGTTTCAATTTCATTTGAATATTAAGCAACCAAAGTCCATGAAATTTTGCAGACATAATCTAGAAACTAATATCTGTGTCTGTGTCTGTGGTTTTCCAGATTTCTGTTAAAATATTAGGTTAGGCCCTCTTAAAGGTTTATACTCATAGTTTTATATTGTTCAAGATGTCAGAAGAAATCAAGCCGACTGAAATCACTTGACACTGTCACCACATTAGTATAAAATACTAGAGGATGCCCGCGACTTCGTCCGCGTGGATTTAGGTTTTTAAGGAATCGGTTAATTTTCCGGGATAAAAAGTTGCCTATGTCAATTACAGGGACGCAAGCTACCTCGGTGCCTTTCATACTAATCAGATAAGAGGATGGATCTTTAGGAATCCGTGCGAACTTTTTGATTTTCCAGGACAAAAAGCCTTTGTCCATCCCCGGGATATAAGCTAACTTCGTACCAAATTTCGTCAGAATTGGTTTAACTGTTGTGCCGTGAAAAGGTAGCAGACAGATAAATAGACAGACATACACACTTTCGTATCACACTATCACACTAATATTATAAAGGAGAAAGTTTGTATGTGTGTGTGTGTGTATGTTTGTTACTCCTTCACGCAAAAACTACTGGACGGATTGGGCTGAAATTTAGAATGGAGATATTACCCTGGATTAGCACATAGGCTACTTTTTATCCCGGAAAATCAAAGAGTTCCCACGGGAATTTTAAAAAACCTACATCCACGCGAACGAAGTGGCGGGCATCAGCTAGTTTATAATATTAGTATGGATTACTCCCATACGAAATCGCAGAAACCTTCTTCAAAAAGACGTAAGCGACGGGGTTTGCCCGGCGCTTTAGACATGGGTTAGGTTTTTATCATATCATGATTTCACACAGGCATTTCGCGGTAACAAGGTCGTACTGGCCCCACGCATAAATCAAATCAAAACAATTTTATTTGCTTAAATGCATACAAATTCGTTTTGGTATCACAACATTTGCCATGAGATGGCGTGCAAATTACGTGCGTGGTGAATATAGTGCGTCGCTTACGCATTTCGGGTCAGGAACCCTAAAAATTCAAATTCAAATTATTTTTATTCAATTAAACTTTTACAAGTGCTTTTGAATCGTCAAAATAATCTACCACTGGTTCGGAATGCCGTTCCTACCGAGAAGAACCAGCAAGAAACTCGGCGGTTGCTCTTTTCAAGTATTCAATTTACAATAATATGCCATACTGTATACAAGCAATTGCAGCGCCATGTATTGCTGGAGCGAGTCAAATCCAAGCTTTATTGTCATTTACATAATCTTCCATTGTATAATAAGCTTTTTTCAGGAGCATGCTTTTAATAGATTTTTTAAACTTGTGTAAAGGCAAGTCTAAAATTGATTGTGGAATTTTATTATAAAATATTACACTCATTCCCACAAATGACTTTTCCACTTTCCTGAGGCGGAGCGTAGGATATGCGAGCCTATTACGGTTTCTAGTTTGCCGGTCGTGGAAATCACCGATTTTTTTGTAACTAAGAATGTTTTGTAGTACAAAAATTATATTAGCGTAAATATATTGAGTAGCAACTGTAAAGAATACCTATTTTCTTAAATTTCTCTCGTAGGGAATCGCGCGGTTTTAAATTATAGATTGCGCGTATTGCCCTTTTTTGTAACATGAAATTTTTTTCCAATATCTGCCGCTTTACCCCATAGTAAGATTCCGTAAGACATAATACAGTGAAAATAGGCAAAATGTGCAATTTTTGCAGTTTCCACGTCAGTTATCTGTCGAATCTTTCTAATAGCGTAAGCAGCAGAGCTGAGTTTACCAGCAAGTGTTATATGGGCGTTCCATTGAAGCTTGAAAATGTAGGTATGTGTATGTTCATGTGTGGACTTCGTCTGTGATGGCGTTTGCTGGCGCGCGTGCTGTGCTTGTTTGGAGTGTTTTTTTTTGTTAAGAGTGGCTGGTTTTTGTGTTAGTTGCTGTTTTTTGGTGGTGGAACTGACTGGGAAGCGCTCTAAAGGGGCGCCGCGCGTATGTCGGCGGGCGCCGGCGCAGACGGAGTCCATACTTGTATAAATTCAGTAACTTGAAAATATCACAAACTTGACATTGGCTAATCAGAGTAAAGCCAGATTTAAAGAAAAAAAAAATGTTGATGTGTTTGTTTGTGTGTTCGCAGACATGGTGGGTCTGGGCGACGGGCGCAGGTGACGCGGCCGCGGGAGGGGCAGGGGCCGGGGCCGCGGCAGAGGCCGAGGTGAGCGAATGTCCGCTTGGCCGAATTTCGGCCACGGCGGCCAGTCTCAACGGAGACTAGCCATCTTTGCAGGAGATGGATACTTTGCAGCTATCGAAACTACTTTCAAAGCCCCATATTACACTCTTTGAACGAGAAATGACATATTGCTTTTTACTAAGTATATTTTTATTTATAACTAGAGGATGCCCGCGACTTCGTCCGCGTGGATTTAGGTTTTTAAAGATCCCGTGGGAACTGTTTGATTTACCGGGATAAAATGCCTATATCAATTACAGGGTCGCAAGCTACCTCGGTACCAAACATACAAATCGGTTAAGCATGGGTTTTTAGGAATCCCGTGGGAACTCTTTGATTTTCCGGGATAAAAAGTAGCCTATGTCCGTCCCCGGGTTATAAGCTAACTCTGTACCAAATTTCGTCAGAATCGGTTAAACTGTTGGGCCGTGAAAAGGTAGCAGTCAGACGCAATTATAATATTAGTATGAATTTAGAGCCTCGATAGCTCAACGGTTGAGGAGCGGACTGAATTCAGAAAGGTCAGGCGGTTACTTCAAACCCCACCCGTTGCACTATTTTCGTACCCACTCCTGGCACAAGCTTTACGCTTAATTGGAGGCGAAAGGGGGGTATTAGTCAAGATTAGCTAAATAATTTTTAAATATGTACATATCTAAAATTGCGGAACCGGTGCGAAGACGTATCAATAAGTGGTAGTATTGTAACTCTCCAAAGCTTGCTAATGCTATGTCTGTTTGTCTGTCAGGTCGTGGCGCATCCCCTGAGTATGGCGGCAGCATGACGCCGCCGTAGCGACCCTCCCGGCGCGCCGCGCTCTGTCTCTCTCACACACCACCACACAACACCACACACCACCGCACAACACCACACACCACCACACAACTCTTAACACACTCACTGATTCTGTTCAAAATCAAAATCACTTATTCAAAGTAGGTACTCTTGTACACCTTTTGTTTGTCAGATTTGCTGGATTTGAAAGATGATATAGTGGTGATAATTAATTACGTAAACTTAAAACTATAAAGCAATAAGGCCGCCTTTGCACACAATTGTTTTTTCTGTTTTCTTCCTTCTGTGTTGTTCGTTTACATGTATTTGTGTGCAATAAAGACTGTCTATCTATCTATCTAAAGCTACGAGGGTTCAACACATAGCTTGCATGTGTTGAACCCTCGTAGCTTTACCTGAATAAAGCCAAGGACAGTCACATAGTTTTACAAACACAAGAAGAGCATATTAATAACGTTATGAAAGAAGTTTGTCATTTTCTCTAAAAATGGGGGTTTTCGAATAAATCAGTGAGTGTGTATTTCTATAGCATTTTAAAGTATCTTTGCACAGGGCGACATATTCACTATCTACAATTGAAACGTGGCAAATGCAATTAAAACGTGTTGCGAATGTGATACCTCCCAGCGTGCGAGGCTATCGGCTAAATTGTATATATATGGGATTGGCCAAAAACCATGTTTTGACATTGATGCTGCCCTTTAATGCTGATTGATATATTTTTAGCTGATATAGGGGCGCTGATTAACTTCATATCAGGCCGACACACCTGTAAGTTTTACTCAAGAACTCTCTCATAAGTACAACTTTAGTAAAGCTATCAATCAATTACGTTAGCTACTTCTAGGCTGGTTTTACAGCGACGCTCACCGTCCGCGCGGGTGGTAAGCGCGAGTTACATAAGGACGACTGTCCAGAGCTGGTAGTGAAAGTAGAAGTCCTTTTTGGTTGTGGAATAGTTTAATTAGGTACTGATTTACATAAAAATGACATATTACAGATTAGACATTAGAGATACGTCCGTTTCGCACCGATGGTAGGTAACGAAGGCTGCGAGTGTAGTCTGCATTCGGTGTATGGTGCTATTTTACTCGGTCGGCACGTTTCGGTGATGAAGCAAATTCTTCCAGCGTAACGCGCGGGTGGTGCGCGGTGGCCGTATTGCCGTCAGCGCGGACCATCCGCGCGACTATGTAACGATCCAAGAGACGCAAAGCTCGTGGCCCGCGACGCTTACCAACCGCGCTGGCGAAAGCGTCACTGTAAAACCACACTAACATGAGTAAAACTTAAGGCCGATTCACACCAATTGCGTATGCAGCACGTACACGTGACACATGCGTAGTGACGCGCGTAATTCCCTAACACACTTTTACGCAAGCGGCGTGCTATGTTTCATACAGTTCTATACAACACAATGGTAAGCACTACGTCTACGCTTACGCAGCCTGTGTGAACGAACTCTTACAGGTGCAATCGCGGCCTTACATCTACACTCGCAATGAAGTTTGCAGTACAGTATATGGTGCGTTTGTAAAAATGCTCATAAAAATGTCGTCAGGTGTAAAGGCCCTTACTATTTCAGCCTACGTCACTATTCTAAAGGCGCGCACCCATTATTAAAGCGGGCGCATTATCTTTTGTTCTACATTTACACCATCGATGTATATGGATGGGCCCTTCGCTGATAAAAAACGCGCTCAAAAAGTCAAGAGAAATTGCAAAAGTCTCTTGACTTGACGATGACGTAAGATTCAAGCGTATTTTTGCGGACGGAATTGTATGGGAAAGGCTAATCCATATACATCGATGATTTACACTGCCTCATGTTTTCAAACTTTGCAATCCAATTTTTATATCACCGATATAAATACAGTAACTCTATCTATTCTATGAATACAAAAAATAATATATTTTTAGTAATCTAAAAAAAATGGGACTTCTCATAATAAAAGAATAATTAAATTGAAAATGTATATTTAAAACCTACCTATCCTAGTCGCTATTAGAAAGAGTTCCATTTTCTATAAACCATGGGAATGACTTCACTTGTAATTTCTTATATAACTTTGACGGATTTAGTACCTATATTATACTTGTTATGGGCAAAGTGAATAATCGGGCAATATGTTTATGCATAGAATATAATCCATACTAATATTATAAATGCGAACGTGTGTCCGTCTGTCTGTCTGCAAGCTTTTCACGGCCCAACAGTTAAAGATTTTGATGAAAGAAATCTATCTGTCTATCTACTATCTATTCGATAATTTAAAAAACTAGCTGATGCCCGCGACTTCGTTCGCGTGGATGTAGTTTTTTAAAAATCCTGTGGGAACGTTGTACGTTCCACAATTTGCCCTAATTAATCATTTTGCCTGCGACATAGCTAACTTCATTACACTTGCAAAATCATTAAGAGGGGTCTCTCCGTCACTCACTTCATACAAACGTAGTTCCAATTTCATTCAAGTCCATGAAATTTTCAGACATACTCTAGAAACTAATATCCATGTCTTTGGTTTTCCAGATTTCTGTTAAAATATTCGGTTTCAAAGTTACGCGGTCTTAAAAATTCACATACAAATCTTTGAGCCCCTGTAATTTTAAAACTACATATTTAAAAAAAAATCTAAAACACCACAGACACAGATATTAGTTTCTAGAATATGTCTGCCAAATTTCATGGACTTTGGTTGCTTAATATTCAAATGAAATTGGAACTACGATTGTATGAAGCGAGTGACGGAGAGAGCCCTGTTAATAAATACATACCTAATAATCATAATTTTAATAACAAAATGTATTCAGTAATCACTAATCATAGTATAATAGTTAATGTAATAAATAGTCTCCTAGAATATTAAGACATAGCTAGTAATTAGGTACATTATAGAGAACGTAGCATTTAATATATTCCAAAATAAAGTGATGCAATATTATATACAAATTGAGTTTTAATTATTCATACCTACCTAAGCTTTTTTCCCCATGACGAATCATAACTACTTGTAATAATATCAATTATCATGTATTCTGAACCCTGTATTTCTGTATGATAAAGAAATAAAACCACACAGTATATGCTAACAGCATTTATTATTATCATCAATTAAAACAGCATACACTATTATTCTTACAATTAAATACACGATTTCGTATCAAACCACATTTAACAACAACATAAATGCTTCGCTAAGTACGTTAGGCGGTGTACACACAGAGCGGGCTGGGATTAGGCAACAAACGCATAGAGCGTGTTTAGGCCCGGTACAGTAGGTGGAGACCGGCGGTATCCACCTAAGCGGAGAGGTGTGTTTAGTTGACCAATCAGATTCATAATAGATGACGCAAAAATATTATCACGTCATCTTGTAAAAATCTGATTAGTTGACTGTTACATATCTCCTCTCCGCTCCGCTTAGGTGGAGACCGGGCCTTATATTAGGTATACATGGCAATTGTAGAACCACAGTCCTAACAGTTACATTTTTATCTTTATGAGAAAATAAGGAAAATGCCTTTGAATACGTTGTTATGTTCATTCTTAAGTTTGGGATTTCTCAAAGAGAATGGTACAGTAATTAATATATTAATAATAATAATAAATTTTTTCAGTTATTTTATTGTTTGATATTTCTGTTAATTTATATTTGTTATTTTTGTAAACATTCTTTGAAAATACCGTAATAATGAGATAATGAATAAATGAGAGGAATATAATTGATGCCAAAGTATTCAATTTTAAGGCCGATTCACACCAATTGCGTACACGTGACACGTGCGTAGTGACGCGCGTAAACCCCTAACACACCGGGTTACGCTTAGGTGCACGCTTTACGCAAGCGGTGTGCCATGTTTCATACAGTTCCATACATTACAACGCAATGGTACGCGCTACGTCTACGCTTACGCACTTTTTGTGAACGAGCTATTATGGTCCATAGCGAACTGTTTTATTTTCATCCAGCCTGTCTGTCGCAAGCATAGCTTAGTATTTATTATTTTATATATATACCAAATCCATACAGCCCGCTCTGAATGTTCACTAAAATAATTACAAGCGGTGAAACGCTGCGTTTAAAAAAACGCTACAAGCACACTGGCGATTTAGTTTTTCTTACTCTTGGCCATTTGCAATACTTTTAAAGTCCGCGTAACTTTAAAACAAAATATTTTAACGAAAACCTGGAACACCACAGACAGCTGTGCCGGTAGGGTGGTAACTAGCCACGGCCGAAGCTTCTTAGACAGAGGCAATAAAAAAATCCGAATTTTTCTTGCTGAGAATCGAACCTGGGACTTCCCTATAATAATACCACTCATGTCATCATTCATAATCTCTGAATGATGAATTTATTGTTATATTTTTTTTTACCAAAATTAAAAAAAAAAAAAACTAAATCGCCACAATGCCAACTACTCTATAAAAAAAACAGATCTAAGTATATCACATTCTATTTAAGTTTATATAATTATTAATACATATCGTAAAAAATAAAATAATTAAAAAAAAATCGCATGGATTCCCATTCACATTCTACATTTGACTCGCATAATTTCGTTGGATAAAAAAATAAGCGCTAAAATAAAATAAAAAAATTGATGGCAAAAATATTTTTTACGGTTTTTTTTTTACATTAACATTATTGTCGTTGTACATTGTTTAACAACTATTTTTTTTAATATTTAAATAGATACGTAGGCCATATTATTTTGTTCAAGATTTTAAAATAAATAAACAAAAAATATGCCACAAAAAGCAAAAAAATTATAACAGTGGGTGTATTATACTTAACACAAAAAAAAATGTTGACTAAAGGCAGATTTTTCCATGATTTTTCAACGGACTAATTAGACATATTAAAATAGAATTTTGACATTTTTACACCCCATTATGAAAGCTGTCAAAATGTCAAAATGTGGTTACATTTTTGGCGAAAGGAAAATCGGCTCAAATCATGATTCCTATTAAATTGCCATTGCCATTGTGATAGGCTCAAAACATTAAATTTTATCAATTGAAATAAAATTAGGTACACATTTTTTCATACAAGAATATTCAAACATTTCAAGCTATTTGATCTCAAACATACATCAAAAATATTTAAGTGGAAATAACTTAAGGTGAACGCACATTACATCACGCGCCGCGATTAACGCTTATTTACCCGACTACGGCAAAAACGGAAGGGTTATGACTTTAGCAGTCTATGTATGTAGTTCCACCGTAGCGCCAAATTACTGAGCCGATTTTTATAAATGAAGGATTGTCAATCGATTCTTTATTGTAATCCAGGTGACATAGGTTGCATGTTATGAATAATCATTATGATCCAAACAAAATCCACGCTCAGTATGCTTTGGTATAGAGCTTCTAATTGAATAAAAATATTTTGAATTTGATGTCGTGTAGAAAAGAAATCAAAAGAATATGGTATGGGTTTAATGAAAACTGCTATACCTCTACCAGGTTAGATCGCTTTCATCTTAGACTGCATCATCACTTACCACAAGGTGAGATTGCAGTCAAGGGCTAACCTGTATCTGATTAAAAAAAATCTTGACGGAGATTAAGCAACTACGCAAAATAAATTATATGTACTGCTCGTGCGACGAATGTAACGTGCGTTCAACTTAAAAATTAATTCACTATAGTGTTAAGTATAATTTAAGTTAATCATAGTAGAGGTATACGTAGATAATTTTTGGCTTGGGGTTTTTAATACTTATCAAATTGTTTTGGCGCGATAATATTATGCGTTGTTAGTTAGTTTTAATTTTTATCCCCTTCAGGAAAGGCAAAGGTCGTAGACCATGCAGCCTGATAAGTCGGAGATGAATTATTCTTTTTTTTTTCTCTCTCGTCTGGCTTTACAAAGATTAGCCAATGTCAAGTTTGTAGTTATTTGTAACAAGTTAGTTAAACTATACAAGCATGGACCCCGTCTGTGCCGGCGCTCGCCGACATACGCACGGCACCCCCTTAGAGCGCTTTCCAGTCAGTTTTAACAAAAAAAAAAAAACACTCCAAAAAGGCAGAGCACGCCCGCCAGCTAACACCTACACAGACGAAGTCCTGAATTATTCTTATGTTGTTATGAAATATGAAGGCAAAGCCTGTTCAGTCGTTTCTCTTAATATTTTTTTTTTTTTTTTATAATTTCATTATGCGTTGTATTTTAATTTGCGAATCTTTTTTTTTTTTATTCAAAAACATCAAAAAAGTGTTGGACCACATGAGCGAATTTAGTGTCGCGCTAAATAATATGTATGTTTGTTGGAGACAAGATAGAAATTTTATATTGTTAGTTAGTCATTTTATATTGTTAGTTAGTTAGTTATCTAAAATATAAAATGTCGTTAAACCACGAAATAAGCTTAAAATCATTAAGATAGATATTATCTATAGCCTTAGTCAAATTGTAATGTGACATTTCACAAACAAAAAACATTTTTTTTAAATTTTGGCTCCGATATTATTGTTTGGTATTGGTAATGGATTTCCTGGATTTTTCAACAATTTTGAAATTCATATTATTGCGCCAAAACAAAATTTATGTTCTAATATTACGTGCAATCTATATAATGTCTATAAAAACAGTGCGTCTCTGTCTAATTCCTTGTATGTTTCTTAAGCTAGATAGAGATATCTATATATTATGTTTACTAAAACCTTTGTTTGTGTATTTGTTTACTTTTTTTTGGAGATAGGCTTGCGCTTGACGACAATCATCTCTACATAGCATACAAGTGTAAATTAAAAATTTATAACACCCCCGACAAGTGAAGGTTACAGTAACTAGAAAAGAGCTGATAACTTTTAAACGGCTGAACCGATTTTCATGGATTATAGCTAAGAACACTCTCGATCAAGCCATCTTTCAAACAAAAAAACCCTGTCCTCGATTGGATGTTGAAACAAGCAAATATACAAACAAAAATTCAACTTTTTCATTATAATTCTAAGGTTATGACGGATTATTTTACCCATAGTACATTTTTTAATCAATAACGACTTTACCTTAGTATTTAAATGGTTTTAAGGCCAAATTTGTATCAAGAACTATGTGGTCAAAATAAGAATAGGAATGTCTGTCCGTCATATTAAGACGTCTTAGGTGATGACATATGATTTAATCAGCGCTAATATTATAAATGCAAAGTGAGTTGGTCCTTCAATCACGCCACAATGGAGAAACGGATCGATCGGCAGTAGCCCATGCTAGCCGGGCAGGTCGATCCGATAAAAATTATATCCACTGATTTCTATGACATCAGTGGATATGATCGGGGGATATAATTTTTATCTACTACCCATGCTAGCCGGGCTGGAGAAAGACTTTTTCCACAGCTAAAATAATGTCGAAAAAAAATTGTTTTTGCGAACCATACTTTAAGTGACATTTGACAGATATAGGCCATTTCCCTTTCCCAGACTTTTCTATTCTCACTTTGATCGCATTGTATGTTATAATACTTTTAAATTTAATTTACAGATTAACATGAGATTTCTTATAATATGTGGTACATGCTAATTTTGTCTAGGTGTTTGACTATTTGTACTAGACTTTACTAAAAAAAAAAACTACGTTTTTTATAAAATTCTTGTCAGGAATCGTATTTCGAATAAAGTTAATAGTGAATTTTTAAACTAGTAGAGAAAAAATAAAATTATGATAGTGGCATTGTGATAGGCCACTTTTGACAGTTGTTAAAATGTCATTTTTTATTCACTTCTTCATTTAAACAAACGTATAATTAGGTACGTTGAGTACCATATTATTTTTGTTGTTGTTTTATATCTAAAATTATGACCCTTTAGTTTTTTGAATATTAATTCAATATTTCGCATGTTATTAATAATATAATAAATACATGCATGAATTGTACAGTAATTAAATAAGGCTAGCTTTAAGTTTCTTTGTAATACTAAAGGAAAAGTTTCTAAAAAATATTAAAAAAAGATTTTGAAAATAAAAAAATCGAAAAAAATACTTGACAATTAAAAAATCAGTAGATCGTGAACTGTCAAAAGTAGCTTATTACAATGACTTTACTATAGTAATATAAAATATAATCATGCATTAAAAATTTAATACATATTTATTTATACTAAATTAATGATCTATATTATAAATTAAAAATGATCTGATGTTTTAAGTACATAATGCATGCTAAAAATAAAATAATTTAATTTGATTTGATTTGCATTAAAAAATTTCGATAATAACTAATGACTAATATATTTTTCCATGAATTAAAATAAGTTTTGAAGCAAATCTTTCATAGCCTCACTTCTGTTGGATATTTTTACCAATCATAAAATATTAAAAAAAAAATATATTGAGTAATATCAAAAAAAAATATTGAAATGAAATTTATTATTATAATGAAAATGATAATAAATAAAAATGATAAATGATTTTTTTAGTATAAAACTGGGGCATATTTGGTTACTTGTTTTTTCATGCTTATGTAAATATTGAAACTAGGCTGTTAATGTTAAGATAAATATTGAAACTGGGGTCTTAATGTTTAGGTAAATATTGAAACTGGACTATTAATGTTTAAGCAAATATTTAAACTGGACCGTTGTGGGTTATTGCTTGAGTAGTTTCATATTTAAGTAAATATTGAAACTGGGTTATTAATGTATAAGAAAATTAAATGGACTGTTGTGGGTTATTGCTTGAGTAGTTTCATATTTAAGTAAATATTGAAATTGGGGTATTTTGGGTTAATGTTTGGCTAATTTCCTGTTTAAGTAAATATTGAAACTGGGCTATTATGGGATAATTGTTTGAGTAGTTTCATGTTTGTGTAAATTTTGAGACTTGGGCTTTTAATGTTTAGGTAAATATTGAAACTGAGCTGTTAATTATTAAGTAGATATTGAAATTGGGCTTTTTATGTTTAGGTAAATATTGAAACTGGATTCTTAATATTTTAGTAAATATTGAAACTGGGGTGTTAATGTTTAAGTAGTTTCTCCTGTTCGTCGTGGGTCGCTCGCGCGGCAAATACGTCGCCGTTGCGTTCGGGCGACATTCGCGATGCAAACGACGCGCGCGTCAAAGGCGACGCGGACGCGGGCGGGTTGGGCGACACCTGGAACAGACAGTATCCATAGGTATACAAGAAGAAACTGCCTATTTGTTGTTATAGCGGTATATATGTACACATTCTGTGAAAATTTGAGCTCTCTATCTATTAGGGTTCATGAGATATAACCCGCTGTCGGACGGACGGCCAGTGGAGCCGGTAATAGGGTTCCGTTGGCATCCTGGTGCGTGTGTGTGCGTGTGAAAGGGGTGAGGGAGTGGGTGAGGGAGAGAGGGGGGGGAGAGGAAGAGAGAGGGAGGGAGAAAGAGAGAGATCTGTATGTGTATGCGTGTAAGACACCACACAGTATACAAACCTGTCGGGATGGAGTCTTGTGATCGCCACTGATGCTTATGTCTTCATCCACTGATTCCAGCAGCTGCAAAAAAAAAAAGCTTTGAACATTCGTTACAACGGTTCGCTCTTAAATAAAAAGTAGCTGAAGCAACTAAGGTAGTTCCTTGCAGTATTCTCAGCGTCTAAAATCTAAACCGACGTGAGCATCGGTCAATCTTGTCGCTTTTCCCTCCCTCCCCTTCCCTCCGGACCTCTGAGGAGATCAGACGTGTTTAGACATAAAGCGATTTATTTTATTTGTTAATTTTGTAAATAAATAAAATTTTAATCCTTCCAAAAAATTAGGAGTGCATAGCATACAAGAGTATTCTATACTGCGCGCAACACAGCTGCACACTGAGTGAGTGATCATACATGATACAGTTAACACACACAGCACTTACAGACTGCAGGCTGGTGTGTGCGTCAGTCATAATGACACGCCCATAAAAACAACAATCAGCGATCGGACTAGAGAAAAAAGGACCACACTAATTTCGCTATTTCGCCACACAATCACCTGCTCCGATACGTCCGTGCAATTAACCAAACTCCTACTATTTCTAAAATCCTGGTACTATCGCCGTTAAAACAATGCCGCTGAGCCGAAGCCCACCTCAGGATGCTACCACATCGCGTCGCACAACTGATATGGCGGCCTATGAAAAAACTCCAACAAGTATTCCCTTTCGCATCAAGCGTAAGCGCTCGGAGGACATAAGTGCGGAACTACAAAGTTTTATGGCAGAAATGAGAAATTTATTTACAGAATTTAAGACAGAACAAGACACAAAATTTAATAAAATGTATACAAAGATGGAGGAAGTTTTAAAACAAAATTCCGAACTCAGAACGTCAGTTGACTTTTTATCAAATACCTACGACAGTCTTAAAACGCAAATTGACATATTAGAATCGGAACGAAAAAAGTACCTTCAACAAATGCAGTCAATGGAAAATAAACTCGAATTTTATGAGCGCCAAATGAAGTCTACGTGTATAGAAATCAGAAATATACCACAATCAAACTCGGAAACTAAAGACAGTTTAATTAACATTGTGATAAACATCAGCAAAAAAATCGACGTCGACTTGCAACCACGCGACATAAAGGATATTTTCCGTATAAATTCCCGAGACTCTGACCGAAAAACGATAATTGTTGATTTAACAAGTGTCATTCTCAAAGAAAAAATTGTAAGAATGTACAGGGCTCACAATAAACGACAATCATTTGATACAGAGTTTTTAAAATTAGGGGGCACCCCCAAACCAATTTTTATCTCTGAAAATTTAACACTAAACATGAAAAAAGTTTTCTTCTTGGCCCGTGATTTTGCGAAATCAAATGATTATCGATATTGTTGGATTGCTAATGGAAAAGTTTTCCTACGTAGGAGAGAGGGAGAGAAGCACATACGTATAACGAACGAATCTGGACTTTCGAAACTTAAAGAAATGGCGTGACTATCTTTTTTTGAAAAACGTTTTTTCTTGGCAGTGTTATATAATTTCGCTTCATTCCTAGTAGATGATAATTATTTGATTATGTATACCAAACATGTTTATAAAAATTACTTTACACTATTACTGCAGTTCACCTCCATTCACACACAATACTTTAGCTACCCACACACCATACAAATAAGTTTACAATTTCACGATGTCTTCTGTGTTTCACAAGCTAGCGTACGTTTGCTTAAAAACATATTTTTCGTAATATATTTTTTGATGTTTCTATTATGCATAATGTACTCGTATACAGTACGTCCATGTAATCGGAGATCCTTAATAATACTTTATATTACTGAATTACTTGAAAGTGATTTGATAGGAATTAGACACAGCAATATTGCTCATATGTTTTATTCTTACCTTCTTAATGGATGATCGCATAACAATAGCTAACGACATGAACTTATTATCAGTATCTCAGTCGTTTCGCTGCAACGCAGAACAATGCAACTACTACTTAAATTGCTATAAAACCGGCCTTACAATTCTTCATGTAAATATAAGAAGTATAACCTGCAATTTTGACAGTTTAACTGTACTTCTTAAACGTATTAACTTGCCAATCGACATAATTATACTCTCAGAATGCTGGTTGAGTAAATCTCCATTGCTCCCTGTGTTGCAGGGATACGACTCGCATAAGTCAACTTTTAAGAATCAGAACGACGGCATTGTTATCTATGTTAGAGAAAATCTATGTATTACAGTAGAAGAACCCTCGTTCAGTGAAGCAAACTGCCTGATTCTGAAATATCAGAATGAATTAGCTGTAATTGCGCTATACCGATCTCCGTCCTATCGAAACATATCTAACTTTATAACTAACCTTGATAACATTTTATCTAACTTGAGCAATTTAAGTACAACTGCACTCATTGGGGATATAAACATAAATATTTCTTCTAATAACAGAGACTCGTACTCGGACGAATATTTAAACGTTACAGCATCGCACGCAATGCTTCCCGCTCATGACTTTCCAACACGAAACATGAATTGTTTGGACCATGTTATACTAAAAACCAACAAAAACACTGTCACTCTTGTACTCGACTCCTTAATAACAGATCATGCACCAGTAATTTTGTATTATGATCAAGATGCTAATATTCAAATTGGAAAGAGTACTATAAAGCGTACTGATATGGCAGCTGTAGTTAAAACCCTAGAGAACACCGATTTTTCTCCAATTCTAAATATTCAAGAACCAGAAACTGCAGCTCAAACTTTGGTAAATATTTTGACTACCGTGGTTGAAAGTCATTCTAGTACTGTAACAATTCGCAATAAACATCGAATTATAAAGCCCTGGATAACAAAAGGTCTCCTACGTTGCATGCGCCACAGAGACAAGTTATATCGTTCTACCAAAAAGAACCCTACAGACGAAACTCAAAAGAAAATATATGTTCGTTACAGGAATTACTGCAACAACCTTATCAAAAAAGTTAAGCTCGAATATGAACGTAATCAATTTTTACAAAACAAATCAAAACCTAAAGCCACATGGAACCTCATTAAGCGAGTCGCTAATTTTGATATAAACAAAAACAAACATACAGAACTTCTTAAAACAGCGAGTGATAATAGCACTGCTGTTAATGCTATTAATAAATTTTTCGCTAGTATCGGTGAAACCTTAGCCACTAAAGTTAGGACTCTCAACACTAGTAATAATACAACCTTAATATCTGATACGTCTTTCCAACCTGTAGCTCAACCTAATTCAATGGTACTATATACTTGTGATAAAGAAGAAGTAGAAAGAGTTATTCTTGGATTGCGCGGTGACTGTGCTACAGGCTGGGATGGCATTTCTTGCACTTTGTTAAAACAAGCCAGACACTTTCTCTCACCCGTTCTTGCCCATATCTTTAATATCTGCTTTCTGAACGGTATCTTTCCATCTGTTTTTAAAAAAGCGGTTATACATCCTATATTTAAAAATGGGGACAGAGGCAACGTCAACAATTATAGACCAATTGCTGTCTTATCTTCCATATCTAAAGTTTTAGAAAAAATAATTAATAGTCGCCTTGTTACATACCTTAATAAATTCGAAATTCTATCGAATAACCAATTTGGCTTTCGAAGTGGTAAGTCTACAGAGGATGCCATCTTAGAACTTACGAGCATTATAACAGAAGGTTTGGATAAGAAAGATAAGGTAATTGGTTTATTTCTCGATCTGTCAAAGGCTTTTGACACTGTCTCAGTCCCTATTCTAATTGGCAGGTTGGAGGAAATAGGTATAAGAGGGATGGTACTAAACATTTTTAAAGACTATTTAAAAAATCGCACTCAGTGTGTGAAAATTGGTGATTGTATAAGCCAAGAAGAACCATTAACTTTTGGCGTTCCCCAAGGGAGTGTCCTGGGTCCGACACTCTTCCTCATATACATAAACCAATTATGTAATCTTTCTTTTCCCCTAGTTAAAATAGTAGCTTATGCTGACGATATGGCAATAGTTGTTCGGGGCAAAACCTGGACTGAAACGCAGACAATTGCAGAGCGGATGTTAGAAAAGGTCATGCTATGGCTCGCTTCTAACTTGCTTTCACTGAACCTACAAAAAAGTAAATATATCACATTCTCTTTAAAAAGGAACTCACAGCCCCAAAACCCTTTTCTAATCAAAGCTCATACTTGCGGCTCTAATATTGCTAATTGTAACTGTGGTAAAATGGAACGAGTTGACTGTATGAAATATTTTAGGAGTAATTATTGATAATACACTATCCTGGGCTCCACAAATTGACAAACTTGTCGGCCAAGCGAGAAAAATGATATACATATTCAAAAATCTCAAGCCCATACTCGACACAAAAACCTTAAAAGTTGTTTATTTTGCTCTGGTACAGTCGATCCTGTCTTACTGTATCACAATCTGGGGTAATTGCGGAAAAACACTACTCTTACGACTTGAGCGAGCTCAAAGAGCTATCCTTAAAGTGATGCTAGGGAAACCTATTCTATTTTCAACCCGTGAGTTGTATGGCTTATGCGATGTTCTAACGGTGCGACAGATCTACATACTCCAAGTAATCTTACGCAAACACAAACAAACGCACTATGATCCTACGTTGGACCATCGTAAAAGAAGATCCGATAAGGTATGCCAGATCAAATCTTGCAGAACTGAACTAGCAAGTAAACATTTTTGCTATGCTAGCCCAATATTATACAACAAAGTAAATTATCACTTAAATATTTACTCTGCTAATCAACGAACCTGTAAAATACTTATATCTCAATGGCTTAAATCACTCTCTTATAGGGACACGGAGGACATCGTAACTTTGAAATAATCCATTCACACTTGCATGCACATACAAACAAACAAACACACACACACACACACACACACACACACACACACACACACACACACACACACGCACGCACACACACACACACACAAACACACACAAACACACACATGCATATTAACTTAACACAATATTCATTGATTTTTAAGATTGTTACATATATATTTTTATTTTTCTTGTCTTTAGTACCTAATTTTGTTAATCTGGAGGTGGGCGTTAACAACTGCAACACAGTTTGTACTTAACTAACGCAGTTGTTATCGTTGTTTATTTTAAGGTAATGTTAAGTGTAAATAAAGATATTTTTCATTTTTTTTTTTTTTTTTTTTCGTTTTTTAAAAGATTTTTAAAGTCCTTGAACCAGTGTTCCTTTAAAACTAGATACTTTCAGGGAAATGTGGTTAACTACAGCTACATATATTAGATCGCTAAAACGCATCTAGAAAATTTCACTGAGTTTCATTGGTTAGTATTCAAATGAGATCCAAACTACGTTTCTTTGGATCCCTCTACGTATAAACTCCTCTTAAAAATTGTACTAGGGATACATAAAGTGACATATATATATAAAAATTTGAGTAAGTGGAGTGGCGTATTTTTTTTTAAATTTACATACTAGCGCTTGGCTGTAATCCGACTTAATGGCAAGTGATGATCCAGCCTAAGATGGAGCGCGCTTGCCTAGAAGATGCCTATTCACTCTTGACTTAAAGGTGCCCGTATTAAAAGTGGAGGGGAAAACTGATGCAGGAAGGGAGTATAGTGACAATGCATTGATATAGGAAGGAAAAGAAAGTACTAACATATTCCAATACCAGGCAAGATTCAAGTAGCATCTTTCTTCTCTAACAATCTTATGATCTTCGATAGCTGTGACATTATCAATTGATCGGAATAAGCCAACCTTCTTACATCGTTATCGTATCCGTCTATTCGATTAAATTCATCGAAATTACGTCTACTACGATTATCTTCGTCGAAATCGATTCTGTTGTTATCGATTTCGTTTATACTTTGTCGTTTATGTGCAGTTTCATGCGAACTTTTATCATCACTTTCTGTCTTATGACCACTTTGGATGTAATTTGGTCGATTTTGGTCTATTTCAGTGAATTTTTGGCGTTCTTGTTCAGTTTTATCAAAACTTCGGTCATAATTTGATCGAATACTGTCAGCTTGTTTTTGATTTTGAGAATTACATTCAATTTCGTTCATACTTTCTGTTTTATGGTATTTATCTGCATTTTGTTGAAGAGATTCATTTTTATACTCACTACATTTATGGTCAACTTCATCAAACTTTAGTCGTCTGCGATTACTTTCACTATTATTTTGTTCAGTAGAATTAGTTTCATCAAAGTTTTGTCTATTAAATACTGGTCTATTTTGTCTATTGCTATTAGAATCATTGAAATTTTGTAGATAACGATCAAGTTTGTCAATATTTCGTCGATTAATTTCAGTTGTATCAATATTGGGTCCTTTGTAATCACTTCCATAGTATTTGGTCATAAAATTTTGTCTATGAACGGTATTATCGAATTTCGTTTCTTTTTTTTTAATATTTATTCTGTCAATTTCCTTTGCATCTTTAATGTCTGTATTTGTTTTATCATCATGACAAGCGCATTCCACGTTAGATTTAGATTTTCGTCTTTCTTTGCCCTCTGTATTTAAGTTGTTCCTTAGTTTTGTATCGTTAGTGTTAATTTTATCTTTATTTTGTGATTTATCGTCAGTCAATTGAGGTGAATCATCTACATATGATTGTGTAGGATCCTTAGTTGTAAATTGGGCCTTTTTAGCACTATCTGTGGAGTTTGGATGGTTATTATGATTTGAACTTTAATTACTGAATAATATTATCCCTTTACTACAATTAATCTTTTCATTTAACAGGTTTTTGAGGTTAACAATCCCAATTATTCTGAATCCTTCTAAAAACCCTGGCCCTGGATAAATATGGAGTACAGTACTAATTAGAACAAGTGTAAATTAAAAATTTATAGCACCTCCGACAAGTGAAAGTTAACAGTAACTAGAAAAGAGCTGATAACTTTCAAACGGCTAAACCGATTTTCTTGCATTAAAGCTAAGAACACTCTCGATCAAGCCACCTTTCAAACAAAAAAAAAACTAAATTAAAATTGGTTCATTAGTTTAGGAGCTACGATGCCACGGACAGATACACACGTCAATATTACAACACCCCTCTTTTTGGGTAGGGGGTAAGAAAGATATTTTTTAAAATTATTAAGTAAACTTCTGAATTTATACAACTATAATAATAATATTTGACCCTAATTTCAAAGGTCCACTTGAGACAAAATTATTTAGTACTAAGGTAAACTTGAATACTCCTTGATTTTTTGAAGTTAATACCATAATATACTTGCCTTGCTTTTCTTCTTCAGTACTAATATGAGGCGTTTCATACTCTTTACCAATCTTTATGGACGTATCCGATCCCTTTGGCAAGGGCCGCCAATTCTTTGAAGTGCTTGGCAAGTGTTTCAAATCCCACATAGATACATTGGGCCAATCTTTGGGCAAATCATCGTCTATAAGTTCAGTTTGACTCTCATTCATGAGTTTTTTATAAGTTTTTGCGTAGTAATTCTTATTTTTGGAGGCAAATTTATCAACAGTTTTGTCTATATCCAATGTATTTTTCTGAGATTTGTCTAATTGGGTATCGCTTGGCGCTTTGAGTGTTTCTTGGGACCAACGTTTGGAAGACGTTGGACTCCAATAGGGTGCTAGATATTTGGAAGTGGTGGCCATTTCGTTGGTGATGTTTGGCAAACTCTTGGTCTCAGTTAATAAGGTTGCAATATCAGGATCTCGGTTTGTTGAAGTTAGTAATTCGAGTGTAAGCGGTTTTATTTCAACTGAGTTACTTCTGGATAGTTTATAGTTTGGAAGATATTCCAATTCTGAAGTATTTCTATTTTCCTGGTAATTTATGACCTATATGAAAATCTAGAAAACTGGGTTAGGTATGAATTTCTTTAGAAATAAATTTTAAAATCGTAAAACCGGCATCTCTCTGATAGTGAGAGAGCCAGCGCGTGCCAGACCTTCGTTGTTTTATAAAAGCTGAAAGTTTCTCTGCGTATTGCTCCCAACACAGGGAGGGACGATCAGCGACTATGAAGTGTTTGGACCATGGTGGCTTTAGGAGATAATAACCATTTTGAGTCACCAACCAATCACAAACGAAACTATGTTTTCTAACTGAAAACATTTTTTGAAAACATTTTCGAACTGAATTTCGAATGTTTTTTGAAAACATTTCCGAATTGAATTTCGAATATTTTTTGAAACTATGCTTGTGATTGGTTAATGGCTCAAAATGGTTAACGCCCACTGAGATTTTTGTCTCTATCATTTGTATGGGATAACAGAGACAGCGTTATACTAATTTCTTTCCGTGGATAGGGTATACCATCAGTTCGAAAAGCTGTTTTGTATGTATTTTGTTAGTTACCTTATCAACTTCAGTGTCGAACTGTTCGTTAGTAGCTCCCTTTGATAAGGCGCCCTTTTCCATCAGAGTCGCTCTCTTAGCCGCTAAGTACAACGACCTGAGGGTAGAAAGAAAAAAAATTTGTATGTATATGTAACTTTTACACAATTTCACCTTGAGGAAAAAACTACGTTTAAATCCATACTAATAAATGTAAAAGAGCGTCTAACTGTCTGTCTGCCACTTTTTATGGTCTATTCTTTTCAGCGACTTTGATGTTTGGTAGAGATATCTTAAATTATCTAAGAAGGTTTTTTTTTATTTATTCAGGTACAAGTTAGCTGTTACTGCAATCTCACCTGGTGGTAAGTGATGATGCAGTCTAAGATGGAAGCGGGTTAACCTGGAAGGGGTATGGCAGTTTTTACTAAACCCATACCCCCCTTTGGTTTCCACGCGGCGTCATATCGGAACGCTAAATCGCTTGGCGGCAGGTTTGCTGTTAGGGTGGTAACTAGCCACGACCGAAACCTCCCACCAGACTAGACCAGCGATTTAGAAATTACTAGATGATGCCCGCAACTTCACCCGCGTGGATTGGTCAGATCCCCTGCAGGATCAGGATTGAGGAGTTGGAATGCAAATTTTTATAGAACAATATCGCAAAGTTCCCTTAACGATTAAAAAAAATTACACAAATCGGTTCAGAAATCTCGGAGGTAACAGTGTACATAGATAGGTAGAAAAACACAACTCCTCCGTTTTTCAAAGTCAGTTAAAAAAGTAGCCTATGTTACTGCTTGGTTAATCCTCTACTTGTCTCTGAAAGTCCCGTCAAAATAGGTTTAGCCATTCCGAAGATTAGCCCGTTCAAACAGACATGACACTTCAATTTTATTTATTAGTATTAGTATAGATAAAATTCCAAACCATGCCGCGAATCGAACCCGGGACCTCCCACTAATAAGGCCACAGCGCTTACCACAGCGCCAGGGGGGTCGTCAAAGCTTGAGCGGTTACCGTTTGACAGTGAGGTAGTAGACATCGGCGACGGCTCTGACGGAGTAGTCCGGTACGAACGTGTGACGTAGCATCGCTTCCATGTTGAACCCATGCCCCTTTGTTTTACACGGCAACATACCGTAACGCTAAATCGATTAGTGGCATGGCTTTGCCGGTAGCGTGGTAACTAGCCACGACCGAAACCTCCCACCAGACTAGACCAGTAATTTAGAACCTGCCGGGAATGGAACCCGGGACCTCCCACTAATAAGGCCACAGCACTTACCACAGTGCCAGGGGGGCCGTCAAAGCTTGAGCGGTTACCGTTTGACAGTGAGGTAGTAGACATCGGCGACGGCTCTGACGGAGTAGTCCGGTACAAACGTGTGACGTAGCATCGCTTCCATGTTGAACCCATGCCCCTTTGTTTTACACGGCAACATACCGTAACGCTAAATCGATTAGTGGCATGGCTTTGCCGGTAGCGTGGTAACTAGCCACGACCGAAACCTCCCACCAGACTAGACCAGTAATTTAGAACCTGCCGGGAATGGAACCCGGGACCTCCCACTAATAAGGCCACAGCGCTTACCACAGTGCCAGGGGGGCCGTCAAAGCTTGAGCGGTTACCGTTTGACAGTGAGATAGTAGACATCGGCGACGGCTCTGACGGAGTAGTCCGGTACAAACGTGTGACGTAGCATCGCTTCCATGTTGAACCCATGCCCCTTTGTTTTACACGGCAACATACCGAAACGCTAAATTGATTAGTGGCATGGCTGTGCCTGTAGCTTGGTAACTAGCCACGACCGAAACCTCCCACCAGACTAGACCAGTAATTTAGAACCTGCCGGGAATGGAACCCGGGACCTCCCACTAATAAGACCACAGCGCTTACCACAGCGCCAGGGGGGTCGTCAAAGCTTGAGCGGTTACCGTTTGACAGTGAGGCAGTAGACATCGGTGACGGCTCTGACGGCGTAGTCCAGTACAAACGTGTGACGCAGCATCGCTTCCATGTTGAACCCATGACCCTTTGTTTTACACGGCAACATACCGAAACGCTAAATCGATTAGTGGCATGGCTTTGCCGGTAGCGTGGTAACTAGCCACGACCGAAACCTCCCACCAGACTAGACCAGTAATTTAGAACCTGCCGGGAATGGAACCCGGGACCTCCCACTAATAAGACCACAGCGCTTACCACAGCGCCAGGGGGGTCGTCAAAGCTTGGGCGGTTACCGTTTGACAGTGAGGTAGTAGACATCGGTGACGGCTCTGACGGAGTAGTCCGGTACGAACGTGTGACGCAGCATCGCTTCCATGTTGATTGAACCCATGCCCCTTTGTTTTACACGGCAACATACCGAAACGCTAAATCGATTAGTGGCATGGCTTTGCCGGTAGCGTGGTAACTAGCCACGACCGAAACCTCCCACCAGACTAGACCAGTAATTTAGAACCTGCCGGGAATGGTACCCGGGACCTCCCACTAATAAGGCCACAGCGCTTACCACAGCGCCAGGGGGGTCGTCAAAGCTTGAGCGGTTACCGTTTGACAGTGAGGTAGTAGACATCGGTGACGGCTCTGACGGAGTAGTCCGGTACGAACGTGTGACGCAGCATCGCTTCCATGTTGATTGAACCCATGCCCCTTTGTTTTACACGGCAACATACCGAAACGCTAAATCGATTAGTGGCATGGCTTTGCCGGTAGCGTGGTAACTAGCCACGACCGAAACCTCCCACCAGACTAGACCAGTAATTTAGAACCTGCCGGGAATGGTACCCGGGACCTCCCACTAATAAGGCCACAGCGCTTACCACAGCGCCAGTGGGGTCGTCAAAGCTTGAGCGGTTACCGTTTGACAGTGAGATAGTAGACATCGGCGACGGCTCTGACGGAGTAGTCCGGTACAAACGTGTGACGTAGCATCGCTTCCATGTTGAACCCATGCCCCTTTGTTTTACACGGCAACATACCGTAACGCTAAATCGATTAGTGGCATGGCTTTGCCGGTAGCGTGGTAACTAGCCACGACCGAAACCTCCCACCAGACTAGACCAGTAATTTAGAACCTGCCGGGAATGGAACCCGGGACCTCCCACTAATAAGGCCACAGCGCTTACCACAGTGCCAGGGGGGCCGTCAAAGCTTGAGCGGTTACCGTTTGACAGTGAGATAGTAGACATCGGCGACGGCTCTGACGGAGTAGTCCGGTACAAACGTGTGACGTAGCATCGCTTCCATGTTGAACCCATGCCCCTTTGTTTTACACGGCAACATACCGAAACGCTAAATTGATTAGTGGCATGGCTGTGCCTGTAGCTTGGTAACTAGCCACGACCGAAACCTCCCACCAGACTAGACCAGTAATTTAGAACCTGCCGGGAATGGAACCCGGGACCTCCCACTAATAAGACCACAGCGCTTACCACAGCGCCAGGGGGGTCGTCAAAGCTTGAGCGGTTACCGTTTGACAGTGAGGCAGTAGACATCGGTGACGGCTCTGACGGCGTAGTCCAGTACAAACGTGTGACGCAGCATCGCTTCCATGTTGAACCCATGACCCTTTGTTTTACACGGCAACATACCGAAACGCTAAATCGATTAGTGGCATGGCTTTGCCGGTAGCGTGGTAACTAGCCACGACCGAAACCTCCCACCAGACTAGACCAGTAATTTAGAACCTGCCGGGAATGGAACCCGGGACCTCCCACTAATAAGACCACAGCGCTTACCACAGCGCCAGGGGGGTCGTCAAAGCTTGGGCGGTTACCGTTTGACAGTGAGGTAGTAGACATCGGTGACGGCTCTGACGGAGTAGTCCGGTACGAACGTGTGACGCAGCATCGCTTCCATGTTGATTGAACCCATGCCCCTTTGTTTTACACGGCAACATACCGAAACGCTAAATCGATTAGTGGCATGGCTTTGCCGGTAGCGTGGTAACTAGCCACGACCGAAACCTCCCACCAGACTAGACCAGTAATTTAGAACCTGCCGGGAATGGTACCCGGGACCTCCCACTAATAAGGCCACAGCGCTTACCACAGCGCCAGGGGGGTCGTCAAAGCTTGAGCGGTTACCGTTTGACAGTGAGGTAGTAGACATCGGCGACGGCTCTGACGGAGTAGTCCGGTACGAACGTGTGACGTAGCATCGCTTCCATGTTGAACCCATGCCCCTTTGTTTTACACGGCAACATACCGTAACGCTAAATCGATTAGTGGCATGGCTTTGCCGGTAGCGTGGTAACTAGCCACGACCGAAACCTCCCACCAGACTAGACCAGTAATTTAGAACCTGCCGGGAATGGAACCCGGGACCTCCCACTAATAAGGCCACAGCACTTACCACAGTGCCAGGGGGGCCGTCAAAGCTTGAGCGGTTACCGTTTGACAGTGAGGTAGTAGACATCGGCGACGGCTCTGACGGAGTAGTCCGGTACAAACGTGTGACGTAGCATCGCTTCCATGTTGAACCCATGCCCCTTTGTTTTACACGGCAACATACCGTAACGCTAAATCGATTAGTGGCATGGCTTTGCCGGTAGCGTGGTAACTAGCCACGACCGAAACCTCCCACCAGACTAGACCAGTAATTTAGAACCTGCCGGGAATGGAACCCGGGACCTCCCACTAATAAGGCCACAGCGCTTACCACAGTGCCAGGGGGGCCGTCAAAGCTTGAGCGGTTACCGTTTGACAGTGAGATAGTAGACATCGGCGACGGCTCTGACGGAGTAGTCCGGTACAAACGTGTGACGTAGCATCGCTTCCATGTTGAACCCATGCCCCTTTGTTTTACACGGCAACATACCGAAACGCTAAATTGATTAGTGGCATGGCTGTGCCTGTAGCTTGGTAACTAGCCACGACCGAAACCTCCCACCAGACTAGACCAGTAATTTAGAACCTGCCGGGAATGGAACCCGGGACCTCCCACTAATAAGACCACAGCGCTTACCACAGCGCCAGGGGGGTCGTCAAAGCTTGAGCGGTTACCGTTTGACAGTGAGGCAGTAGACATCGGTGACGGCTCTGACGGCGTAGTCCAGTACAAACGTGTGACGCAGCATCGCTTCCATGTTGAACCCATGACCCTTTGTTTTACACGGCAACATACCGAAACGCTAAATCGATTAGTGGCATGGCTTTGCCGGTAGCGTGGTAACTAGCCACGACCGAAACCTCCCACCAGACTAGACCAGTAATTTAGAACCTGCCGGGAATGGAACCCGGGACCTCCCACTAATAAGACCACAGCGCTTACCACAGCGCCAGGGGGGTCGTCAAAGCTTGGGCGGTTACCGTTTGACAGTGAGGTAGTAGACATCGGTGACGGCTCTGACGGAGTAGTCCGGTACGAACGTGTGACGCAGCATCGCTTCCATGTTGATTGAACCCATGCCCCTTTGTTTTACACGGCAACATACCGAAACGCTAAATCGATTAGTGGCATGGCTTTGCCGGTAGCGTGGTAACTAGCCACGACCGAAACCTCCCACCAGACTAGACCAGTAATTTAGAACCTGCCGGGAATGGTACCCGGGACCTCCCACTAATAAGGCCACAGCGCTTACCACAGCGCCAGGGGGGTCGTCAAAGCTTGAGCGGTTACCGTTTGACAGTGAGGTAGTAGACATCGGTGACGGCTCTGACGGAGTAGTCCGGTACGAACGTGTGACGCAGCATCGCTTCCATGTTGATTGAACCCATGCCCCTTTGTTTTACACGGCAACATACCGAAACGCTAAATCGATTAGTGGCATGGCTTTGCCGGTAGCGTGGTAACTAGCCACGACCGAAACCTCCCACCAGACTAGACCAGTAATTTAGAACCTGCCGGGAATGGTACCCGGGACCTCCCACTAATAAGGCCACAGCGCTTACCACAGCGCCAGTGGGGTCGTCAAAGCTTGAGCGGTTACCGTTTGACAGTGAGATAGTAGACATCGGCGACGGCTCTGACGGAGTAGTCCGGTACAAACGTGTGACGTAGCATCGCTTCCATGTTAATGTTTTGGAGGGAACCCATCGCTGACGGAGTGGGGGATTCCGCTGGAAAACAAAGAAGTATGATGTAGTCGTTGTTAAGGCAGAAATAAGCAATCGGACGTGACCGTAAGCCGTGGCCGACAGGTGAGCACAGTTGTTTTGAACGCGGATTGCCAAGATTCTATCGGAGTCGGTGTTGAGTTCTCAGTAGCGGACGGCCCAAGGTCACGTCCGTTACTTACGACCGGTAGATAGTTTACACAGTTCAGTGTACATTTTATCATCTAGATATCCTATAGGTCGAAGGGGTAAAACAGGGGGTTGTTTGTGTACCTAGTCCAAGCAGACGTTGCGGGCATAAGTTAGTCAAAGTCAGTCATTTATTCAAATTGAGTACTATTGCACACTTTCTAATTGTCAAACGATGATGTAGTGGTGATAATTAATTACGTTAACTTAAAAGCTACGAGGGTTCTAAACGCGCCCAAGTCTGAGAAGAGCCCACAAGAAACTCAGCCGGGCCGGGCTTTTCTTGGGACAATAATAATGGTTTCCCAGATCCTTCCGCAAAAAGAGATAGTGGTGTTAGGAGTATAGTAAAAAGGACTATATATACTATAGCTCGCGACAGGTCGAGATGGCAATCGGTGTGGTGACACCCCTCACACCCACCGTGCTAACCCGACGCGGGATAGCGCGAGTGACGAAGCGTCCCCCCGCCTCATACCCCGATTGTCATATCAGCCTGTAACGAACTATACTACAAGTGTAAATTAAAAATTTATAACACCCCCGACAAATGAAGGTTACAGTAACTAGAAAAGAGCTGATAACTTTCAGACGGCAGAACCGATTTTCTTGGATTATAGCTAGGAACCCTCTCGATCAAGCCACCTATCAAACAAAAAAAACTAAATTAAAATCGGTTCATTACTTTAGAAGCTACGATGCCACAGACAGATACGCAGATACACACGTCAAACATAACACCCCTCTTTTTGGGTCGGGGGTTAAAATCAAAATCATTTATTCAAAGTAGGTACATCTTTCTACAAGACTTCTATCTATCTATCTGTCTATCTATCTATATTTTGAAGGTCAGATACTTGTTATAGTAACTCTTACCAACTCCAACGTTCTGTGTGAGGGCCTGAACCCCAAAGTACGTGAAGGGTCCGGCTTCGAACACGAGGTTCTCGCGACCCACCGTCACCTCCACGCGACCCTCCAGGATGAGGACGAAGTAATCCACCTAGAGAGAGAGAAACAAAAAGGCTATAGGTGTCGCATTGCATCTCTTTCATGCATAAGTTAAATGAGAGAGACAAAAAATGCACTTTTTTCTCCCGTATTCTCTTCTATCTTGCTCATTCACATGAGCTACTACAATACACCTACAATAATCCATCCATACTAATATTATAAATGCGAAAGTGTGTCTGTCTGTCTGTCTGCTAGCTTTTCACGGCCCAATAGTTTAACTGATTTTGATGAAATTTAGTACACCGTTAGCTATCATCCTGGGGAAGGACATACTTTTTATCCTGGAAAATCAAAGAGTTTCCATGGAATTCTCAAAGACCCATCCATTTAACAGATTTTTATGGAATTTGGTACAGAGGTAGCTGGCTTCTCAGAAATTGACTTTGGCAAGTTTTTATCCCGCAAAAGCAAACAGTTCCCACGGGATATTTAAAAAAAACCTAAATCCACGCGCACGAAGTCATAATCATCAAGACGCAGGCATCATCTAGTGTGTAAGTAATTCGGGTTAGTGCATTATAAATTACTTATCCATACTAATATTATAAATGCGAAAGTGTGTCTGTCTATCTGTTTGTCTGTCTGTCTGTCTGCTACGTTTTCACGGCCCAACCACTGCACCGATTTTAATGAAATTTGGTACAGACTTGGGATACATCGCGGGGAAGGACATAGGCTACTTTTTATCCCGGAAAATCAAAGAGTTCCTACAGGAAATCCACGCGAGCGAAGCCGCGGGCATCCTCTAGTAATAAATAAATTAAAAAGAACCCTGCCCAGTCAATGAGATTTGTATAATACAGAAGCTTTAAAACAATATTAGCGTGATAGAAGTTTTATCGAAGTCTCACCGGTTTTCCCTGCTGGAAGACGTATGTGCTAGGCTCGCCTTTGGTTTTTCCCTTCATCTTGATGTATTGTATGACGTCCTGTCTCAATAAGCGACGTAGAACAGTCTCTGAGACCATATCTGGCTTGAATGCGTCTACGCCTGAAACAAAATGGCCACTTTAGATAGTAAAAATCTTGTTTGGACTGGTAAAGAGGATGTTTAGTTTGGATATATAACTAAATACAAATATGACGAACAACTCTTTGTGTGGTTACGAGGGCGTTGTGTGTGGTTACGAGATTTTGTGTGGTTACGAGGACGTTTTGTGTGGTTAAGAATACATTTCATGTGGTAAGGAAGAATTTCATTGTGTCGTTATGAGTAAGTTTCATTTGGTCACATAGACACTTTCTTCTAACCTATTGAAATATTAGAGAGTTTCACAATTCCGATACAAAATCTAATTGACTTTTTCCTTTTAGGCATCAATTCAAAAATCAAAATCAAAATCAAAAATCATTCCAATTAGGCATAGTGGTAGGCCGAGTGGCGAAAACTCGGCAAAAGCGGCGAAATCTTGCAGCTTATACTGCGGGCGGTTGCGACGTTGCTTCGTGTGGTTTCTTCGTTTTGTGTGGTTTTGACGTCGTTTTGTGTGGTTTCGTGTGATTACGTGTCGTTTTGTGTGGGTTCGAGAGCATTTAAAGTGTTGATGAGGATGTTTGTGTGGTTATAAGTATGTTTTGTGTGGTTAAGTCAATGTTAAGAGTCGTATAAGTTGGATTCTGTATACAGATTATAAAAAGGCTATACTCACTGGTGCTAAGGAACTGGAAAGTGGCAAGCGTGAGTTGCGGTGAGATATGAATGCGTTGGTTTTCGTGACGTTCAGCGAACGCGGCGAAATCTTGCAACTTGTTCAGAGGGCGGTTGCGACGACGTTTCGATCTGTTGTCCGCTGTTGGGAAAAAGTCGAATATATCTATACATATAATAAAATTGTAGAAAAGTGGTGTCTGTACAATGGAAATATATAAAAAAAAGTAGCAGGGGTTGTTATTGTATCGATGCCGAACCCGAAATTGTAATTAATTTTTTTTTGTCTGTTTGTCTGTTTGTCTTTTTGTCTGTTTGTCTGTGTGTTTGTGCACGCTAATATCAGAAACGGCTTATTCGATTTAGATACGGTTTTCACTAATATATTGTAGTAAGCTTCACTTAGTATTTAGTGTTTATTTCATGTCAATCGGTTCATAAATAAAAAAGTTATGTCAATTTAAAGAATCACGGCGCCTCGCGCCTGAGCGTCCGTGGCTATATAAAGCGCGAAAAGTCACTATTCCACGCGAACGAAGTCGCGGGCACAGCTAGTAAAATAATACATATAAAGTTTATTGTCTACATATAAGTTATTTTTTGAATGGGTACTGTCTGCCGACTGACTGATGAGGTGAGGAACTGATAACTAAATTTGATTAGAGAGTGACTGATGAGTGACTGTTTAGTAACTTACTGATACTAATAACCTTACTAATAGGCTGAATTTGGCTGTATCTTTTTGTTTTTATAACATCTCTACTGTTTACCCATATTCGCATTAAGAAAATTGAATTGAATTGACTCGGTTCGTTACGTCTTCGAGAGTGACTAGACCGATGGTTTCGTAGGAGTCGTCTTCACCTTCCTTGGTTATACTAGTAGTTATCTAGAGAGAGACTGGTTGGTGACTGATTAGTAACTGAAAATTGACTTGTTAGTAACTCACTGAATACATCAGTTTCGTCGACGATCTCAGCCTGAATCATCTCTTCGATGACGTCTTCGAGAGTGACTAAACCGATGGTTTCGTAGAAGGGATCGCCTTCACCTTCGTTGTTGATGCGGTGGACGAATGCCATGTGACCTTTGTGACCTAAAATATTAAAAAAGATGTTGAGAAATTCCTTTTTAGGACAATAAGTTACGTCATTTTTTTATAGCTTATAAAATTGTGTGGTTATGAAGAAGTTTTGTGTGGTTACAAAGACGTTTTGTGTGGTTACGAGGACGTTTCGTGTGGTTAAGAGATAATAATAGTGTGGTTACGAGGACATTTTGCGTGGTTAGGAGGACGTCATAGATTGCAACTGTAATAAAAAAAGAAAAAGTGGATCTTGGATATTACTATTAAATACTTTATACGAGCGAAGTGAGCCCAAAAATGCTCTTTGCAACCATGCTGTCTTGTTTTCACTGCTTTAACGGGCATTTGCATCAAAGTTACCTTCTTTAAACTGCTTGAACATGACATCCAAGGTGACATCTTCGAAGACGAAGTTGCAGGGGTTCTGGTAGTACTGGCACAGCGTGCGCAGAGGAGTGTTGTCGTCAGGATCCACGAAGGCCAGGTCCTTGATGAAGAGCACCGTCACTATGTTGGTGCGAGCGCTCTCGTATACTGGGATGCGAGAGAAACCTGGAAACAACTCATTATTGCAACTTACCCCACTTTACTACCTACTAACCTTTTAAAATATCATTGTATTTAAATCTTTTGTACTAGCCTTTTATTAACGTTTATACTATGTATCTTTTTAGCTATAAACAATTATATCTTTGTAAATATTTTATGTATAAAAGTTGTAGGTTAGTCGAATAAAATAAAATAAAATAAAAACAAATCTGTGTTATAGCCACGCTTGAATTGGTGATAAACTTCCATGGTGCCATGGTTCCTAACCTGGGAGTAGGGATAAAACTGGTATTCTGCGGGGGTTGATACAGGTAAAAACCGGCCAAGTGCGAGTCAGATTCGCACACTTAGGGTTCCGTACTCTGGTATTTTTCCAACGTTAATAACTAGAGGATGCGCGCGACTTCGTCCGCGTGGATTTAGGTTTTCAAAGATCCCGTGGGAATTGTTTGATTTTCCGGGATAAAAAGTTGCCTATGTCAATTATAAGGACGCAAGCTACCTCGGTACCCCATACAAATCGGTTAAGCAGATGGGTTTTTGGGAATCTCGTGGGAACTCTTTGATTTTCCGGGATAAAAAATGCCTATGTCCGTCCCCGGGATATAAGCTAACCTAGTACCAAATTTCGCCAGAATCGGTTAAGGGCCGTGAAAAGGTAGCAGACAGACAGACAGACACACTTTCGCATTTATAATATTACTAGGGGATGCCCGCGGCTTCGCCCGCGTGGATTTCGATTTTTTTAGATCCCATGGGAACTCTTTGATTTTCCGGGATAAAAAGTAGCCTATTCCCCGGAATAGTTCCCCGGAATGTATTCCAAGTCTGTACCAAATTTCATTAAAATCGGTTCAGCGGTTGGGCCGTGAAAACGTAGCAGACAGACAGACAGACAGACAGACAGACAGACACACTTTCGCATTTATAATATTAGTATGGAAGTATGGATTATGGATATTATTACCTTTATAATGAAAGCAGTTTTTGGGTCGCGATCGGTTGGATTGTTTTTAGGTCTGTACGTAAGTCGTAGGTAGAAACATTTTTGTGTTTTACTCATAATATAATATCCTAAACAAAATGACAGACGGATGTGTTCGGACGGAAGAGCTAATTTTCCATGTAAATATATTACTTCATTTTCAATAGCATTGGGGCTAATTTTAATATGCCGTGAGTCACACCACAGTTACATATATTCAAACTTATGACGTACGTATAATATTCAGTCTCATCATGTCATGTCAGTCAGTTCGAAGAAATAGATTTTTTTTTCAAGTCCAAGGCTGTAAGTTCTAGCGTAAACTATTTTCAGGGTTCCGTATTTTCAGCAAAAAACCGGCCAAGTGCGAGTCAGACTCGCGCACCGAGGGTTCCGTACTCGAGTAAACATTTTGCACGATAAATCAAAAACATATGCATAAAAATCTGTTTTAGAATGTACGCACTGTACAGGTAAAGCCCTTTCATATGATACCCCACTTGGTATAGTTATTTTACTTTGAAATTTGAAACACATTTTTTTTTGTGATGTAATTACAAATTCAGTTTTCGGATTTTTTCCTGTACTTGTGCTATAAGACCTACCTACCTGCTAAATTTCATGATTCTAGGTCAACGGGAACTATCTTTTAGGTTTTCTTGACAGACACGACGGATTTTATTTATTTTATAATAGTTTTTGATTTATCGTGCAACATGTCAAAAAAATACCTAAATACGGAACCCTCGGTGCGCGAGTCGGACTCGCACTTGGCCGATTTTTTTTGGTGATAACTGAAAAACTATTTTTTGTAGCTAACAGCTTTTTAGATATAGGACGGTAGCCTTATTTATCACATGTCATCTGATAACGTGGTTCATTCCTCAAAGTGATGTTATAAACAAACAGCCAAGTACGCGTCAGACTCGCGCACCACGGGTTCCGTAATCACGTATTTTTTCCAACATTTTACAATAAATGTTTTGCATAAATCTTATGCATAAAAATAAATAAAAACCTGTTTATTATAGAATGTACAGGTAAAGCCTTTTCATATAGTATCCCCACTTAGTATAGTTATTTTGGAAATTGAAAATACTTATTATTATTTGTTCATAAACACATTTTTATTTTTATTTTTTTATTTTTTTGTGATATAACCATAAATTCACGGTTTTCGGATTTTTTCTTTTACTTGTGCTACAAGGCCTATGCCAAATTTCATGATTCTAGGTCAACGAGAAGTACTCTATAGGTTTTCTTGACAGACACGACAGACAGACAGATCCTATGAAGGTTCCTTTTTCCTTTTGAGGTACGGAACTCTAAAAATACACACGCTTGATGTGAATCGATGTTGGACCCCGTCCAAGGCTGTAGCGTAAACTATTTCTGTAATTTATTACAACGCTTTTTTTCATGTAAGGATCATTTTATTATATTGAAAGAAAATAATCCAGACAACAGAAGTTGGTCAATAAAATGTCCTTTAAAGACTTGAGCTATAAGACCTATCTACCTGCCAAATTTTATGATTCTAGGTCAACGGAAGTACCCTTAGATTTTCTTGATTGACACGACGGACGGACAGACGGATAGACAGACAGACAGCAAAGTGTTCTGTTTTTCCTTTTGAGGTACGGAACCCTAAAAATAAAAAAATCCACGTGAAATGACTAGCCTATTCAGCGACGAATTTTAAGTCCGCTAATAATTCATCTGCGGGGTATGTATCGAAATAGTTTACGTGGCAGCGACGTTGGAAGGGCTCCAGACTCCGAAATTAGTTTTCTATACTGGGCATTAAAGAATGTCATTTTTACCCGACTGCGGCAAAGCCAAAAAGAAGGGTTATGATTTTAGCAGGCTATGTATGTATGGATGTATGTTTGTATCCAGATTCTGTGTGTTCCATGGTAGTGCCAAAACTACTGGGCTGAGTTTGATGAATGAGGTGTCAACCAATTCGTTTTAAAGGTCCGGGTGACATAGGCTATATTTTATACAAAAAAAAAATTACCTAAATTACCTAATCAAAAAAGTGGGGGTCTCCAAAATCTTTTTTTGCTATTGTATCGAGAGGGATGTCAAATTAAAGAAGAGAAAATTCTGAGCTCATGAATATAAATGTACAGTAATATTAAAATAAACAAAGCGATAGAAAAACAATTTTACTCTAATATATCAGCGTTTATTAAAACGATCACAGTCGGGTTTTAGTTTTCAACTTTATAAAAGACTCAAGTTAAATTATTATTATTCTCCTCTTAAGATTCAATAGCTCAAAAGGCCATCCGATTATATAAATTGAGTATAACAAATAAGGCAACAAGATGATTAGTCGAGTATGGCCTTTTTTCTAATTAGACAAGTGTAAATTAAAATTTATAACACCTCCGACAAGTGAAGGTTACAGTAACTAGAAAAAAGCTGATAACTTTCAAACGGCTGAACCGATTTTCTTGGATGATAGCTAAGAACACTCTCGATCAAGCTTACCTTTCAAACAAAAAAAAAAAAAACAAAATTAAAATCGGTTCATTCGTTTAGGCGCTACGATGCCACAGACAGATACACAGATACACACGTCAAACTTATAACACCCCTCTTTTTGGGTCGGGGGTTAAAAAATGGCATCCATTTTTCAAACCGGTAAATGGCGAAAATTGAATGATATCAAACAATTGATATATGGGTGTATTGGAGGATTCTGATTGTTCTGATTACGAACATTACACACCTAGGTAGGTACTTGCAAATTAATAAAATGGTTGAAATACATTTTGATGCAAAAATGGGAATATTTTTTCTTTTTTTAAAAGATTATTAGCCATGCTAATCATGACTAATATTCCCCTTTCCCCTCCAACTAAGCGCAAAGCTGTGTTAGGAGTAGGTACGACAATAGTGCAACGGGTGGGGTTTGAACCGCCGACCTTTCGGAATTCAGTCCGCTCCTCAACTGTTGAGCTATTGAGGCTCTAATTTTATCCATATCAAATCCAAAATGGGAAAAACATTTTAATGTGGTCCAAAGAACATTGATTTTCTAAGATATTTCTGTATGGAGTGTGGTACAGATCTGTCTTGTCTTACGTCCCAGTCTTAGAGCAGGATCGAATGCTTGGGGTGCCAGCCAGGTAACCTCCTCGTGTGCCTGAGTGTTGTGGGTAATCCTGGTCACACTGTTAACGATTTCCCTTCATGGGATATTGTTAGCCGTAATTGACCTGGCAGGAAGGGGGTGTTGTCCGCATGTCGTAAGAGTTCCGAGCAGAGGGTGCAGTAGACGCACCCATGGGGCATAGCCCCAGGAGCGGAGGGTGTGGCTGTGTTGGGTGATGAATGTTTCATCACCCATGCATTTGCTGGCTGCCCTACCGGTTTCTCGCGTGTCCAGTTTGGTGACGGGCGAGGGAGATGTTGAGGATGGGGAACGTGGAAAGGGAATTGCCCTTCCCGCGAACCCTAGCCCTCGGGAGGACCTGTGGATGATAGACACGGGGGGGGTCCGTCGTTCACAGTGTGGTCCTCGGGTTGGTTGGCGTGCTGTGGTTCCGGCATGCCACTGACGGTGTTTGGGAGCACGAATCGTCCCAGTGGTGGGCCAAGAGCTGTGCTCACCGACATTCTAACCCCTAGGATATGGAACGCCCTTCCGGCGTCAGTTTTCCCTTCAACCTATAATATGGGTACCTTCAAGTCAAGAGTGAATAGGCAACTTCTAGGCAAGCGCGCTCCATCTTAGGCTGCATCATCACTTGCTAGCAGGTCTGATTGCAGCCAAGCGCTAGTCTATATAATTTAAAAAAAAAAAAGCCTCACCGGATTTGACGATCTCGGACATGGTCTCGAAGTCGAGCACGGACGTGATGGGCAGCATGAACACGTCCTCCAGCTTGGTCATCACGTCGGAGACGGTTTTCTTGCGCATCTCCAGGGCTCCGGAGATGATGTTTACCTCGTCTTTGTCCAGGTCGTTCACACCTGTCGTTACCTGGGACAAACAATAGTACATTATTGTCCTGTGAGGTGATTCACTAACTTAGTGTCTAACACTGAATGATACCGAGCTCATTTTTTAATCCATTGATGGTTTTCTACGAAAAAATGTTTTACTGTCAACCAGTGAACCACCAATGTAGAACAAACCTACCTCAGTGGCTATGACTAAAGACCGATTCACACCAATTGCGTATGCAGCAAGTACACGTGACACGTGCGTAGTGACGCGCGTAAACACGTAGGCACAGAATAGAATAAAATAGAATAGATTTTTATTCAAATAAACTTTTACAAGTGCTTTTGAATCGTCAAATAATTTACCACTGGTTCGGAATGCCGTTCCTACCGAGAAGAACCAGCAAGAAACTCTGCGGTTGCTCTTTTCAATGTTCAATTTACAATAATATTCACACAGCTGCAGGAATCACGTCTACCTGAACGTTCACGCCACGCAAGCGGTGTGCCATGTTTCATACAGTTCTATACATTACAACGCAATGGTACGCGCTACGTCTAGGCTTACGCAGCCTGTGTGAACGAGCTCTTAGTGCTAGACACCGAGTTAGGGAATCAACTAGCAGGTTGGTAATAAATCAATTGCCGGCACAAATTCACTGGGGTTTTCCCCCTTTACTTTTACTTGTGATATAAAACTGCTACCCTGCCTGAAAAATACCCTAAAAATACCCTCTTTATAGCATTAGTGATGCAGTATTTTTTTTTATTCAGATACAGGTTAGCCCTTTGACTGCAATCTCACCTGGTGGTAAGTGATTATGCAATTTAAGATGGAAGCTGGCTAACCTGAAAGGGGTTTGGCAGTTTTCCCATACTCCTTTGGGTAATTTAATTCAATTCATTTATTTATATGACAACAAGATCCATTTGAGTGTTAGTAACAATAAAAAACTTAATTACTATGTTAGTACTTAAACACTAACTAGTTAGTAACAATACTTAATCACTTTAGTACTTAATGGTTTGGTATGGTTAGTAAAAGAATCGCAGACGTTGGTACAAAGTAACCTTTTGGCATGGAACTGTTAGCGAAGTTAGATTGTGAGCGCGAATATATTTAGCTAACGAGACGTCACAGGTGTTGCAAATCGAGCGTTGTCTTGTTTTGACTACATATTATCATTGTGACGATAAGGACCGATATACGTATTATCCATACTAATATCATAAATGCGATAGTGTGTGTGTCTGTCTGCTGACTTTTCACGGCCCAACGGTTTAACCGATTTTGATGAAATTTGGTACAGAGTTAGCTTACATCCCGGGGAAGGACATAGGCTTTTTATCCTGGAAAATCAAAGATGGATTTTTGAAGAGGGAACCCTAAAAAGCTGACTGACTGATCAACTGATCTATCAACGTACACTCAAAGTACTGGGCGGATCGGGCTGTTTGACATACGGTAGCTATTATGATGTAAATATCTGATAGGAAAGGATTTTTGAATATTCAAACCCCTAAGCAGGTAAAATATGGCAACCCCTATTTTCTATATATATTTATATTTTTTACTAGAGGATGCCCGCGGCTTCGCCCGCGCGTATTTCGGTTTTTTAAAAGTCCCGTAGGAACTCTAAGATTTTCCGGGATAAAAAGTAGCCTATGTCCTTCCCCGGGATGTATTCCAAGTCTGTACCTTTCATTAAAATCGGTTCAGCGGTTTGGCCGTGAAAACGTAGCAGACCGACAGACACACTTTCGCATTTATAATATTATATAAGTATGGAAGTATGGATTTTAGTATGGACGTAAGTGTGGACTTTGTCCACACGAACAAAGTCGCGGGCATAAGCTAGTGTTACACATACCTTGACTAGCTCCTTGAGGCGCTCCCTGTTGTAGACGTTACCAATCTCCTCTCCAAGGAAGTAGTCCAGTAATTTGCTGACCGGGAAAGCCAGCGGGGCTGTCAGCGCCATTACTGCCTGAAAAACACGAATGTTAGAAAAAAGAAAGAAAGAAAAAACGTTTATTTTTGAAAGCTGTGCCACATACCACCAGTTATACCTATGGGTTAGGTTATCCCGGCGCGTCTAATGCTTGAGCATTAAAGTCTGAAGACCTCAAGCAGAAGAAGCGCCGGAATAAATTGTGTCCATGTGTGGCACAACCCGGAAAAAGGTCCCAACTGAGCATAAATGCTGTATACCTTGCACATACACAAAAACATACAACGCTGATTTTCGTTGGTGATAAAACATAAATATTAAAAAATAAAATAAATAAAAAACCGACCAAGTGCGAGTCGGACTCGCGCACCGAGGGTTCCGTACTCGGGTATTTTTTCGACATTTTATCATGTATAAATCAAAAACTATTATGTAAAAATAAATAAAAATCTGTTTTAGAATGTACAGGTAAAGCCCTTTCATATGATACCCCACTTGGTATGGATTATTTTACTTTGAAAATTGAAACACATTTTAATTATTTTTTAATTATGTAAACAAAAATTCACGGTTTTCAGATTTATTCCTTTACTTGTGCTATAAGACCTACCTACCTGCCAAATTTCATGATTCTAGGTCAACAGGAAGTACCCTATAATTTTCTTGACAGACACGACGGACGGACAGACAGACAGACAACAAAGTGATACTATAAGGGTTCCGTGTTTCCTTTGATGTACGGAACCCTAAAAAAGTCCGCGTCGCGAAAAAATCGCCTGAAGCGTTATTTCGCCCAGCAACACAATCGCCAGGGTCGAGAATATCACCGCGGACATGCCACAAGTTAGCTCCAGTGATATTGTGAACGTGGAATGGAGATGATGTCTATGTCAACAATAAATTATTTCTTACTAATTATTAAATAGAGTGTCTTCCAAAATTCGTAAAATCCACATTCGATGCTAGTTATAAGTTTGCTAACCATTTCAAATTATCGATCTCACTAAAAAAGTACGGTAAATTACGTCAAATGTTATGACGTCACATCTGTGAATTTCACACAAGCTACGTTTGATAAAAAGTCGCTGATTTGACTAGGAGTCATCATCCCTATTGTCTCACCTTGGTGATCATGATGCTCTTGGCGCCCACCATCAGCCCGTGCCGCGAGCAAATCGCCTGAGGCGTTATTTCGCCCAGCAGAACGATCGCCAGAGTTGAGAATATCACCGCGAACAAGCCAGAAGTTAGCTCGTCCAGTAATATTGTGAACGTGGAATTCACCGCCACATTTCCTAAAAAATTGGTTGTCTGTAAAGTCGGTTTACTGACGATAGTTGAACGTGACAACAAAGGCCGATTGTGCTTCTTTGTCGCTCGTTCCGCGCTCTCGCTTGCACTTCAAGCCTTACATGGAACGCCTCAGAGCGAGGTAACGCCGCATGAGTCATGTTTTTTCGTGCGTGCGTGTTTAGCCGGCTCTATCGAATTATAAGACGTTGTCACGTCAAAAAAATCAAATTTTATAGTCCATCAGTTGGGCTTAGGTCTCCTCAAGATTATCCCCAAGTCTTTGCTTGAAAAGGTCCATAAAGATAGATAGATAGATAGAAGTCTTTATTGCACACAAACAATGTAAAGGAATACAACACAGAAAGAAGAAAAACAGAGTGCAAAGGCGGCCTTATTGCTTAGAGCAATCTCTACCAGGCAACCTTTCCTAAAGGTTGCCTGGTAGAGATTGCTGAAAAACCAGATGAAAAGAATCTATTATGTGACGCTAACATTTTCCAGCCTTCAGTTTCTTGATGAAGTCACTAAAATGATCTAGAATAGTATATAGAATGGATAATTACCTAACAAAATACTGCACAGCAAATAGTTCCCATGGTCCCTTACAGGCATGATCGCTTTCGCATAGTTCCTCTCCTTCTCTGTGCCAGTATTGGCAATGATCTTCAACTCTGTTCTATCCAGGGACATTAACCCGAGGTTTAACCCAGAAAATAGTGCCAAAAACATCAAACAAGTTAAACCCATAGAGGTAGAGTGCCGAATACATTAAAAAAGTAAAAATTAGGGATGTAGAGACCCATAAAGGTAGTAAATAATTTGTTATGTGTAGCCAACTCTTCCAGCCTTCAGTTTCTTGATAAAGTCGCTAAAATAATCTAGAATAGTATAACGAATAGATAATTACCTAACAAAATACTGCACAGCAAATAGTTCCCATGGTCCCTTACAGGCATGATGGCTTTCGCATAGTTCCTCTCCTCCTCTGTGCCAGTATTGGCTACAATCTTCAACTCTGTTCTATCCAGAGACATCAACCCAAGGTTTAACCCAGAAAATAGTGCCGAAAACATCAAACAAGTCAAACCCATGGTGAAGAGACCCATAGAGGTAGAGTGCCAAATACATTGAAAAAGTAAGAATTAGGGATGTAGAGACCCGTAAAGGTAGTAAGGTAATTTGTAATGTGTAGCCAACTCTTCCAGCCTTCAGTTACTTGATGAAGTCGCTAAAATAATCTAGAATAGTATATAAAATAGATAATTACCTAACAAAATACTGCACAGCAAATAGTTCCCATGGTCCCTTACAGGCATGATCGCTTTCGCATAGTTCCTCTCCTCCTCTGTGCCAGTATTGGCTATGATCTTCAACTCTGTTCTATCCAGAGACATCAACCCAAGGTTTAACCCAGAAAATAGTGCCGAAAACATCAAACAAGTCAAACCCATGGTGAAGAGACCCATAGAGGTAGAGTGCCAAATACATTGAAAAAGTAAGAATTAGGGATGTAGAGACCCGTAAAGGTAGTAAGGTAATTTGTAATGTGTAGCCAACTCTTCCAGCCTTCAGTTACTTGATGAAGTCGCTAAAATAATCTAGAATAGTATATAGAATAGATAATTACCTAACAAAATACTGCACAGCAAATAGTTCCCGTGGTCCCTTACAGGCATGATGGCTTTCGCATAGTTCCTCTCCTCCTCTGTGCCAGTATTGGCTATGATCTTCAACTCTGTTCTATCCAGGGACATTAACCCAAGGTTTAACCCAGAAAATAGTGCCGAAAACATCAAACAAGTCAGGATCAGGGATATAGAGACCCATAAAGGTAGTAATTTGTTATGTGTCGCCAACATTTTCCAGGGTTCCGTGCCTTGGTGGAGGTATTTCTCCTCATCATGTTCTGGGTTCTGTACGCCCGGCCTCAGGTTTTTGGCGCATATGTATAGCTTGGAATCGATTAAGGGGGACGGTGCTCTAATTTCGAATAGCGCAGATGTTGGGGTCACGGAACCTTCAGCAGCCTGGAAGAAATGGATGTGTGAGATAGCAGATATTTATAGAAAACTCGAGGATGCCCGCGACTTCGTCCGCGTGATTTAGGTTTTTAAAGATCCCGTGGTAACTGTTTGATTTTCCGGGATTTTAGACTATTTGCATCCTTTTCTTACGAATGAATAAGAAAAGGATAGACAAACTTTATTTAATTTAGAACTGTCAAAAGTTTGGGGGCCAGTCTTGAGCATAGTGTTTTTTGTTGAGTAGCACTAAATAGAAAATGTTCCATTTCTTGATTAATGGAAACAGAGTTCACGACCCTAATCAGTGACGAATACGCGCGACGCAGAGAAACAGTACAGAAAGAGAAATACGTACCAAATACTCCCCTTTGAGTAGGAACTTGCAGGGCTGACCAAACGGCAGCATATCGTGGGTAAATGCGATGACCGTATGCGGTGTCAACCCTTGACCGAACAACCTGTGGAGAGTCCGATTTTTTAGTTTCGTACCCGAGCCTATGTCACCCGGACCATTACGACGAATCGATTGACACCTCATTCATCAAAATCGGCCCAGTAGTTTAGGCGCTACGGTGGCACACACAGAATCTGGATACAAACATACACACAAACATACATACATAGACTGCTAAAATTATAACCCTTCCTTTTGGCGCAGTCGGGTAAAAAAGAAGCTTTTGGTTTCTTATATACCATGGACTTCCGCAAAGTAACGCCTGCTTTTTTTTTTTAAATTCACTATAGGTAAGCGCTTGACTACAATCACACCTGATGGAAAGTGATGATGCGGTCTAAGATGGGACGTGTTTACCTAGAAGGTGCCTATTCACTCTTGTTTTAAAGATACCTGGATTGTAATTGGTAGGAAACACAGATCGCGGAAGAGTATTCCAAACCTTAGCCATGCGTATGAGGAATGAAGACGCAAAACGTTTCGTGCGTGTAGATGGAATGTCAACGACATAAGGATGGAAACTCGCCCGACGTCTTGCGGTTCGGTGGTAAAATGGTGAAGGGGGGACAAGATCGAAAAGTTCCTGTGCACACTCTCCGACTTGTACATCTATACATATAATAAAATTGTAGAAAAGTGGTGTCTGTACAATGGAAATATATAAAAAAAAGTAGCAGGGGTTGTTATTATATCGATGCCGAACCCGAAATTGTAATTAATTTTTTTTTGTCTGTTTGTCTGTTTGTCTGTGTGTTTGTGCACGCTAATCTCAGAAACGGCTTATTCGATTTAGATACGGTTTTCACCTTATATATTATAGTAAGCTTCACTTAGCATTTAGTGTTTATTTCATGTCAATCGGTTCATAAATAAAAAAGTTATGTCAATTTAAAGAATCACGCGCGCCTGAGCGTCCGTGGCTATAATATAAAGCGCGGTCACTATTCCACGCGAACGAAGTCGCGGGCACAGCTAGTACAATAATAAAAACATACCTGAGTACAAATTTACTATCAGCCAAAACGCTAGGAATTCCACTGTCAATGATCTTCGGTTCCTTATCTGAATCCTCTACCCTCAAGCCATCTATCATCACTGGGTAACCATCACCCCTGACTATTGGGTACTCCCCTAGATCACCTATATCACGAATATCACCCATTTGTGCATTAGATACCACCAGGTTCTTATCATCACCATTCTTTTGTATCACATCACTTGATTTCTTATCATCTTTTATTTCTTTGCCATTATCCTTGATTATTTCACGTTTAAATCTATATTGAGTGTTATCTTTTGAGATATCATCATGGTTTTTAATTACATCACTTAATGTTTCATTATCTTTTATATCTTTTATTGTTTCACGTTTTAATGTATATTGAGTGTTATCTTTAGAGATATCATCATAGTTTTTAATTACATCACTTAATGCCTCACTATCTTTTATATCATTTATTGTTTCACGTTTTAATGTATATTGAGTGTTATCTTTTGAGATATCATCATGGTTTTTAATTACATCACTTAATGTCTCACTATCTTTTATAGTTTCACTTTTTAATCTATATTGAGTGTTATCTTTAGAGATATCATGATAGTTATGTATACCATCACTTAAGTTCTTGTTATCTATTGAATCAATGCTATCTTTTGTGTTTGTGTGTTTAATTATTTCACGTTTCTTTCTATCAAGCGTTTCGATTTCAATTTCTTGTACTCTATTTCTGTTAGTATCGTAATTTATAACTTCTGCATTATTAATATCACTGATAAAACTTTGTACGTTATTTTTAATATCTTCCCTTGGTTTAGCATTAAATTCATTGATTATTTCACTGTTCAATTCATTAAAATTATCATTTTTAATTATTGACTCTGTATTTCTATTCGGTATCTGATTTGCAAAATCATTATAATTAAAAACTTCTGCATTGTTCATATCACTTTGACTTTCTCCATTATCATAGTTTCTTGCCCTAGCATTAAAACCTTTAGTTATTTCATTTATACCTTCTTTAAAATTATCATTGTTTGTTATTACCTGTGTATTTCTATCCAAAGTTTCTATTTCGTTGGCAAAATCATTATAATTTATTATTTCTGCAGCATTTACATCGCTTATATGACTAAGTGGTACATATTTTTCATTAATAAACACTTCTATATCATTTTCTTCTTCTCTGGTTGGTCTAGGTAGACCGGGTAGATAATTGACATCGGTGTCGTGGGATAGATCGGCCCATTGTGTACTGGTCTCTTGGAGATCATTGTGTGTCTGCTGCTCTTGGATTTCACTCTCTAATCTGTGAACAAAGAATTTTTAACGTTAGGTTTTTATGTTCCCTTGCATGTTACTGATTTTGACACTAATAGCTCGTTCACACAGGCTGCGTAAGCCTAGACGTAGCGCGTACCATTGCGTTGTAATGTATGGAACAGTATGCAACATGGCACACCGCTTGCGTAAATCGTGGATGTATGCGTAACCCGGTGTGTTAGGGGTTTACTCGCGTCACTACGCACGTGTCACGTGTACGCAATTGGTGTGAATCGGTCTTTAGAGTACCTTCAAGTTTGCTGCAAAGTGATAATATTTTGACTGTGAAAAATGCTCTGCGCTGCGCTCCGCCATATGTACCCCGGCCCTTACGCTAATACGTCTACGGCATCGATGTATATGGATTAGCCTTTCCCATACAATTCCGTCCGCAAAAATACACTTAAATCTTACGTCATCGTCATTGACAAAGTCAAGAGACTTTTGCAATTTCTCTTGACTTTTTGAGCACGTTTTTTATCTTCGAAGGGCCCATCCATATACATCGATGGTCGTCTACGGCAATGACGGAATGAAAAGCTTTTTAGCCAGCGATTTTATTGTCTGCGCCTATAAAATTCATTGCCAGACATCTGGTTAGACGTGTATCTACTCATAAACGTATTACGCAAGCGCGTGCATAAGTATGATTGAATCACTCCATTCACAAATCAGAAGTGTGTAGGTAGGCACTAGGCAGGTAGGTAGAGTATATAGTGACGCAGTTGGCACTCGGAAAATTTTACACTTTTCAACACATGCACTGACAAAATTGCCTGAAGCTGTGATCAGTGGCGGGCAGTTCATAGAGGCATAAAAGAATAGAATAGATTTTTAGAAGATTTTTATTCAAATACACTTTTTACAAGTGCTTTTGAATCGTCAAAACAATCTACCACTGGTTCGGAATGCCGTTCCTACCGAGATGAACCAGCAAGAAACTCGGCGGTTGCTCTTTTCAAGTGTTCAATTTACAATAATATACCATACCGCATAATATGCCATACAAGCGATTGCAGCCCCGCGCATTGCTGGAGCAAGTCAAATCCATGCTTTTTAGGGTTCCGTACCTCAAAAGGAAAACAGAACCCTTACAGGATCATTTTGTTGTCTGTCTGTCTGTCCGTCCGTCGTGTCTGTCAAGAAACCTATAGTGTACTTCCCGTTGACCTAGAATTATGAAATTTGGCAGGTAGGTAGGTCTTATAGCACAAGTAAAGGAATAATTCCGAAAACCGTGAATTTGTGGTTACATCACACACAACGGTACGGAACCCTCGGTGCGCGAGTCTGACTCGCACTTGGCCGGTTTTTGTCATTTACATAATCTTCGATTGTAGGTATAATATGCTATTTTTCAGGAGCATACTTTTAACAGTATTTTAAACTTGTGTAAAAGCGCCGCTTACCCTAATTGAAATTTTCATTAGTACCTAGTAGATAGATAGAGTAGTAAATAAATAATTTCGTAAATGCACGCCACTGTGTCTGTGATAGGTACCTAATAGTCTAGTGGTTAGGACGTCCACCTCCTAATAGGAGGTTCCGGAACCCTTCGTATACGAGTCCGACTCGCACTTGGCCATTTTATTGTTGTTAAAGCGACCACACTCCAGTCGTAACTCAGCCGCAAAGCATGAAGAATTTTCAAACATCTAGGTACCTTTAAGAGGGGTCTCTCCGTCACTCGCTTCATACAAACGTAGTTCGTCTCTCATTGGAATACTAACCAATCATACTCAATGGAATTTTGTAGAAACGTTCCGGGAGCTAATATCTATGCCTGTGGTTTTCCAGATTTCCGTTAAAATATTCGGTTTCAAAGTTATGCAGTCTCAAAAATTCACATACAAATCTTTGAGCCCCTGTAATTTTAAAACTACATATTTTTCGAAAAAATCCAAAACACCACAGGCACAGATATTAGTTTCTAGAATATGTGTGCAAAATTTCATGGACCTTGTTTGCTTAATATTCAAATGAAATTGGGACTACGATTGTATGGAGTAAGTGACGGAGAAAGCCCTGTTAAGACACATTTTAAGGTCTAAATATTTGTGTTCGGGATAGAATCCTACCACGAAGCAGAAAGTTACACTGTGATAGTTATTTATCCGTATTGAAATATTCCCTCCAGTCTACTGTGTTCTGGCTGAGGGCCAGTAATATTTTAAGCTGGCATAAACGGCGCATACAAATTACATCTAATATTACTATATTATGAGCGATCTTATGAGGCTAGAGGCCTTTCATTCAATAAGATTGACTTTTCTGCAGTTTTTGCCTGTGTTTTAATCTGCAGGTCGATTCCGTAAAACCTGCATCAATCATTGCAATTAATTTGATTGGCTGAATTAAGGTGCAGGGCATGTGTCTGCCCGCGAAATTCAATTTGGTTTTTCGCAATTTGTAAACTAATACGACAAAGTAGGCTTCTGGCAATCTAATAGCGCCAATGGCAGTATCATCTGCACAGGTTTATATAAAAATCTTTACTTGAAAGTGTTCAGTTTAAGAAATTAGTCAGAGTATCGACTAATTTTTGAGTAACTAACGTCAAACTCATTATTGTGACTAATTTCTTAAACTGTTACTCCTTGGTTAATCCTCTACTTGTCTGTGAAAGTCACGTCAAAATAGGTTTAGCCATTTCAAAGATTAGCCTATTCAAACAGACACGACACTTCAATTTTATTTATTAGTATAGATATAGATAATGTAGCTTTTTACTGGTAAAGGAATTTTTAAAATCGGTTCAGTGGTTTCAGAGATTACGCCCTATACAAACAAACTTACAAACTTTACCTCTTTGTAATATTAGTATAGATAATCCCAACAAATTGTCGGCAAGTCATCGGATATAGCTAGCAAAACTAGGCTGCGTAATAAAATCTGGTTCAAGGCCGAATCGCGAGCGTACACTCGTAAAGTATGAAAAATCGGTCAAGTTCGACACGGAGTCGCACACGGAGGGTTCCGCACGATCGCACAGGATATTTTTTAACCCCCGACCCAAAAAGAGAGGTGTTATAAGTTTGACGTGTGTATCTGTCTGTGGCATCGTAGCTCCTAAACAAATGAACCGATATGAATCTAGTTTTTTTTTGTTTGAAAGGTGGCTTGATCGAGAGTGTTCTTAATTGAAGAAAATCGGTTTAGCCGTTTGAAAGTTATCAGCTCTTTTCTAGTTTTCTTATAGAGGTTTTTGTGTATGGGGTTATTTAAATTTTGAGTTATATGACATTATATTCCTGTCCTAGAGAAACCTACATGCCGGAGAACTCTCCATAACGTTCTCAAAGATGTATGACGTCTGTCAGCGTGGCGGACTATGACCTAAACTCTTGATTAATATTTAGATACAAGTTAGCCCTTGACTGCAATCTCGTGTGTTGGTAAGTGATGATGAAGTCTGAGATGGAAGCGGGCTAACCTGGAAGGGGTCTGGCAGTTTTTATTAAACCTATACCTACCTCTTTGATTTCTACATGGCATCGTACCGGAACGCTAGATCGCTTGGCGGCACGTCTTTGCCGGTCTAGGCACAACTGAAGCCTCCCACGACAGAACATTCAAACATTCCACGTTCCCTTTGCCGGGAATCGAACCCAGGACCTCCCGCTAATAAGACCACAGGGCGCCAAGGCGGTCGTAAATATATAACACTTTTTAATATTTTTACTATGTGTTTTTATAGCAGCAATAGAAATATTCAACTCTACCAACGGTTCATAAGATACAGCCCGCTCACAAACAGACGGATGGACGGACAGCGGAGGCTTAGTAATAGGGTCCAGTTGGTGCCCTTCGGATACGGAACCCTATCAGCTAAGTTGGTATTATAGTTATACCCATTGCGAGCTGTCATAAACTATTGATATTTCTACCCAAGAGGACGTGGCAGGAATAGAGACTGCTAACCCTAATGCGCTCCCTAGCGATTTCCATACAAATAAAGAATTATTAAGAAGAATTATTTATTACCTATATTTTTTAACCCCCGACCCAAAAAGAGGGGTGTTATAAGTTTGACGTGTGTATCTGTGTGTCTGTGTATCTGTGTATCTGTCTGTGGCATCGTAGCGCCTAAACGAATGAACCGATTTTAATTTAGTTTTTTTTGTTTGAAAGGTGGCTTGATCGAGAGTGTTCTTAGCTATAATCCAAAAAAATTGGTTTAGCAGTTTAAAAGTTATCAGCTCTTTTCTAGTTTTCTTATAGAAAAGAAGGTTAGATAACCGTTAGGTTCATAATATTATGTCAATTGACAAAATATGTCAAGCTGTCAAGATGGACGTTGCCTAGATACATAATTATTTATTTGAAAATGATGTTTTGGAAAAATGCTCGGATACTTTGGATCGTAGGCGCGGAATAGTCCAAGAAAATCGGTTCAGCCGTTTGAAAGTTATCAGGTCTTTTCTCGTTACTGTAACCATCACTTGTCGGGGGTGTTATAAATTTTTAATTTACACTTGTTTATTAAGATGCCCATCTAGAATAATTCTAGTTTTGCCAAAAATTCCAGTAGAAGATATATTTTTTAAAACACATCAATTTTACTTTTCAGCATCAAAGTTGTGCCTGTTATAGTGTAGATCTTTCGCGACACTGTATAAGGCCTCATTCGCACGAGAGCTTTTTTAACGTCCGTTCAATTAGAACAAATGCATTCCCAAGTATCTGTTCACACTACAATGCTTTTTTAATTTTTATTTTCAGTGCAACGCCGGGGTTTAACGCAACGCTTTTTTAACGCTCCTGCGAATTAGGGCTTAATGAATACATAAATGAAATGAATTGTTCAATAAATAAATTATATTGAAGTTTATACGGCGGACAGACGAATAGACAGACAGACAGACAAAGTGATCCTATAAGGGTTCCGTTTTTCCTTTTGAGGTACGAAACCTTAGAAATAAAATAAAAAGTGATATTTCTTGTACAATGGTATGGTAGTTGGTACCCTTGGTGTGTCACTCTAACTCACACTTGACCGGTTTTTAACTATTCCCTTCAATTTAGTAAGTAATTACTGAGCAAGCATGAAGCATAAAGTAATTGGAAATTCGCCAAGTCCCTGGAGTAAACTCAAATAGCTTTTACTTTATTAGTTACAACTATGGAATGGAACCATGAAAAAAACTATGGAATAGAGCCCCAATAGCTCAACCGGTAAAGGAGTGGACTGAAAACCGAAAGGTCGATGGTTCAAACCCCAGGCCATTGCACTATCGTCGTACCCACTCCTAGCACAAGCTTAACGCTTAGTTGGAGGGGAAAGGGTAATATTAGTCACTAGCTGATACCCGCGACTTCGTTCGCGTGGATGTAGTTTTTTAAAAATCCCGTGGGAACTCTTTGATTTTCCGGGATAAAAAGTAGCGTATGTGCTAATCCAGAGTATAACCTATCTCCATTCTAAATTTCAGCCCAATCCGTCCAGTAGTTTTTGCGTGAAGGAGTAACAAACATACACACACACACACACACACACACACACACACACACACACACACACACACACACACATACAAACTTTCGGCTTTATAATATTAGTGTGATAGTGTGATGATTGAAATGGCTATTATTTTTTTTCAAACAAACAAAAAAGTTTTTTTAATAAATATTTTATTGCACACCACTTGAAAACTTTGTTTATTTACTTGGTGGTCAAGGCTATAAAAGCAAGAATGTGTTAGGTGAATAAGGGCTTGTTGATTATTATGCTTCCGTGTTATCTACAGGTTATAGTGAGTTTAGATAACAAGTAACAAACAATACTATCTAACTACAATTCTATAAAAAGTAATATTATCCATACTCAGTGCTTTGGTGCTGCAAATAACAGACAAACAGACTGTCTGCCTGTCTGTCTGTCTGGCCGGCCAGCCAGCCAGTCATCCAGACAGACAGACAGACTTAGGTTACATCCCGGGGAAGGACATAGCCTTCATTTATCCTGAACAAAGAGTTCCCACAGGATATTTAAAAGCCCATCAATTGGTATGAAATTTGGTACAGAGGTAGCTTGCATCATGGGAATTGACACAAGTAATTTTTATCTCGGAATATTAAAGTCCCCACAGGATTTTTAAAAGACTGAATCCACGGGGGAGAAGCCAGGGCATCATATAGTCAATTATAATAATAATTATCACCATCAGTTAATTACAATAGATTTATTATTAATTAAACATTAAAATTAAAGAGAGTATTAAATAATATTATATTTATCTACTTCAATAAAGATAACTGATTGATTGTTTACCTACTTCTTTGTCTTAACAGGGCTCTCTCCGTCACTTACTCCATACAATCGTAGTTCCAATTTCATTTGGATATTAAGCAACCAAAGTCCATGAAATTTTGCAGACATATTCTAGAAACTAATATCTGTGCCTGTGGTGTTTTAGATTTTTCTAAAAATATGTAGTTTTAAAATTACAGGGGCTCAAAGATTTGTATGTGAATTTTTAAGACCGTGTAACTTTGAAACGGAATATTTTAACGGAAATCTGGAAAACCACAGGCATAGATATTAGTTTCTAGAATATGTCTGCAAAATTATTGATGCAGGGCAGATATTGAAAAAATCTTAACAAGGTGAAGACTAAGGAATCCTCAGTGTGTTGATGATGAAATAATTAAAGGACACAAGTTCCTTCGTAAAAATTAGGTTTTTATTTTCCTTACAACATATACAAAAAGTCTTGACGTATATTGAGTGAAGGTTTTCTTTTCCTCGAACATTTATTTTTAAATATGTGTGTAACCTACAAAGACAAATATACAATTACGATTACCTATGCGTTGCTCCATACTTGACCATAATTAAATTAAGTATCTGACTCCAAGGTATTGATACAGTGCAGATATTGAAAAAATCCTAACAAGATAAAGACAATTATACAATTACGATTACCTATTCATATATTAACAATAATTAGATGATAATTTACTACGAACCATTTATGTAAGTGAACAGAACGTAAACAGAGACGCATAAAACAACTTACTTTTTATTCATATTTTCGGCCGCCTGAGCATCGGTTCTTGGCTCCAAAAATATATCACCACCTTGGTGAACCCATGTACCGCCGACCGGATTATGTTCTTTCTCGCTATGGCGTAAACAAAAGTAGATTCTTTCAACTACATTCGGCACCACGACACGAACTCGCGTATACAATTGCGTAGTTTCCACCTCATTTAACTCGTAATCAGAATATATATTATCACAACTGCTACCCCTAGCACCTTCTATAGACGTTAATTTCCAAGAATAATGCCCTAAGAACTCAGTACCGTTCACTAATAACGAATATTTACACTTAACATTTACACACGATTTCGCTTCCACTTTTAGAGACACTATCCATGGTTCCACAGTAAAATTCTTCGTTGCATGCACTTGAAATATTAAATACAATAATATCCCACAAGTCCGCAACGCACAAGACACTGGAGCCATTTTTAAAACACAATGCGGTGAAAAGAAAACAAGAAATTCTGTGAATTATTATGAAGATAGCGACATGTTTTTCTCGCGTTTCTCGCTTGACAGCCCGGCGGCAATTGTTGCCGGAACTGCAGTAGTTTGGAATCCACAAAATGTTGTCACATCCGGTTTTATAAACTTCACAGACTCACGACTTGTAGTATCGTGAATTTGCGATTAAAAGTAAAAGGCAACGCATGTAATATATAATCTGACGTCCCTTGCAGCAGACTGCGGTCACACGCTGACTCGATATATTCTAGTCTCTATTACGTGCTTCAAACATTTTTAGCATAGAATCAAAACATGTGTAAATTCAATAGAGTAATAAAATATTGTTAAAGTTGCAAGCGTGTCGCAAGTCTGCTCTGACCACGCTCTGTGTACAGATAAATAATTATACTTTTGACATTAACAGCTGGGTTTGACATTTTATTTCTTCATACCGTTCTGTCACATTGACAGGATTGACAGTCATGATGGGCCAATGATGGGCGGATTTTGAAATTTTGAAAAACATCTGTGGCCATTTGGCAAAAGTCAAAAATCAGTGTGTTGGCTCGATTTTAGGATTTTTAGGCAAATATATTCATTTTTATCACGTAATTACTTTATTATAATGCGACCTAAATTATTTAAGTAGCCATGAAATTAGTTAAAATATATTAATCGAGTGAATACGCATATTGGAATCGTTTTATCTTTTCGAGTGTACTATAGTTGGAGGTTCGGGCCGTCATGATATTGCATTGTTAGGCCAAATTTTGTATGGAAATTGTGAAAATGGAGCTCAGGGAGGCTGGTGATGGGGCAGCGGCTGGCGAATATGACCGCGGACCCAAGAAATACAGCTGGTCAGAGGTCCGACAGGCTGTGCATGATTTACGTAAAGAATTATCGTCTTTGTCGACCATGGTACCTATGGCTATATCGTTTAGGAGACTCGGCAATGGAAAAACGAGAGTCTACTTCTTGAGGACTCCTCAGAACGGGTGGGAGATCACACTGCTCTATACGGACGTTACGCCCTCCCAACAACCTAGCAATGCAAGGTAAATAAAATAAGTAAATACTTTTACAGTAGTTTTTTTTTTTAATTCAAGTTAGTTTACTTTTTGATAGCCAAGCGATTCTTCTACCGGCTTAGAAGGCCCATCTTAATAAAAAGGAGCATCAATAAAACTCAGCAGTTGTTCTCATAAAAATCATTGTAAAAAAAAGTTTATTGAAAACTGTTTTATTGTAATTTAAAGTTTACTTTAAAAGTAAGTAAACTTTTTGGTGCTTTCAACAAACCACCAAAAAGTGATAAAAAAAATTAAGTTTGTTTCTCTCTCCTCTGGCTTTACAAAGATTAGCCAATGTCAAGTTTGTAGTTATTTGTAACAAGTTAGTTAAACTATACAAGTATGGACCCCGTCTGTGCCGGCGCTCGCCGACACACGCACGGCACACGCTTAGAGCGCTTTCTAGTCAGTTTTAACAAAAAAAAAAACACTCCAAAAAGGCAGACCGCAGAGCACACCCGCCAGCTAACACCAACACAGACGAAGTCCAAAAAAATTAAGTGTATAATGTATATGTATACTTAATTCAACAATAGATTAATATATTGTTGAATAGATAGATACATTTGTAATTGATTATCTTTGAAACTGTTGAATCTATTTTAATAAGTCTTTCACTATTAGAAAGCTACTTCATCCAGAAGAAACATATGGAGGCTATATATTTTGTATAATATGTATATCTTTATTATATATCTTTTGTTTTGTATTTTGGATGATATTTTGAAAAAAAGTTTCTTTTACAGATTAGATTGGAAACCTCTCATCGAATCGAACGTAGCCCTGGGTGTGTCATCGGGCAAGTGGTCCAGAGAGGAACAGCTGTTGTGGGAGCGCCAGCGGGTGGCCGCGTGGGGCATAGCCTCCTATGAGCTGCACCCTAAGACGGGGCGGGTGCTGTTCCCATGCGCCTCTTCACTGTTCATAGCTGAGGAGGGGCCTAATCAAGTGAGTATCTTTTTTTATGATATTTCTAGGCTATCTGCAATTTAATAGTGTTTGTGTTACTTTATTTTTACCCAGGTCACAACAACATAGTGAACTGTGAGCATATTAGAATAAACTAAGGACAGTTATTGGACTGTAAATTAGATTTAGAAATTATTCATAAGTAGAAGTTTAAGCTAGAATAAATAATTATTAGCCCATCGGCTAGATGGTAGTAGCAATAAAGCTGCCATTATATAATAGAGCTTTATGGTAAGGAAAAAAAAATCTGCAATCAGTCATTCATGTGGACTATAATCTACTAGTATACTAGACTAAAATAGGAAAACGTAGCAGACGGACAGACAGACACACTTTGGCATTTATAATATTAGTATGGATTTTATGTTTGTTCCAGTCACCACCTCTAGTACCCCGCTCGCTCAGCACCGGCTGGGGTGCTCCGCTGACGCCCGCGATGTGTCCCTCCCTGCCGTCCCTAGTGGCGCACGCGGCTCGAGGGGACATCTGGCTTGCGGGGGACACTCTGCGCAGGCCAGCCAGACTCACCTACGCTTGCAAGGGAGGTGATGAGAAGTGAGTATGATTCAGCACAGGCCACTGACCTCCCTTTTTTTTGAAACTATTTTTTTTTCAAAGAATATTAGCCATGCTAATCATGACTAATACTCCCCTTTCCCCTCCAATTAAGGGTAAAGCTTGTGCCAGGAGTGGGCACGACAATAGTGCAATGGGTGGAGTTTAAACTGCCGACCTTACGGAATTCAGTCCACTCCTCAACCGTTGAGCTATCGAGGCTCTAAATTCATATATAAGTTAGCTCTTGACTGCTATCTCGCCTGGTGGTAAGTGATGATGAGATACTGCCCGCTGGCAGACAGACAGACGGACAGTGGAGGACAAACATACACGCCCACATACATAGACTGCTAAAATCATAACCCTTCCTTTTGGCTTTGCCGCAGTCGGGTAAAAAAAGAATCAATAAATTTGGACTTTAATGTAATGTTGCAGGTTAGCGGACGACCCTCGTCAAGCTGGAGTGCCGTGTTACGTTACGCAGGAGGAATTCTCCCGGTACACCGGCATCTGGTGGCAGCCCAAATGCGATGGTGAGATTACTTACTAGAGGATGCCCGCGACTTCGTCCGCCTGGATTTAGATTTTTAAAGATTCCGTGGGACCTGTTTGATATTCCGGGATAAAAAGTTGCCTATGTCAATAACAGGGACGCAAGCTACCTCGGCACCAAATTTCATACAAATCGATCAAGCGGATGAGTATTTAGGAATCCCGCGGGAACTGTTTGTTTTTTCGGGATAAAAAGTAGCCTATGTATGTATGTGCCCCGGAATGTATCCTAAGTCTGTACAAAACATTAAAATCGGTTCAGCGGTTGAGCCGTGAAAGCGTAGCAGTCAGACAGACAGACAGACAGACACACTCACTTTCGCATTTATAATATTAGTATGGATTTATATGCAAGTGCGCAAAGTTAGCAATTATAGTTAAACTAAATTGTATTTAAATTACTACATTGTAAATAAATTTAGAATGTAGTAATTTAAATAGAGGTTTTAACCTTTTTTAGGGTTCCGTACCTCAAAAGGAAAAAAACGGAAACCTTATAGGGTCACTTTGTTGTCTGTCTGTCTGTCCGTCCGTTGTGTCTGTCAAGAAAACTTATAGGGTACTTCCCGTTGACCTTGAATTATGAAATTCGGCAGGTAGGTAGGTCTTATAGCACAAGTAAAGAAATAAATATGAAAAACTTGAATTTCTGGTTATATCACGTAAAAATTAATTTACTAAGTCACAGATAGATGGTGTAGTCCGTCATTAACTTGCAGTGTTCTACATAAAAGTATTCCGTATATCTTGTACGATGGTACGGAACCCTTCATGTGCGAGTCCGACTCGCATTTGGCCGGTTTATTTTAACTTACATACAAATTACAACTTGGAAAATAAAATACCTCTGTAAAAGATGGCGTCTTCAAAGCAGCTGTTCTGTTTGGCGGCCACAATGGTCACTTCAATGTAAAGCGTCTGAATAAAGCACCTTACCGTACTTGTGCGATAATATAATATTACCGCACGTTGTCTGTAGATAACTGACTGTAATGATTGCAGATGACGTATTCCGGATAGTATACGAGGAAGTGGACGAAAGTGACGTGAAGATATTCAGCTTCCCCTCCTCGCAGAGCTCTAGCGGGGAAGTGGAGGAGTTCAGGTAATACATCCCCATTTTTTTTAATTATATAGACTAGTTATGCGCATGTCCGATGAACTGTGGGCAAAGACCACAACACAGTGGATGCCACAAAATTTTAAAAGACGTCGAGGCAGGCCGAGGCGTTGCTGGCGAGACGAACTCGATGCCTACATGTCGGCCTGGCCTCAAATTTCTATAGACAGAGACAGGTGGAAGAAAGAAGGGGAGGCCTTTGCCCAACATTGGGACAGTTCGGGCTAATAATAATATAGACTAGGGCTTGGCTGCAATCAGACCTGCTAGCAAGTCTATGCGGACTTCGTCTGTGGTGGCGTTTGCTGGCGCGCGTGTTGTGCTTTTTTGGAGTGTTTTTTGTTAGAAGTGGCCGGTTTTTGTGTTCTGCTGGTGTTTATTGGTGGTGGAACTGACTGGGAAGCGCTCTAAAGGGGCGCCGCGTGTATGTCGGCGGGCGCCGGCACAGACGAAGTCCATACATATAGTTTCCCTAACTTGTAAATAACTACAAACTTGACATTGGCTAATCAGTGTCAAGCTCGTCTGGCTTGACACTGATTAGCCTAGAGATAGAGTGCAAAATGTTGGGAAAAAATACCAGAGTATGGAGTCTGACTCGCACTTGACCGGTTTTTTTTTCTGTTGTTTTTGTTATTTTATTGTTTGTTGTTTCTGTTATTTTATTTTTTGTTATTTCTGTTATTTTAGTTTTGTGAACATTTTTTAAAAATAGGGTAAAATGAGAAAAATAAATAAATGAGAAATCAGATTAGATTTAATTTTTTTTATTTACACTTTTTTTTGGCCCTTTTTGGAGGTGATTAGTAATTTGAACACTGTGTACATGTTATCATATCAGGTTTCCACGAGCAGGGACCCCGAACGCGAAATCAATACTCAAAATGGTGACCTTCCGACTACAGAAGGCGACCCCCACCACCGTCTTAGATTATTATCAAGAAGGAAACTCGGAACGAATAGGTAGTTACCGCTTTCAATTTAAGTATTCTTCCATTTACTTTTGCCTCCCTTATTTTGTAAACAATATTTCCTTTTTTTTTATAAAACCACACATTAGTATAGTGCGTTTCATCGAATAGTACCTATGGCGTTATGTTGGCTCCCCTGTCTGTCCAAGTCATTGGCACCATATTTGCATAAGAAGACGCAGATTTTGTTTAATTTCATTTGATTTTCCTGAATGAATGAAATGAGAATCAAATGAAAATAAACAAAATCTGCGTCTTCTCATGCCAATATGGTGCCAATGACCACCCAACAGACAGGGGAGCCAACATAACGCCATAGGTACTATCCGATGAAACACACTATAGTTGTGTTTAATTACTGTACAGTTTAAGTCGTTTGTTTATATTAGGCTAAGTATTTCAAATTCAAAATATTTTTATTCAATTAGACTTTTACAAGTTCTTTTGAATCGTCAAAAGCATCTACCAGTGGTTCGGAATGCCTTTCCTACCGAGAAACTCAGCAAGAAACTCGGCGGTTGCTCTTTTCAAAGATTTGATATACAATATTATGCCATGTATAAAAGCAATTGAAGTCCCGCGCATTGCTGGAGCGAATTGCAGGTCAAATTACGCTCTTTTATCATTTACATAATCTTCGATTGTACAATATGCTTTTCTCGGGAGCATATTTTTGATAGATTTTTTAAACCTGTGTAGTTTGTTCATATTGTGTCGACCTAGTTCTGTTGCTAAGCTGTGGATAGTGTAGTTGATTATATATTTGCCAGTATTGTTTGATAGATATACGTTAAAGTTTTATTACATAATATCTAACTGTTTACTATCCCAAATAAATAAAAATAAAACAAAAATAATAATAATTTTTATTTACCAAAAAAACGTTAACAAAGGTATGATTTGGGCCCTAACTCCCAAAAACGCAAAAACTGTGCTATGGGAGTTAGTGCCTTCTTCTTAATAAACTTATGTTATATCTAAATAAACTTATCTTCTCCTCTTTTATTTACCATAGCAACTTAGAATGAATCTCAGTTTCAGACTCAAGCAATGATTCAATGGAAGTGACAGATATCCGGTGGTATGACCTTCGGCAGTCGCTGAAAGAGACCTTCCCTTGGCTGGAATACTTGGCCAGGGTGGGGTGGACGCCGTGCAATCAATAGTGAGTGTGTATTTTGTCCCTCGTAACTCACAAACTTGTCTTTACAATTATTAAGGGGCATGAGACGGGTCTGCCCGCGAAATCCAAATTTAATTTTGTTTTTCGCAATTTGTTAACTAATACGACACCGTAGGCTTATGGCACTTTAATTGCGATAATGGCAGTATCATCCTCACAAGTTTATATAAAAATCTTTACTTGAAAGGGTCCAGGTTAAGAAATTAGCTGTAGTATCGACTAATTCTGACACATTAGTCGATACTAGAGCTAATTTCTTAAACTGGACCACGGTGATACTAAAAAACTAAATTATGTCATACTAGAGGATGCCCGCGACTTCGTCCGCGTGGATGTAGGTTTTTAAAGATCCCGTGGAAGTCTTTGATTTTCCGGGATAAAAAGTTGTCTATGTCAATTACAGGGACGCAAGCTACCTCAGTACCTTTCATACAAATCGGTCAAGCGGATGAGTTTTTAGGAATCTTGCGGGAACTGTTTGTTTTTCCGGGATAAAGAGTAGCCTATGTCCTTCCCCGGAATGTATCCTAAGTCTGTACAAAATTTCATTAAAATCGGTTGAGTGGTTGAGCCGTGAAAGCGTAGCAGACAGACAGACAGACAGACAGACACACTTTCGCATTTATAATATTAGTATGGATTAGTGCCTCAGTGTGTATCGGCAAATATTTAAATTAAGGTTTTTATTTTATTTTTAATTATTTTTAACACCATATGGGTCAAGGCCTGAAATATTTTTTTTTTTTTAATTTATTTATTGAAAACCTCATCCTGTTTGGTATTTGTTTAAAAGTTTTTTTTTTTTTTACTTTTTCCAGCGTATGGGTACAGTTACTGGACAGGAAACAGCAGCGGTTAGAACTCGCGGTAGTGCCAGTGAGTGAGTTCAGTGCTCGCGCGAGCTACGAGAACGCGCCCGCGGATATGAACCCCGGGGAGATGAATGAGCCTATTCTGCATAATAATACTCAGGTATGTTGATTTTGTGGTTAAGTTTGCTTTAGACGGGTCTGCCCGCGAAATTCCAAAGTTGGTTTTTCGGTATTTGTAAGTTAATACGATAAAGTAGGCTTATGGCATTCTAATAGCGCCAATGGCAGTATCATCTCCACGGGTTTATATAAAAAATTTTACTTGCAAGTGTTCAGTTTTAGAAATTAGACAAAATAATGAGTTTGACGTGAGTTACTCACAGATTAGTCGATACTCTGACTAATTTCTTAAACTAAATGTTAAAATTTGTGTGTGTCTTAAAATAAAATGTCCATTCCCGGGATATAAGCTAACCTTGTACCAAACGTCAGAATCGGTTAAACTGTTGGGCCGTGAGAAGGTAGCAGACAGACAGACAAACTTTCGCATCACATCACCCTATCACACTATCACATCACACTATCACACTAATATTATAAAGGCGAAAGTTTGTATGTGTGTGAGTGTGTGTGTGTGTGTATGTTTGTTACTCATTCACGCAAAAACTACTGGACGGATTTGGCTGAAATTCGGAATGGAGATAGATAATATCCTGGATTAGCACATAGGCTACTTTTTATCCCGGAAAACCAAAGAGTTCCCACGGGATTTCGAAAAACCTAAAACCACGCGGACGAAGTCGCGGGCGTCAGCTAGTTTATCATAATATTAGTATGGATATGTCTACGATATGTGTAATCTATCATAGATTTAAACTTTACACAAGCAATAGCACGAGAGTTCCAAACGCGCCCAAGTCTGAGAAGAGCCCACAACAAACTCAGCCGGGTAACAAGAACTCACCTACGAATACAGATCGTTTTTTTTTTACAGCCAATCCAAGTCTTAGTACAAGAATCAGCGCCCGAAGCGTGGGTGAACGTGCACGACATCCTGCATTTTCTGCCTTCCTCTCTTGGCACCGTGAAGTTCATATGGGCGTCGGAGGAAACTGGCCACCTTCATCTATACCTTATTACATGCGCCGTGCCCGGGAAGAGAGCAGAATGTGAGTTCTACATTTCTACTATTATTCTACCTTTTTACCTTCATTCCACCCATTTTTTTTCCTCCCTTTTTACCTTTATGATACAATTGAACCATCATTCTACTTTTTAACCCCCAACCCAAAAAGAGGGGTGTTATAAGTTTGACGTGTGTATATGTGTATCTGTCTGTGGCATCGTAGCTCCTAAACTAATGAACCAATTTTAGTTTAGTTTTTTTTTTGTTTGAAAGGTGGCTTGATCGAGACTGTTCTTAGCTATAATCCGAGAAAATCGGTTCAGCCGTTTGAAAGTTATCAGCTCTTTTCTAGTTACTGTAACCTTCACTTGTAGGCGGTGTTATAAATTTTTAATTTAAACTTGTTACACTTTTGGCATTGTTGAATTAAAAAATGTAGGTGTTTTTCTGGTAACTTCAAATAGTGCATATCTCTTTGACCGATTTTGATAGAGATTTTGTGTTTTTTTTTATTCACTATAGGCAAGCCCTTGACCACAATCACACCTGATGGAAAGTGATGATGTGGTCTAAGATGGGACGCGTTTACCTAGAAGGTGCCTATTCACTCTTGTTTTAAAGATAAGAAAGTGTTATAAGAATGTACTAGCTGATGCCCGCGACTTCGTTCGCGTGGAAGTAGATATTTTAAAATTCCCGTGGGAACTCTTTGATTTTCCGGGATAAAAAGTGGCCTATGTGCTAATCCAGGGTATAATCTATCTCCATTCTAAATTACAGCCCAATCCGTCCAGTAGTTTTTGCGTGTAGGAGTAACAGACATACACACACACACTCACACACATACAAACTTTCTCCTTTATAATATTAGTGTGATATTAGTGTGATAGGCAAGCCCTTGACCACAATCACACCTGATGGAAAGTGATGATGTGGTCTAAGATGGGACGCGTTTACCTAGAAGGTGCCTATTCACTCTTGTTTTAAAGATAAGAAAGTGTTATAAGAATGTACTAGCTGATGCCCGCGACTTCGTTCGCGTGGAAGTAGATATTTTAAAATTCCCGTGGGAACTCTTTGATTTTCCGGGATAAAAAGTGGCCTATGTGCTAATCCAGGGTATAATCTATCTCCATTCTAAATTACAGCCCAATCCGTCCAGTAGTTTTTGCGTGTAGGAGTAACAGACATACACACACACACTCACACACATACAAACTTTCTCCTTTATAATATTAGTGTGATATTAGTGTGATAGGCAAGCGCTTGACCCCAATCACACCTGATGGAAAGTGATGATGTGGCCTAAGATGGGACGCGTTTACCTAGATGGTGGCTATTCACTCTTGTTTTAAAGATAAGAGTGTTATAAGAATGTATTATTGCCCACAGCGGTGATAGAGATGATAACAGAGGACGAGTCACACGCAATAGGCCCCAATATAATAAGTAAAGAAGCGATCACTACTGGTGAATGGGAGATCATGGGAAGGAAGATTTGGGTAAGTGAAGTTCCATTCGATTGCGGACCCCCTTTTTTGAAGTCGGTTAGTAAGATATAATGCATAAATTTTAAGAAAGGTCTCGTCATACTTGGTCTATGTCATCTGTAATGTGGAAGCGACGGGCCTGCCCGCGAAATTCAAATTTAATTTGGTTTTTCGCATTTTTCAAACTAATACGACAATGGTAGTATCATCCTCACAAGAAATTAGCTCTAGTATCGATTAATGTGTCAGAATTAGTCGATACTACAGCTAATTTCTTAACCTGGACCCTTTCAAGTAAAGATAAAAAACCTGTGAGAATGATACTGCCATTGTCGCAACTGAAAATACCATAAGCCTACGTTGTCGTATTAGTTTAAAAAATGCGAAAAACCCCCTACCCCTTAATCTAAGGGTATACAGTATTTTGATATCAACTTTTCGGAGTTATGTGTTTTTAAGCAATCAAATATCACTTGCTTTCATGCCATTGTTCTCCATAATGTCCTCAAGGGTGTGTTAAGTCAGCAAAACCGTACTGGACCGACTTGGTGGATTATGGCCAAAACATTTTTCATTCCTCATCACCACTCACCCATGCTCAGTAGTAACCAGTGATAGATTGATCATGATGATTATCTTCATAGGTGGATGAATCCCGAGGCCTAGTGTACTTCGTAGGGCTCCGTGAGACGCCACTGGAGCGCCATCTATACGTAGCGCCCTTCAACCCGCCTCGGCCGCACCAAGTCACTCTACTTACCACTGTTGGCCACTCGCACACGGTTGATATGGACGAGGTAAGGTGTGAAACAAACTTGTTCTTGTGTTTGATTTTTCACTATTTTTAGTGTTTTTTTTTGACGTGACAACGTCTTATAATTCGATAGAGCCGGCTGCACGCACGAAAAAACATGACTCATGCGGCGTTACCTCGCTCTGAGGCGTTCCATGTAAGGCTTGAAGTGCAAGCGAGAGCGCGGAACGAGCGACAAAGAAGCACAATCGGCCTTTGTTGTCACGTTCAACTATCGTCAGTAAACCGACTTTACAGACAACCAATTTTTTTTAAATTATATAGGCTAGCGCTTGGCTGCAATCAGACCTGCTAGCAAGTGATGATGCAGCCTAAGATGGAGCGTGCTTGCCTAGAAGTTGCCTATTCACTCTTGACTTGAAGGTACCCAATTATAGGTGGAAGGGAAAACTGATGCCGGAAGGGCGTTCCATATCCTAGCGGTTCAGATTAGGAAAGAGGAAGCAAATCGCTTCGTACGTGTTCGAGGAATTTGTGTTAGTGTTTGTTGGAACTATTACAAATCTCATTATCATTAAAAACAACCACCTATATTAAAAATGCTTGTTAACTGATTTGTCCTTCAATCACGTCAAAACGGAGCTACGGATCAACGTGGTTTTTGCATGGATGTAGTGAAAGACTTGGAAAATATTATAAGGCTATAACTTTTATCCGGAAATATCAAAGAGTTCACACGGGATTTAAAAAAAGTTAATCCATGTGAACGAAGTTGTTTTAGCTATAAGTGTGATATAATAAATTTTTCTGCAACATTTTTTTTTCTCGTCTGGCTTTACAAAGATTAGCCCATGTCAAGTTTGAAGTTATTTACAAGTAAGGAAAACTATATAAGTATGGACTTCGTCTGTGCCGGAGCTCGCCGACATACGCGCGGCGCCCCTTTAGGGCGCTTACCAGTTATTTCCAGCATGGTTCCAGCACCAAAAAACACCAGTGAAACACAAAAACTGGCCACTTTTAACAAAAAAAAAATTGGTTGTCTGTAAAGTCGGTTTACTGACGATAGTTGAACGTGACAACAAAGGCCGATTGTGCTTCTTTGTCGCTCGTTCCGCGCTCTCGCTTGCACATCAAGCCTTACATGGAACGCCTCATGGTAACGCCGCATGGTAACGCCGCATGAGTCATGTTTTTTCGTGCGTGCAGCCGGCTCTATTGAATTATAAGACGTTGTCACGTCAAAAACACTTCCAAAAGGCACAGCACGCGCGCCAGCAAACGCTAACACAGACGAAGTCCTGCAACATTTGCTATTTTAAAAATATTTTGTTGACAGGATTGCTCGATGGCGGTTATTACGTCCTCAAATATCAGCAGCGTGCCAAACACGCGAGTGTATCGAGTCACTCACGGAGCGAACACTATGCTGTTACCGCACGGGACTCTAGTCGAGAGAGCGAGCTCAGGTATGTTCTCAAAATCAAAATCAAAATCAAATTCAAAATATTCATAAAATAAAATATTCATCTATCCCATCCTATCCTATTCTATCCATAGGCTAGGAATCTATCAATATTTTTTTTCGGAAAATAACAGTTCCCGCGGGATTCCCAAAGATCCAGCTGCTTAACCGATTTGTATGAAATTTGGTAACGAGGTAGCTTGTCTGTAATTCACATTGGGCTACTTTTTATCCCGAAAAATAAAACAGTTCCCACGGGATATTTAAAAGTCTAAATCCACGCGGGCGAAGCCGCGGGCATTAGCTAGTATTATGTAAATATGTTCCAGAGTCATCGGACACGCGGTCGTTCAACGGCTCCTGGGACAGCAGGTCGTGTGACGGCGAGGACGACAGCGAAGTATCATTACTTGTGAGGGGTAAATACTAACGATACTCACACACAAAGCTTTGCACTTTCATGAAAAATACTTGAAAAATCAAACACAAAAATGCATAGTGTAATTTGAACTCAAAGATACACTAAGGGTGAGATCTATAGAGCGCGCTCTGCCTTTGCTTAGACTTAAGACAGAGTTAAAACGAGACAGAGCTATATCTCTCACATAAATCTGTCTCGTTTTAACTCAATCTTAAGTCAGAGCAAAGTCAAAGTGCGCTTTATAGATTTCAGCCTAAGGGTGAGGCCAAACGAGCGTAATTTTGTGAGTTGTCAGTCGCGTAACTTCTGCTGCATTCGGTTTCTTAGGGTGAGGCCAAACGAGCGTAATTTTGTGAGTTGTCAGTCGCGTAATTTCTGCTGCATTCGGTTTCATACAAAAGTCCAGTTCGTGCCACACGGCGACGCAAAATGAGTTGTCTTTTGTACGAAACTGAATGCAGCAGAAATTACGCAACCGAAATTACGCGACTTACAACTCATAAAATTACGTCCGTTTGGCCTCACCCTTACAAAAGTCCAGTTCGTGTCACACGGCGCACAACTCATTTTGAGTCGCCGTAAATTACGTCCGTTTGGCCTCACCCTAAAACGATAAGTACTTTAGTGATAATCTGTCCCTTTTTACCCTCCTAACTTCTATTTATTTTTGCGCTATACCTTTTTAACCCCCGACCCAAAAAGAGGGGTGTTATAAGTTTGACGTGTGTATCTGTGTATCTGTCTGTGGCATCGTAGCGCCTAAACGAATAAACCGATTTTAATGTACTTTCTTGTTTGAAAGGTGGCTTGATCGAGACTGTTCTTAGCTATAATCCAAAAAAAATGTACCTTCATTTTTTCACCATCACTTACCATACATTATTTCTACCATTTGCTTAGGACTCTTATAAAATCGTATTTCAGGTCATATCCTCTCATCTTGCTCATGAAAGATACATTTGGCAATATTTGTAAAATTGGTGAAAATTCTGCTTTTGCGACTGTCGTAATTTAAATTTTACGCTTACGCAGCCTGTGTGAACGAGCTTTAAGTCTGACGCTCTGTCGCGGCGTCACTGGCGCGACAGTCGCTCGACTTGAAAGCCCACCTTAGTAAATAGCAAAATGAATGGCCTGTAGTGTAGCTAACTTTTGTTCCAGAACGTTCCCTCAGCAGCATAGACGTACCCCCACCACAGATACTGTCGACGCGACTGTCGTGCGGTCTAATGGCGTATTGCACGCTGTGGCGATGCGCGGGCTCGGGCCGGCGACCCACTGTTCTACACGTGTACGGCGGGCCAGAGGTGCAGACAGTTACCAACAGCTACAAGGTACGACGCGATTGTCTTGCGACAAAATGTCTTAAGACAAATTTGTCTTGTGACGTTTTTACTGTGACCTTATAGTTGGGAAACGTAATCAACTTGCGACAGAATTGTCGTGCGACAAATGTGCCTTGTGACAAGCTTGTCTTAGGACATGACTATCTTGTAAATACCATGCATTACCTTCCGGGGACAAAATCGTCACGTAATTTTTAAGAAATTACTAAATGAAGAATTTGACTGGAGCGACAAAATTGTCTTGACGTTTTCATGTGACCTTATTGTTGTGATAATTAATTGAATTACGATAAATTTGTCGTGCTACACAATTGTCGCGCGACAAATGTGTCTTGCGACAAAATTGTCTTACATTATAATTAATCCTTCGCATTAAATTCTTAGGGTATTCGGCAACTGCGGATGCATATGCTGGCCGCCCGGGGTTTCAACGTGGTCGCAGTCGACTCTAGGGGGTCGAAGCATCGTGGCAGGGCGTGGGAGGCCGCCATAAAGGGGAAGATGGGGCAGGTGGAGCTGGATGACCAGGTATTTACGAGGTTTTAGCTACATCCCATACGTCAAGTCATTGCTTGTTTACCTTACTAGCTGATGCCTGCGACTTCGTTCGCGTAGAAATAGATTATTATATAATATACTATATATACTATAGAATATATAGATCCTTCGGAGCTATATAATTTTTCCAAATTTATTGTGTACTAATATTATGCGATCGGTCATGTATATTACATTGTGTTACCTGCATGAGTTGTGTGTGCCCGTAAGTGGTGTGTCACACTGAATAAGACTATACTATTGTATTTTTAAGTGTTTTGTGAACATGCTGTGGGCGTACCTTAAAATAATAAATAAATAAATAAAATTATGATTACTCCCCATGCAAAAGACCATATTGATCCGCTGCGGCATGATTGAAGGACAAATCAACAGTCAAACTTACCATGGTACAGTAACGGTTTCGTAGAGCGTTGTCTCTGTCGTTGTGACCGACAAAACGTCACATAGGTGTGAGTGACAGAGACGACGCTCTACGAAACCGAAATCTCTTTCTAAAGTTCGATCTACAATATTTCCTGCCGCGTCGTGCTGTAATGATGTTAGTCACTACTCAATCAGTCAGTCACTAAGTCAGTGAGTCGGTCACTAAGTCAGTGAGTCAGTCACTAAGTCAGTGAGTCAGTCACTAAGTCAGTGAGTCAGTCACCTTTTCCTTTTATATTATTATTTTGATAACCTTTTCGATGTTCATAAAATGACAGCAGGGTCCGCGTTATACTTTGTTTGATGTATTTTTCTCAGGTAGAAGTATTACAGTGGCTGGCCAAAGAGACCGGCTGCATAGACATGGAACGAGTGGCTATACACGGCTGGAGTTATGGTAAGTCAAAGTCAAAGACAAGGGCGAAGTCAAAATCAATAGATATCCCATACGCACCTGACACAATGGCAAAATAAGTTTCAAAAAGACCAGTTCCATAGACATCTAGAACTACGATAAGTCAAAGACAAGGTTAGAGTAGCGTCTGTAATTACGGTAAAAGAAATATTAGAATAGCTGGTCAAAGAAACCAGTTGCGTAGACATTGAATTGCTGTACACGGCTGAAGTTATAAGTCAAAGTCAAAGTCAAGGGCAAAATCAAAGTCACTAATTGTTTCATATCAACGGCAAATTAAGTATTTGAACGGCCTGCATAGACATGGAGCGAGTGATAACACTGTCCCAACTACACACTCGCTTCTCGTTGTTCGCCAACTCGTTTCTAGTTTTTAAACGTTTCGCTATTCGTCGGTGGTCGCATAAGTGCCTTAACTGGCTCGTCCGCAAACAATAAGGGCGTCGTCTCCCTAATATTTACGCTGTGCTTTAGTGATGTATGTTTTTTTTACAGGTGGTTACCTCTCGCTAATAGGCCTAGCGACTCGACCCAGCATCTTCAAAGTGTGCGTGGCGGGAGCACCCGTAACGTGTTGGCGACTCTACGACACGGCGTACACGGAGCGATACATGGGTCTACCCGCATGGGCGCCGCATGCGTACAGCAGAGCGAGCGTGCTTGCGCATGCGCCTTTCTTCCCCGACAAGTAAGTTAAGCATGAGCGACAAAAATGTCTTGCGACAAATTTGTCTTGCGACAGAATTGTCTTACCATGGAATTCACTTGTGGCACGATTTCTGCAACGGTATTGTGCTGTGACAAAATTGTCTTAAGATAAAATAGACGCATTGGAAGCATTGTTAATATTGCTAGTTAGATAGTACCTAATTAATGAGCTTGCGTCTAGACCTAATATATTCAAAGTGTGCGTGGGGACAAATCTGTCGTGCGACAAAATCGTATTAAGTTGAAATTGTCTGGTGACAAGATTTCTGCAACGGTATTGTGTTGCGATAAAATTGTCTTGCGACAAATTTGTCGTGGTCAATGGCGATGATTGTTTATGTTTTGATGATTGTTGCAGAGAAGGCAGGCTACTCATAATCCACGGGTTGGCGGATGAGAACGTACACTTCTGTCATACCGCGGCTTTGCTCGCCGAGCTTGTGCGGTTAGGGAAACCGCATCGCGTACAGGTTAGCATTGATATATAAGGTCGTTCGGATAGGAGGTCCTACACTCCTAAACCTATAAGAATGGGAGGTCATAGTTTTCTACGGGATGATCTATACCATGGTGCAAGCTATATTCCATTCAAACATGGATGCCCGCGATATGAATTTAGGTTTTTGAAAAATCCCAAAATTCTTTGATTTTCCGGAATATAAAGGCGCCTATGTCCTACCCCGATCTCTGTTCTAAATTTTGTCAAAATCGGTTAATAGACGATGTGAAAAGCTAGCAGACAGACAGACACAAACTTTCGCAATATTAGTATGAATTACTACTATACAACTATAATATACTATCAATATTTTTACAGTAACTGGCAAGAAATATTGTACATTGAACTTTATTATGAGATTTCGGCTTTGTGACGTTTTGTCGGTCTCAACGACAGAGACAGCGCTCTACGAAACCGCTATCTCTTTCTAAAAGTCGATGTATAATATTTCCTGCAATATGTTTTTTTTCTCAGGTTTACCCAGGCGAAAGGCATTCTCTGCGGGCGATGCACGCGGCGAAACACTACGAAGCAACTCTACTTCATTTCCTACACGAAAACCTGTGAACTACCCTCCATACACCATCAAACAGCAGTCGCCTACCAGTCGAGCAACTAGTCGACCAACTTGTCCAATACGGATAACTACCCTCACATCAACACAACACTCGCCTACCAGTCGCGCAACTTGTCGACCAGTTTTTCAGTAATGACGTCACGAAAATCTGCGAACTACCCTCACCATCAAACAACAATCGCCTACCAGTCGCGCAACTAGTCGACCAACTTGTCCAATACGGATAACTACCCTCACACCAACACAACACAAGTGATAGTACTGTAAATGCAGACATAATAATATAACTGGTGCAATTTTATTCATAATTTTTAATTACTTAAAACTGGTAGGCAAATGTTTCTTATAGAGATCACTCAGTATAAGGGTGCCTGTCCATTGAAGCGGAATGTAATATTAGTCCACCAGTCAGATATTTGAAAGAGAACGCGTTCATTTTATCATGTCATTTAAGTTCCTCATTTAAGTCCTCCGATTTGATCTGCGATTGTTCTGCTACATGTCTATTCCACTCCGCTTACTCGTAGTGGACAGGTACCCTAAGAATCGCAGGAGGCGAAAGAACGGTAAAAAGGCGAATTTTTCAATTCTTAAATTCGAGTGTAAATGCGTTAGCAGAATTAGGCACGCCGTAAAAATCCATGAGCTCTGTCATCAGAATTTCTCTGTTGCGTCCTATGCGGCCGAATCTTGCTGACATGCGCCTTTTTAGTATTGGAAAATGCGTATCTTTCGGTTAGTCTTATATGCGATCACCTTTATTATATTTTGTAGCGTTATGCAATAATGTGACAAGTTATTTTTTTTTAAATTTAAGTAATCTTATGAAGTACTAGCTGATGCCCGCGACTTCGTGCGGATATAGGTTTTTCAAAAATCCCGTGGGAGCTCTTTGATTTTCCGGGATAAAAATTAACCTATTTCATTCTCCAGATCTCTAACTAAAATCACGTTGATCCGTTGGGTCGTGATTGAAGGACAAACCAGCAAACAAATATTTTCGCATTAATAATATGGGTAGTGATGTTTTCAAGGAAGCCTGCCATAATAACTTTTTTTTTTTTATTCACTATAGGCAAGCGCTTGACCACAATCACACCTGATGGAAAGTGATGATGTGGTTTAAGATGGGACGCGTTTACCTAGAAGGTGCCTATTCACTCTTGTTTTAAAGATACCCGGATTGTAATTGGTAGAAAACACAGATCGCGGGAGAGTATTCCAAACCTTAGCCATGCGTATGAGGAATGAAGACGCAAAACGTTTCGTGCGTGTAGATGGAATGTCAACGACATAAGGATGGAAACTCGCCCGACGTCTTGCGGTTCGGTGGTAAAATGGTGAAGGGGGGACAAGATCGAAAAGTTCCTGTGCACACTCTCCGAAATATATCCTATAAAACACGGATAAGCCGGCAACCTTACGGCGGTGATCGAGGCTTTGAAGTTTCGCCAACAAAGGAGAGTCTTCGCCTATAAGTCTCCTAGCTCGACGGTCAACGGCATCCAGAGCCGCTAGTTGGTACTTAGCAGAGCCATCATAGAACTACGAATTCCTAGAAGGTTTTTTGTATTGTATCACAGTTAACGACGCTTAGGAAACTAGTAACAAAACTTCGAGGCTTGCGTCAAATGTTACTTACATTTGACGCTAAGTCTATACTTCTATACTAATAAGTATTATAAATGCGAAAGTGTGTCTCTCCGACAACCAACTCTGCGTGTTTGACCGATTGGTATGAAATTTGGTAAAAATATAGCTTGCGTCCCGAAAATTTAAATAGACTACGTTTTATCCCGAAAAATCAAAGAGTTCCCACGGGATTAAAAAAAACTATATCTAGTAGGCTAAAACGTCTAGGTACGAATATCTTTTATTTTACATCACCTTTAGCCTAATATTAGACAGATATATCGATTTAGGATTAAAACCGAGAGTTTCCTCACTAGTTCATTCTTATAGTATTTCAATGAATTGTTTCTTATTTATTGAATAAAAATAATCAAACGAACCTAGCATAATAATATCTTAGCTTTGCTCGCACAATAATTATAAGTATCAAAGATTATATATTATTATTTTTACAAATAATTTCTGCAATCTATCAATATTGTTTTTTTCAAATTATCATTTGATTTGAAAAAAAAAAAATTGATAGATTGCAGAAATTATTTGTAAAAATAATAATATATTTCTTTTTATATATATCTTTAATATATATCTTTTTATTTGATTTGAATATCAATATTTAAGCCTTTATTCGCTACAGGCTGAAATACACCAAGCGCAACGGATAAGGCCGACACTTTCTTGATAACAACTCATTATAGTAACTATTTTTAATTCCGTGGAATTATGACGTTTCTCGGTGTTACCAGAGATAAAACATTTCCCACAAAATAATTTTAAATCCATAAGTAATTATCAAAAACTGCGAAACTGGCAGGATTCGAACCTGCGTAAGACGCGCCCGGAGCGCCTTTGATCTAAACTCTGAATGGAAAATGAGCCTCTATAGCTCAACGGTTGAGGAGCGGACTGAATTCTAAAAGGTCGGCGGTTCAAACCTCACCCGATGCACTATTTTCGTACCCACTCCTGGCACAAGCTTTACGCTTAATTGGAGGGGAAAGGGGAGTATTAGTCATGATTAGCATGGCTAATATTCTTTAAAAAAATACTTTGAATTTTGAGGTTCAAATCCTGCTGGTACCGCAATTTTTGAAAATTATGTAGACCTTGAATTGTAGCGTACGTAAAACACTACTATAATAATAATTATGTACCTACTATAACAAATTTAAATAAAAATAATCTCATACTATTACACAGAACTGTCGCGCGGTGTGTATCAGCCTTAAACGTTTATTTAAAAGTATTTTTTTTTGTATTACAAAATGTATTGGTGCGTTATTGCATAACACTGTTTTTTTTTTACAAAATAGAAAATAGTCATCTTTATTAATTTAAGTTTTGCCCACTGTTACTACGAAATAAATATTTTAAAGAATTTATTACTTTGTTTTTTTGTTTATTTATCCATCCATACTGATAATACGAAGCTTTTTTAACCCCCGACCCAAAAAGAGGGGTGTTATAAGTTTGGCGTGTGTATCTGTGTAGTCTGTGGCATCGTAGCTTCTAAACTAAAGAACCGATTTTAATTTAGTTTTTTGTTTGAAAGGTGGCTTGATCGAGAGTCTTCTTAGCTATAATCTAAGAAAATCGGTTCAGCCGTTTGAAAGTTACCAACTCTTTTCTAGTTGAATGTAGGTAGGTAGTACTGTACGTATGACGCATATGTACAAGTCATAAAAATTTCCCTCATAGCATTATTCATAGCGCGCTTTCTAATTAGGATTCAAGGTACCTAATTAAAATAAACCCAAACTGACATGCAGAGTATCAAAGATAGATAGGTACCTGGATTGAACCACGGATCCCCAGATTATAAGGCAGATTACCACTAAGCTATCAGAGATACCGTTTTTAGGGTTCCGTACCTCAAAAGTAAAAACGGAACCCTCACAGGAACACTTTGTTGTCTGTCTGTCCGTTCGTCCGTCCGTCCGACCGTCGTGTCTGTCAAGAAAACTTATAGGGTACCTACTTCCGTTGACCTTGAATCGTGTTTGGCAGGTAGGTAGGTCTTATAGCACAAGTAGGGGAATAAATCTGGAAACCGCGAATTTGTGGTTACATCATTAAAAAAAATTAAAATGTGTTTCAATTTTCAGTGTAAGATAACTATACCAAGTGGGGTGTCATATGAAAGGGCTTTACGTATACATTCTAAAACAGATTTTTATTTATTTTTATGTATTATAGTTTTTGGTTTATCGTGCAAAATGGTGGAAAAAATACTCCAGTACGGAACACTCGGTGCGCGAGTCTGACTCGCACTTGGCCCGTTTTTTTTGAGGAGGTAGGCACTAAAACTATTTACAAGATGCACTCAACTTCCTCCACGTGAATTTAGGTTTTTAAAAATCCCATGGGAACTCTTTGATTTTGCCGGGATAAAAACTTGCACATGTCGATTCCCGGGATGCAAGCTATTTCTATACCAAATTTCATATAAATCGCTTAAACGGATGGGCCTTTAAGAATCCCGTAGGAACTCTGATTTTCCGGGATAAAAGTTGCCTATGTCGATTCCCGGGATGCAAGCTATCTCTATACCAAATTTAATATACATAAATCGGTTAAACGGGTGGGCCTTTAAGAATCCCGTGGGAACTCTTTGATTTTCCGGGATAAAAAGTAGCCGATCTCCTTTCCAAGGATGTAAGCAAACTCTGTACCAAACATTAAAACGTGGCATTTGTTAGGCTATGAAAAGCTAGCAGACAGACAGACAGACACACTTCCGCATTTATAATATTAATTAGTATAGATTTATTTCTTTACTACTAAATACAAGATGCACACGCATCTTGTATTTAGCAGTAGATTTACTATTTAATTTTATATAACTGTAACTCTAAGATTACCTAATATTGCTTATTTTTTTACTCTCATTTATTTAATAATTATTTGCTTAAATTACTTTTAGAAACTACTTATTGATTTCAATTATAACAGAATATGTTATGGAAAAGCGGGGCCGTCCGCCACAAGTATTAGTTTAATACTAGTCACTTACTGGGACGGTCCCAATTTCTATGTTATATGTAAACTTGTTTTTTACCGAAATAAATATTTTTGTATTTTCTATTTTTGTAATATAAATGATAATCATTTTGAAAATATAAATAAATAGGTATGCCTCAAGTATGTAGCGGTAGGTACCTAATAAGTTCCTTACTTAATTAATCTTACACTAACTAATTAGGTACAGTTCTTATAGTTAAACACTAGCTGCCACACAATCATACAAACAGACATAAACGATCAAACGGACTGGACGCAACTAAAAAGGATTTCTTGTTTTACTAGATGTGATTTGGCATATATCTGTGTTAGGACAAAAATTGTTTAACGACCTACGTTGGCTTTAACACTGGGTAGGTACTGTAGTCGGATTAATTAAATACTAAATAGTCGAGACAAAAGCGCGCGAATGCGTGCACGTTTCTCGCGTTCGGTCACAGATAAATAATAAAAACTTTTTTTAAAAATATTTTTTAATATATTTTAAAGACTTCATTAAAACCTTATCCGTGATTTTTTTTTTAAATTTAGTGTTAAAGTGACTGTTCATAGAGGATTTTCTCAAGGTCAGTGGGTTTCCGACTTTAATGTTTGATCTTCTTTTAAAACTGGTTCTGCAAATTAGTTATTACCACTACAGAGCTAATCGTGTTTCTTAATATATTCCGTAATATTATTATAGCTATCAAGCTATTATCAATTTTAAATCTCGAATCTGGGATTTAAATGGAGGTTAATTGGACGAGGAAAATTAAATGTTATCGTTTCTTTTTTTATATTTCGAACTTGACAGACCATAGTAAATTATTCACATTATGGTCTGAAGATTCACATGAAATTAAAAAAAACCGTCCAAATGCGAGTTGAGCCTTGATCTTTTAAGGTTCCTTAAAAAAATTATCATATCTAATTATGTTTTGGTCCCAGTTACCTACTTTATGAATCGTTGTTTTGTATTTAGTATTTGTTTGTATATCCACTAATAACTTCTAAACTTCTTGGCGGGTTTCAATGAGGTTTTCTCTTTTATTTAACTATCATCTATACATATAATAAAATTGTAGAAAAGTGGTGTCTGTACAATGGAAATATATAAAAAATAAGTAGCAGGGGTTGTTATTATATCGATGCCGAACCCGAAATTGTAATTAATTTTTTTGTCTGTTTGTCTGTTTGTCTGTGTGTTAGTGCACGCTGATATCAGAAACGGCTTATTCGATTTAGATACGGTTTTCACTAATATGTCAGCTCTGAGATGAGATCTGTGCTCAGTAATGAGCCGGCGATGTGTTAGTGATGATGAAACCAACCGTCCGAAGCCGAGGCTATTCAACTACTAGGTAGGTACCTACTTATTATAATCCATACTAATATTATAAATGCGAAAGTGTGTCTGTTTGTCTGTCTGCTACCTTTTCACGGCCCAACAGTTTAACCGATTCTGACGTTTGGTCCAGGGTTAGCCTATATCCCGGGGATGGATATTGGCTACTTTTATCCCGGAAAATCAAAGAGTTCCCACGGGATTCCTAAAAATCCATCAGCTTAACCGATTTGTATGAAATTTGGTACCGAGGTAGCTTGCGTCCCTGTATGTATGTTGACATAGACATTTTACCCCGGAAAATCAAACAGTTCCCACGGGATCTTTAAAAACTTAAATCCACGCGGATGAAGTCGCGGGCATCCTCTAGTATTTTTATATTCATAATCATTTATGAGTCAATTTTGATACCGACCTCAAGGCATGTATAATAAATATAGGTTCCTATTAATAATTATCTACAAACCTCTTAATAAGACAAATAGTAGGTAACATCTTTTTCCTTGTATGACAGTGTTATGGAGCTGTTGTAGGTATATGAGCTTTTTATAGTAGCTAGATAATGCAGAATAAATAAAAGATGCCTTACTAGGGTTTCGCACCCGAAGTATTATTGTACCACATAATATTATTGTAAAACTTGCTGATGCCCGCAACTTCGTCCGCGTGGATGTAGGTTTCTTAAAATTCCCGTGGGAACTCTTTGATTTTCCGGGATAAAAAGTAGCCTATGTGCTAATCCAGGGTATAATCTATCTCCATTCTAAATTTCAGCCCAATCCGTCCGGTAGTTTTTGCGTGAAGGAGTAACAAACATACACACACACACACACACACACACACATTCTCCTTTATACAAACTTTCTCCTTTATAATATTAGTATGAAGTATGATAGTGTGATGTGATGTGATTGAACGTTTGAAAAGAGCAACCGCCGAGTTTCTTGCTGGTTCTTCTCGGTAGGAACGGCATTCCGACTCCGAATAATTATTTTAACGATTCAAAAGCACATGTGAAAGTTTACTTGAATTAAAATATATGCTATTCTATTCTATTCTGAAGGGTGCTCTGTTACTAAGCCTCCGTTGTCCGTCCGTCTGTCTGTTAGCAGGCTGTATCTCGTGAACCGTAATAGGTAGAGAGTTAAAATTTTGCACAGAATGTGTATTTCTATTGCCGCTAGATAACAACAAAAATCACACTTATAATATTATAAAGACGAAAGTTTGTATGTGTGTGTGTGTGTGTGTGTGTGTGTGTATGTTTGTTACTCCTTCACGCAAAAACTACTGGACGGATTGGGCTGAAATTTAGAATGGAGATAGGTTATACCCTGGATTAGCACATAGGCTACTTTTTATCCCGGAAAATCAAAGAGTTTCCACGGGATTTTTAAAAAACTACATCCACGCGAACAAAGTCGCGGGCATCAGCTAGTAAAAAATAAAAATGACCGCCGAGAAAATAAAAAAAAAAAATAAAAAAAGTTATTTCTTGTGCGATGTACGGAACACCCGGATGTGCGTTTCTAACTTCGCACTTGGCCGATTTTTTGTACTTACATCGAGTTACATTACCGAGTACTTTATCGAGTGCATTAACCTCAAAGTCAATACTAACGATCTATTACATCGACTAAGATAGTGTAAGTATTAAAGTTGATTTCAAACTGCGGAATATAATATAGGATAGCCTAGAGGATGCCCGCGACTTCGTCCGCGGAGATTTAGGTTTTTAAAGATCCCGTGGGAACTGTTTAATTTACCGGGATAAAATGCCTATGTCAATTACAGGGACGCAAGCTACCTCGGTACCCAATTTCATACAAATCCGTTAAGCGGATAGGTTTTTAGGAATCCCGTGGGAACTCTTTGATTTTCCGGGATAAAAAGTAGCCTATGTCCTTCCCCGGGATGTACCCCAAGTCTGTACCAAATTTCATTAAAATCGGTTCAGTGGTTGGGCCGTGAAAACGTAGCAGACAGACAGGCATACATCAGACTTTCGTATTTACTTTACAATATTAGTATGGAGTAATTATGGATTAACTTGCCAGTACTATCAGGCATCCAGATTTCCTCACGATGTTTTCCTTCACCGTTAAAGCACTGATGCTAGTAAAAATTTCAATAATCAAAGGTCAGGGATTGATCTTGGAATCTTTAAGTATACTTAAGTATAATTCTACCTACTTTATATGGAAGGGTCAAGTCAAACAAGTCATGCACATTGGGGTTTTCCAATGTTAACGTACGTACATTTGTTTTGCACTGGCTCACTCGTCCGGGTGGTTTTTCTTACCTATTTCTCTGAAGAACAATTAATTAAGAGGGGTCTCTCCGTCACTCGCTCCATACAAACGTAGTTCGTCTCTCATTGGAAACTCACCAATCATACTCAATGGAATTTTGAAGAAACGTTTCGGGAACTAATATCTATGCCTATGGTTTTCCAGATTTCCTTTAAAATATTCGGTTTCAAAGTTACGCGGTACTGTAATTCTAAAACTACATATTTTAAAAAAAATCTAAAACACCACAGGCACAGATATTAGTTTCTAGAATATGTCTGCAAAATTTCTTGGACTTTGGTTGCTTAATATTCAAATGAAATTGGGACTACGATTGTATTTAGTAAGTGACGGAGAGAGCCCTGTCAATAAACAAAATTAGTCAAGTGACAGTCGGACTCGCCCACCAAGGATTCCGTACCATCGTAGTACAAGAAATAACCTTTTATTTTATTTTTTAATTTTCATGGCGGCTTTTTATGTAATGGCAATAGAAATACACATTCTGTGAAAATTTCAACTCTCTAACTTTTATGGTTCACAAGATAGCCCGCTGACAGACGGACGAACGGATGGACAATGATAGTATAATAATAGGGTCCCGTTGGCGTCCTTCGGGTACGGAACCCTAATAATTACGTGTTATGATGCCCGCTAGTATTCGTCCGCGTGGATTTAGGTTCTTTCAAAATCATGTGGGAACTCTTCGAAACTTCTTTTTGTCTTTTCTTTTTAACACTATTAGGTACGAGATATTGCCTATAAGTCCACACGAACGAAATTGTGGACTATAAAGCTAGTCTTTCCATAGTAATTTTATATTGCGAAAGTGTGTCCTGTCTGTCTGTCTGCTAGATTTTGATGTTTGGTACAGAGTTAGCTTAGATCCCAGGGAAGGACAGAGACTACTTTTATCCCGGAAAATCAAAGAGTTTCCAGGGATTCACAAAGGCACATCCGTTTAACCGATTTATTGGTAGCTTGCACCCCGGTAATTGAAATAGCAACTTTTTATGTGTTTTTATCCCGGAAAATCAAAGAATTCCCACGGGATTTTTCAATAAATTCAAATCCACGCGGACGAAGTCGCGGGCATCGTCGAGTAAAATTATAATTGTGCAATAATAAAATTAATTTACTCGGAATGGTCAGAAAATATTGCAATGAAACCTGTTATAAGTATTATGAAGAAGATGTAGGTATGTATATTCACAAGGTTATGTTTTTACATATTAATTGCAAGATATCTGAGATATAATATACTAGCTAATACCCGCGACTTCGTTCGCGTGGATGTAGGTTTTTAAAATTCCCGTTCCCGTTCCCAGGAACTATTTGATTTTCCGGGATAAAAAGTAGCCTATGTGCTAATCCAGGGTATAATCTATCTCCATTCTAAATTTCAGCCCAATCCGTCGAGTAGTTTTTGCGTGAAGGAGTAACAAACATACACACACACACACACACACACACATACAAACTTTCTCCTTTATAATATTAGTGTGATAGTGTGATATTCGGAGATCGGAGATAGATATATAAGTAGTTATAATATATAGTCATATATATTAATACTAGCTTATGCTCGCGGCTTCATCCGGGTGCACTACGAATTTCAATCCTCTATTAAACGCCTTTAAGGGGTTAAATTTCCAAAAATCCTTTCTTAGCGGATGTTTACGTCATAATAGCTATCGGTATGCCAACAGCCCGATCCGTTCCGGTAGTTTGTTTGCTCTCTCTCTGTTTGAGTAGGGGTTAAGCCCCAACCAAAAGGTTTCTTGCCTATTTTTTTTATTTTTTATAAAAGAATATTAGTCATGCTAATCTTGACTTTACTCCTCTTTCCCCTCCAATTAAGCGTAAAGCTTGTGCTAGGAGTGGGTACGACAATAGTGCAACGGGTGGGGTTTGAACCGCCGACCTTTCAGAATTCAGTCCGCTCCTCAACCGTTGAGCTATCGAGGTTCTATTTTGGTTGCTTCATGCACCAACTCAATGCTTATATTTCAGATGCTGTTACCGCTTCTGTTCTTGCTGACGGTGAAGGTCGCGTACCAACAGACCCCTGCAGTAGACCCCTCATTGCTGGTGGACATCTTCGGGACACCCCCCACGCCGACGAGACCTCCCAACCAACCCCCTAGACTTGAGGAAGTAAGTATTTTTAACCGACTTCAAAAAAAAGAAGGAGGTTCTCAATTCGTCGGTTTTTTTTTTAACGTATGTTCCCCGATTACTCAAAGACCCCGGGACCGATTTGGAATTTTTTTTTTGTTTGAAAGGGTCCCATATAAATTTGGTGAAGATCTGATGAATATCTTCGGAGATGGAGAACAGAACTCCTCAATGGGTAAGAGCAAATTGCTCGCGATTAGTGTAATAGCTTAGTAAACAGTAGGGTTTTAACTGGGCGTAGCATATTATAGTACAGTGGGGCAACTAAAAATTGTGAAATAAAAAATTTTCGTGAGAAAAATAAAACCGACTTCAAAAACCACAAACACTAAAAAGTAAGAAATAATTTTTGTTTAGCTACACAAAAATTAGAAATCAAAGTGTGAAGCTCGCCCGACTTCATACCTAGGTACATTAAACACGTGTAGCTAAACAAAAAATATTTTTTACTTTTTATGTTTGTGGTTTTTGAAGTCGGTTTTATTTTATTTTTGAATTTTTTTTTAATCATTTCTGAAAGAGGGTAAAATCATTGTACCTACCAATGGATAGTTGGTGACATTGATGTGCCTAGTTTGAACCCCGAACGGGTGAAGGATTCTAAATTAGAATCCTGAGTGTAGTGAGGGATTCAAATTCACAAGAAACAAAAAAATACAAGATGTAAAAAAACTGACTTTAATTATTGAAATTCAATACCTAGTTTAAGAGCTAGTGAGGGAAAAATTAATTTTTCCAATGCATAGTTGGTGATATTAAAATTTTTTTCCAACAATAGGTACTTATTACGGGTTTGACCTATTTTGTGAGGATGGCGGAGGATAGAGTGTGCAAAATGTTTTGTGTTGCGCTGTAGTTTTGTACCTACATATTTTAATAGTGCATGCCGAGTCCACATCGCGTACATGTATCTTTGTCTATGTATCATCTTGTATTTAAAAAAAAAAAATGTCGGAAAAATACCCGAGTACGGAACCCTCGGTGCGCAAATCTGACTAGCCGGTTTTTTTTACATGTGGTTTACTCTTCCAGATAACTGTAAGGCCTACAGAGAGCGGCGCAACGTTCACTGACAGCAACGGGGACGCGTGCCAGTGTGTGCCTTATTACCTGTGCGATAACAACCTGAACGCCGCGTGGACGAGGAACGAGAGCACCGGCTGGGGAGTGCTGGATGTGAGGTAAACATGACTGAACTCCGAAAATGTTACACGTGCCTGCTCAGGATCGAACCCCCGACCTCTTGCATACAAAGCGGACGTCTTAACTAGGCTATCAGCCAGGCTAACAGTACAAATAAAAAATTGAAAACTAAAACCTGACTGTGATCGTCTTAATAAACGCTGAAATATTATAATAAAATTGTTTTTCTGTCGCTTGGTATATTTTAATGTTGTAATACCAACCTACATTTAAATTTATGAACTCAAAATTTTTTCCTCTTTTCCCACTTGATTCAATAGTAATAAAAAAAATTTTGGAGACCCCCACTTTTTTTCAATTAACATCCGTTAGGTCAATTTTTTCGTATCAAATGTAGCCTATGTCACCCGGACCGTTAAGACGAATCGATTGACACCTCATTCATCAAAATCGGCCCAGTAGTTCAGGCGCTACGGGGGAACACACAGAATCTGCATACAAACATACATACCCACATACATACATACATAGACTGGTAAAATCATAACCCTTCCTTTTGACTTTGCCGCAGTCGGGTAAAAAAGAACCTGTTTCATGACAATCTGAACAGAATAAGGAAAAAAAAGAAGCCGTGTTAAGCTATACAAAGTCTCCGTTAACCATTTCGAAGGGTTGCCAGCAAAACATACATTAAATTAAAAAAAACTAGGCTATCACAGCTTTTAAAAAAATGCATTTTTGATTAATTATTATTAAGTAGTAAAATTCCCTAGAGTCTGCAAAAAAGAGTATTGTCTTTCAGATTCGGTGCGAACGATGAGTGCCAAGAGAGCGTGGAGAGATGCTGCAAGAACGTCCTACCAGAGCCCGAACCTGAGCGGCCTGACCCCGGCAAGCTGAGGGGCTGCGGGTACAGGAACCCCAACGGCCTGGACTTCCAGATCACTGGAGGCAACGTGAGTCATCATACCTTCGTCCACTTCCCATACGCCACGCCGCCATCCAGAAGCTCTCGCTTTGTTACATGAGGGAAGGAGTGTGGGGGGTGTAGGAGTAGGGGGAGGTCAAGGGGCCTGAAGGGCTATAGAGCGGATAGCATGGAGCGCCTGACCCCACCAAGCTGAGGGGCTGCGGGTACAGGGACTTCAACGGCCTGGACTTCCAGATCACTGGAGGCAACGTGAGTCATCATACCTTCGTCCACTTCCCATACGCCACGCCGCCATCCAGAAGCTCTCGCTTTGTTACATGAGGGAAGGAGTGTGGGGGGTGAAGGAGCAGGGGGAGATCAAGGGACCTGAAGGGCTTTAATGCGGATAGCATGGAGCGCCTGACCCCGCCAAGCTGAGGGGCTGCGGGTACAGGGACTTCAACGGCCTGAAATCCCAGATCACCGGAGGTAACGTGGGTCATATAGCTATAGTCAACTGCCAATAGGGGCGATGGTGCAAGGTCCTTCCCAGATACGGCCTGAGCGACCTGACCCCGGCAAGCTGAGGGGCTGCGGGTACAGGAATCCCACCGGCCTGGACTTCCAGATCACTGGAGGCAACGTGAGTCATCAATCATATGGACATAGCCTCGATAGCTCAACGGTTGAGGAGCGGACTGAATTCCGAAAGGTCGACGGTTCAAACCCCACCCGTTGCACTATTGTCGTACCCACTCGTGGCACAAGCTTTACGCTTAATTGGAGGGGAAAGGGGACTATTATTCATGATTAGCATGGCTAATATTCTTTTAAAAAAAAACATAGGTCTTTTGTAGGGATTTTCATACGCCACGGTGTTGCGCTGCCGTCATCCAGAAGATCTCGCAAAGTTACATATCATCTGTCACCTAATGGGAGAGGGGGGGGGGGGGGGGTTAGATTCATCATGATCAACCCATTTCCGCCCCACTACTGAGTACGGGTCTCCTCTCAGAATGAGAAGGGTTTAGGCAATTTTAGCTTAGTCTTTCCCAATATATTTCAGGGCAACGAGGCGCAATTCGGCGAGTTCCCGTGGGTGGTGGCTCTGCTGGCCTCCAACGGCACATACGTTGGCGTGGGCGTGCTCATCCATCCTCAGGTCGTGCTGACCGGCGCGCACGTCGCCAACAAGTGAGTTAACTGCCACAGAGTCTTGCTAAACGGAACCCTAAACAAGTGTAAATTAAAAATTTTCAACACGCCCGACCAGTGAAGGTTACAGTAACTAGAAAAGAGCTGATAACTTTTAAACGGCTGAAGCAATTTTTTTGGATTATAGCTCTCTATAAAGACACTCTCGATCAAGCCACCTTTCAAACAAAAAAAAGTAAATTAAAAGCGGTTCATTGGTTTAGGCGCTATGATGCCACAGACAGATACACAGATACACAGATACACACGTGAAACTTATAACACCCCTCTTTTTTGGAAGTCGGTTAAAAAGGGTAAAACCGGAGCCCTATTGATGTCACTCTGCTGTCTGTCTGTTTGTCCGCGTGTCACAACTCTCTAGCTAGTAGACGAAATGAGTTATAAACCTGAAATTTTCGTATTTGATGTAGAACGTTGTCCCAAAACAGAATGTTGAATTCATTTCATATTTGTGCATTTTGGATGGAGATCATGGGTTCGCGCGTGGGGCGACTCGTGGGGGGTTCGGGTGACCGGAGGTCTGGCAGTTACCTTGGTCAGTATATTAGTCTGGCCATTCAACGAGGTAACGCAGCCAGCGTTCTGGGCACCCTGCCTCGTTACAGTGGTTTAGATGACACTTGCCGATGCCCACGACTTCGCCCGCGTGGATTTAGGTTTTTTGAAATCCCGTGGGAACTCTTTGATTTCCGGGATTAAAAGTAGCCTATGTGCTAATCCAGTATATTATCTATCTCAGCCATTCTCAGCCAAATCCGTCCAGTAGTTTTTGCGTGAAGGAGTGGCAAACATACACACACACACACACACTGACATACAAACTTTCGCCTTTATAATATTAGTGTGATTTTTGTTTTGTAATTTTTATATTTACTTACCTAAGTATTTTGTAAATAAAGACGCCAACATAGTACAAAATCAGTGTCACATTTTTTTTTTGAATTTTTTTTTTAATGCATTTCAATGTCATTATAACGAAAAGCCGATTTTAGCAAGTTCACCTAGCAAGTTCTCCGAATGAAATCCAACAGGTTCTCTGAAGACGACAGTGAAGAATCTGGAGAATACTATATTGACAATGGAGAAGAAGGAGGCAATGGTGAATTTAATTTTCCGTACGTGCGATATAAGTGAATATTTATATTATAATAAAATTCTCTTCATTTTACATTAAAAAAATATTTAAAACTAATCGGATTTGGAAGATTTTTAAAGACCTCGTACCCCGATTGCCATGTAAATCTGTCGCGTATCATACATACTTAATATTTGAAAAGCACCAATAGTTATTTGAGACACAAGGGGCCAAAGTGATATTTTGGTCCCAAGTGACGCACACCACCTATGAGAAAAAAAAAGCGGACCAATCAGAAGAGAGAAAGTTCAAACTCCCATGAGAACTAATTCAAAAAAAAATTATTTACTCTTATTTTGTTCCCTAGATTGCAGCCAGGCTCGCTCATAGCCCGCGCTGGGGAGTGGGACACACAGACAAACAAGGAGAGACTGAAGTCGCAGGAGAGGGTAGTCGACGGCATCGTCATACGAGAAGGTAATTATTATCCAAGGAGTAAAAACCTTAACTTGGCTGGCTTTTCCTGCATGCTTAGCTGTGGGAGGGCGGGCGGTGCATATCACTTACTGCATGTTGTACAATACAGATTTTTAAAATATTTCAACAAACGAAAAATTATGGAACTCTAAAGTTACTTTTTTAACCCCCGACCCAAAAAGAGGGGTGTTATAAGTTTGACGTGTGTATCTGTGTATCTGTCTGTGGCATCGTAGCGCCTAAACGAATGAACCGATTTTAATTTAGTTTTTTTTGTTTGAAAGGTGGCTTGATCGAGAGTGTTCTTAGCTATAATCCAAGAAAATCGGTTCAGCCGTTTGAAAGTTATCAGCTATTTTCTAGTTACTGTAACCTTCACTTGTCGGGGGTGTTACAAATTTTTAATTTACACTTGTTGTACAAGTTAGCCTTTGACTGCAATCTCACCTGGTGGTAAGTGATGATGCAGTCTAAGATGGAAGCGGGCTAACCTGGAAGGGATATGGCAGTTTTTATTAAACCCATACCCCTTTGGTTTCTACTTGTTCCAGACTTCAACCCCAAAAACCTGAAGAACGACATGGCGCTCCTGCACTTGGCGTCACCGTTTGAGCTGGACAAGCACATCAACATGCTGTGCCTGCCCGAACAGGACGAGGACTTCGACAACTACCGCGGCTGCGTTGCTAATGGTTGGGGGAAGACTGTGTTCGGTAAGTTCTAGACCCCTCCCGCTATAGACAACCTAGATACTAGATGACTGGGGGAAGAACATGTTTGGTAAGTTTTAGAAGGATACAAGATCGTGGGGTTTGTTTGGTGGATTGACCCTTGACATGGAAGATTTTAGGGTCCCAAGGTGCAGGAGTCGTGACCCTACACAGGAAGCTGTGACGTTAGTAGATCTCCCTACTAGGTGGACCTCAGATAGTCACAGCGAGCCGCATAAGACCGTGGGGTGCAGAAGTCCATTCAAGAATCTTAAAATATCCTAGAAGGGATCGCGGAAGAATGTGTTTTGTGATTTCTAGAAGGACAAAAAGTTCCTTCACTAGATTATGGGACAAGGTAGATGGGAGACACCAAGTAGGTGGATGAAAGCTAAGTATCAAGTGGACAAGCATCAATATGCTGTGTCTGCTTGAACAGGACGAGGACTTCGACAATTACTGCGGCTGCGTTGCTAATGGTTGGGGGAAGACTGTGTTTGGCGAGTTCAAACCATCGATGTATATGGATTAGCCTTTCCCATACAATTCCGTCCGCAAAAATACGCTTGAATCTTACGTCATCGTCATTGACAAAGTCAAGAGACTTTTGCAAATTCTCTTGACTTTTTGAGCGCGTTTTTTTATCTTCGAAGGGCCCATCCATATACATCGATGGTTCAAACACAGTCAAATGAAAGACACCCCAGTCAAATGAAAGACACCCCACTCGATGTCTTTCATTTGACATCGTGTGGGAACCGGGATGTCAAATGAAAGAGGAGAAAATTCTGAGATCTTGGAAACAAATGTGTAGTACATTTGTTTTAGTACAACAATAATATATACCAAGCGACAGAAAAATATGTATTGTAAATGTATTTATAATATTTCAGCGTTTATTAAGACGATCGCAGTCGGGTTTTAGTTTTCAACTTTATCTTGTTGCAATGGGGATGATGCCTATGTCAAAATAAATTATTTTTTAGTAAAAATTATTAAATAGAGTGTCTTACAAAATTCGTGAAATCCACATTTAATGCTAGTTTGCTAACCATTTTAAATCATCGATTTAACTAACAAGTGTAAATTAAAAATTTATAACACCCCCGACGATCCAAAGTATTTGAGTTTTCCAAAACATCATTTTCAAATAAATAATTATGTATTTAGGCAACGTCCATCTTGACAGCTTGACATTTGTCTATTGACATAATATTATGAACCTAACGGTTTTCCTTCTTTTCTACAAGAAAACTAGAAAAGAGCTGATAACTCTTAAACGGCTGAACCAATTTTTTTAGATTATAGCTAAGAACACTCTCGATCAAGCCACCTTTCAAACAAAAAAAACTAAATTAAAATCGGTTCATTCGTTTAGGCGCTACGATGCCACTGACAGATACATAGATACACAGATACACAGACACACAGATACACAGATACACACGTCAAACTTATAACACCCCTCTTTTTGGGTCGGGGGTTAAAAAAGTACGATAAATTACGTCAAATGTAATGACGTCTCATCTGTGTATTTCATACAAGCTCATACCAGTCGCTGATTTGACTAGTAGTCATCAAATTCAAATTATTTTCAAAATTCGAATTCAAAATATTTTTATTCAATTAAACTTTTACAAAGTGCATCGTCAAAGTAATCTACCACTGCCTGGTTCGGAATGCCGTTGCTACCGAGAAGAACCCGCAAGAAACTCGGCGGTTGCTCTTTTCAAGTATTAAAATCCTCCCATTATCATCATTCATCATCCCTATTATCAGATTTACTTGATAGTGTCCATTCTCCCCAGGTCGCCAAGGTCGGTACGCTGTGATCCTCAAGAAGGTGGAGGTGGACATGGTGCCTTTCGCGAAGTGCGAGAGCCAGCTGAGGCGGACCCGGCTCGGGAACCGCTTCCGGCTGGACAAGAGCTTCGTCTGTGCTGGTGGTGAAGAGGGGAAGGATACTTGCCAGGTACCTACCAGATCTTTTTTTTTTAAAAAAAAACAAACACAAATGATCATATTATTATTTAAAAAAAACCAACGAATACACAAAAACACAATACCGAAAATCATTGATATAAATGACCGAAAATATGTTTTAATGTGTTAAATAACCAAAGAATACCTACACAATAATTATTATGAAGCACAATAGTCAGGGAGTCCCTAAGTAAGTGTTCCCTCACTGAGCCTATCGCTGTCCTCCCCAGCCCAGCCGATTGTATTACATATTTTAGGAACTATATATTATGCGCTTATTATTCTATCGTAGTAGTTATACATTTTTGGCACTGAAAATCTCACCTTCTTATTTATTCTAACATCTCTCTATGCCCTTATTTATATCGTAATTTTTTAACGTAAAAATCTGTTTTAGAATGTACAGGTAAATCCCTTTCATACGATACCCCACTTGGTATAGTTATCTTACTTTGAAAATACCTACTTATTATTTGTTCATAAATACATTTTAATTTTTTTTTTAGTGATTGTAACCATAAATTCACGGTTTTCAGATTTTTCCTTTATTTTCTAACCTACCTATCTGCCAAACATGATTCTAGGTCAACGGGAAGTACCTATGATAGGTATTCTTGACAGACGCGGCAGATGGACAGACAGACAGACAACAAAGTGCTCCTATAAGTGTTCCGTTTTTCCTTTCGAGGTACGGAACCCTAAAAATACCAGTAATTCGACCCCTGGCTCTAAATGTCTACCCTTTGTCCTCAGGGCGACGGCGGAGCACCCTTGGCGTGTCCCGTGGGTGGCGACCGCTACCGGCTGGCGGGGCTGGTCGCGTGGGGCATCGGCTGCGGACAGAAAGACGTGCCCGCGGTGTACGCGCGCGTAGCCCTGTTCCGGCGCTGGCTAGATGGCGTCATGGCCAACTGGGGCTTCGGCGCGGAGGCCTACACCGCCTAGAGCACCGCTAACGTCTGGGGAACTTCAAAAAAAAATCTAATCGTAAAAATTTTGCGCTCGCTGCGCTTGCGTTAGTATCATCATTCCATTCCACCAGTCTGTATGCGTCCAACGCTGGACATAGGCCTTTCCAAGAGCGTTCCAACGCTGGCTAGACGGCGTCATGGCCAACTGGGGCTTCGGCGCGGAGGCATACACCGCCTAGAGCACCCCTAACGTCCAGGGAACTTCAAGAAAAAAACAATCGTAATTTTTTTGCGCTCGCTGCGCTTGCGTTGATAACAATACTGCCTTCATTTTCAAAATCTTGACGTTTAGTGACGACAGATTGATTTTATTACTATTGTCTCAGCTGCATTTTTTTTTATATACCTAGCACTTATTTGATGATTTCTATAGATAGTGATACCATAGACAAAAATGTAATGAAATACAGTACCTACCTTTAGCGTCTCAGATTGACCATAATGAAATTAATGTGATAAATAACTTTAATGAACGATATATTGTGATTTTCTACGACGTATTTTTTATAATAAATAGTTTACTTTGTAAAAGTTGTGTTTTATTTTACAAACCATTTAAAGCTGTCATTTTAATTTAGTTTAAAGCCAAAATTAATAATCCTATCTATCTGCCGATTGATTTTGACATTTTTCGAGAATTGTATGGTATTTTTGGTATTTTTTAACAATTTAACAATGTCAGTAAATAAGTTATAGACATATTACGGATAGATTGATTACTAATTTCGGCCATTAGAGATTATTACAATAGAATTAGAGCAGTTACGCACTCATCCAATTCGAATCTGTGAAAATCACACTAATATTATAAAGGTGAAAGTTTGTATGTGTGTGTGTGTGTGTGTGTATGTTTGTTACTCCTTCACGAAAAAGCTACTGGACGGATTTGGCTGAAATTCGGAATGGAGATAGATAATATCTTGGATTAGCACATAGGCTACTTTTTATCCCGGAAAACCAAAGAGTTCCCACGGGATTTCGAAAAACCTAAATCCACGCGGACGAATCGCGGGCGTCAGCTAGTAAGGATATAAAACTAGACCCAAGTCGGATATTACTTACGTACTAATCCGATCTCTGATCCAAATCCAAGCTATTCAGTCGACATCTTTGACATATCTACGTCATACGTCCGATTTGAATCCGAGACACATCCGATATATTCTCACGGATCACGGACAGAACTCGGATGACGGAAGTCGAATCTACTGCGTAAGCTACCATACAAATAGTTCTATGACTACTTCTGAACGTAGTTTCACAGATTCGGATCGGATGGGTGCGTAACCGCCCCTAGCCACGCTGGTGTCGATATGAAACAAGCTTCCCCTATCAGCTTATCTTAATATAGTTAAATACTTTGGAGTGAAGAGGAATCTTCTAGGCAAGCGCGCTCCATCTTAGACAGCAGGTCTGATTGCAACCAAGCGCTAGTCTATAAAATAAAAACTTGACAGCGAGAGGTTATTCCATACAGTGCCATCTATGAATGTCAAGTGGAAGTATCAAAATGAAATCTGTTACGTATCTTACATAATAATTTATTTCATATAGAATCTATTTAATTTTCACAGTGGGTAGAGCGTTCCCACAGTTGGCCTTCTTGAGTTCAGCGTGGATTTGGCGCGAGTGTTTGTATTCAATACCATCGTGGTATTATTTGATCATCATCCATCCATCATGATCTAACCATCGCCGGCCCACTACTGAGAACGGGTCTCTTCTCAGTATTAGGCGGGTTTAAGCCATAGTCTGCCACGCTAGCCCAATGCGAATTGGCAGACTATTATTTGATAGCGAGAGGTTATTCCATACAGCGCCATCTATGAATGTCAAGTGGAAGTATCAAAATGAAAACTGTTACATATCTTACATAATAATTTATAATAAAAATTGTTACATATATTACATAATAATTTATTTCATATAGAATCTATTTAATTTTCACAGTGGGAAGAGCGTTCCCACAGTTGGCCTTCTCGAGTTCAGCGTGGATCTGCTTAAGGCGCGCGCGCGCAAGCGACAAGCTCGCATTGGTCGCTCGCATACTCTCCTGTAAACAATTATGTGACTGATTAGAAAACTGTTTTAAACAGGAATTAAAAAAATTGGCAGTCAGTGGGGATGGGCGACAGAAGTGAAAACACAATAGCGCCGATTCTATTGTCTCTACATCCTACTCTTTTTAATATTGTTAAAAAAGAGACCCAGTCCCACTATTTGTTTGGCCCTGTATTTCCATTCTAAATAGCCAAATCCGTCCAGTACTTTTTTCGTGAAGGAGTAACAAGCATACAAACACACACACACACATACATACAAACAAAGGAGATTGGCGAATTTCATAGAACTTCTGACCCAAACCCTTAGAACCGCGGGTCTCACGAAGCAAACTTCTCATGCTTGTTCTAGTAAACCAGTCTAACAAAAAACTTCATCAAAGTCTATCAAATAAAGTTGGGAGAAAAAAGATATTCACTTGTATTGGCCATGTAACGGTTATTTATAATGTGTACTTGTGAGAATAATTATATTTTTGATCCCCATCTTTAAAAGTATCAGGCTTACACAGAAAAATACAGTGGACCCCCGGTAATCCGACAAACGTTTAACAGGACATTGTCGGACTATCGAAATTGTCGGATTATAGAGCCTAACCCCAATAGTCCGGCGTTTTTTAGAAAAGAGTACCTTGTAATCCGACAAATTACAGATCCAATGATAAGATTCCATATGTCATACATACTCTGAAGTACAAATCATACTTCACTATGTATGTCAGATTTAGTAAATTCAATAATAATAGACATGTCGGATTACAGGGGGTGCCGGATTAGACAGGGGCCGGATTACCGGGGGTCCACCTCTGAAAAATAATATTAAAATTAAATGATTTCTGAATCTGAACGGTTTTTAAAAATGCTGGGTTCAAATTCGCCAACCTTCTTTCGCTTTTATAATATTAGAGTGATATCCGTACCTGCACACTGAGCAAGGTTTTGTCGGCCCGGCTCAGTTTTTCCACACATATATCCGTAGTGTGCTTCGCCAGGCCTTCCACGGTGGCTCGCAGAGATACATTGCATTCCCCTGACACAACAACACATTCATATCAATAAACGTTCTCAGTATAATTTTTTAAACGATCTATATTAGCTTCACTTATTATAACTTTAAACACTTACTTATTTGACATAGATTTATATTAATGACTAGGACACTTTGATATTGTAATTGTTAGAATAATGAACTGGTGTACCTAACCAACTGTAACATCTCACTGTCATAGGTCGCGTGGTCATTTCAATCTCAATTAAATAGTCTAACTATATATTTTGCACGCCATACACAAATGGCAAAATGTGAATGACCAAGGACCTGTCAATATACCTACCATCATTGTTACTCACATTTCGCAAAATAAAGAACCATTTCATTTCATTTCATTTCATACAACATGTCAATGCATACAACATATTCATTTGTATGGGAATAATAATATGGAATCCTCGTAGCTTTAGTTTTAAGTAACGTAATTAATTATCACCACTATATCGTACAAGTTTAACAATTTCGACCATCAATAGAAGTACAATTGTACCTACTTTGAATAAATGATTTTGACTTTGACTTTGACTTTAATTATTTTGAGTCTGTGACTTAAGACACTGTTAAAACGAGACAGCGATATACCGCTGGCATAAATCTGTCTCATCGCAAAGCATTGCCCCCAAGTGTTTTATCTTTCCAATACAATACTGCATAGAAACCGATAAAGTTTAGTAAAACTGCCATAACTCTTCCAACTTACCCCTCTTCTTTCTTAAATTGCATCATCACTCACCACCAGGTGAGATTGTAGCCAAAGGCTAAATTTTTGTTTTTTTAAAAGAATATTAGCCATGCTAATCATGACTACTACTCTTTCCCCTTCAATTAAGCGTAAAGCTTGTGCCAGGAGTGGGTACGACAATAGTGCAACAAGTGGGGTTTGAACCGCCGACCTTTCGAAATTCAGTCCGCTCCTCAAATGTTGAGCTATCAAGGCTCAACTGTAACTTGTAATGGCATTGGCGGTTCCTCTGGTACTGCAAATGTTAATGAGTGATCGGTGATCACTTAACATCAGATGACCGTGCTCGTTTGCTCGCTATTTTTATTTAAAACTAGCTGTGCCCGCGACTTCGTTCGCGTGGAATAGTGACTTCTCGGGCAGCATGTACGTTAAAAATGTTCGCCGTGATTCTTTAAATTGACATAACTTTTTTATTTATGAACCGATTGACATGAAATAAACACTAAATGTTAAGTGAAGCTTACTACAACATATTAGTGAAAACCGTATCTAAATCGAATAAGCCGTTTCTGATATTAGCGTGCACAAACACACAGACAAACAGACAAACAGACAAAAAAAAAATTAATTACAATTTCGGGTTCGGCATTGATATAATAACAACCCCTGCTACTTTCTTTTTATATATTTTCATTGTACAGACACCACTTTTCTACAATTTTATTATATGTATAGAAAAAAATATAGTACATACATAGCTTCTGATGTAGCAGTGAGTTATGTATCAGCTTGGTTGGTGATGACGGTGATGAAGTGAACATTGTATGCAGCGGGGCATCCTGCTCATCACTTATTGGTGATGGGAGCTTGCTTTCTGGAACGTGAAAACTTTATTAACATCCTTCTAGCAATCCTAAGCCCCATTCAAACCAAGTTTAGTTCTTATTTTAATACTACCTATGACTTTTTAGGGAAAAGGAAAAACGGAACCCTTATAGGATCACTTTGTTGTCTGTCTGTCTGTCCGTCCGTCCCTCGTGTCTGTCAAGAAAACCTATAGAATTATTCCTGTTGACCTAGAATCATGAAATTTGGCAGGCAGGTAGGTAGGTCTTATAGCACAAGTAAAGGAACAAATCTGAAAACCATGAATTTGTGGTTACATCATTAAATTTTTTTTAATGTGTTTCAATTTTCAAAGTAGGATAACTTTACCAAGTGGGGTATCATTTAAAAGGGCTTTACTTGTATATCCTAAAATAGATTTTTATTTATTTTTATGTTTAATAGTTTCTGATTTTTTGTGCAAAATGTTAAAAAATACCTGAGTATTCCTTACCCCCCTATCACTCCCTCGGTGCGCTAGTCTAACTTGCACTTGGCGGGTTTTTGACATTGATTTAGGTTTTTAAAAATACCATGGGAACTCTTTGATTTTCTGGGATAAAAAGTAGCCTATGTCCTTCTCTTGGATGCAAACCATCTTTGTACCTTTCGTTCAAATTGGTTCAATGGACAGGCCTTTAAAATTTTTGTGAGAGTTTATTAATTTTCCAGGATAAAGAGTAGCTACGTAGCCTATGCTCTTTGTGAGGATGCTAGCTAGTTCTGTACCAAATTTCGTCTAGTTGGTCAAACAAATGAAAAGGTGACAGACAGACATACTTTGATACTAGCTGTGCCCGCGACTTCGTTCGCGTGGAATAGTGACTTTTCGGGCGAGGCGTGTAGTACGTACTCTGTACGTTATAAATGTTCGCCGTGATTCTTTAAATTGACATAACTTTTTTATTTATGAACCGATTGACATGAAATAAACACTAAATGTTAAGTGAAGCTTACTACAATATATTAGTGAAAACCGTATCTAAATCGAATAAGCCGTTTCTGATATTAGCGTGCACAAACACACAGACAAACAGACAAAAAAAAAATTAATTTCAATTTCGGATTCGGCATCGATATAATAACAACCCCTGCTACTTTTTTTTATATATTTCCATTGTACAGACACCACTTTTCTACAATTTTATTATATGTAATAGATTTATAATATTAGTGTAGATTACCATCATCTGATTCAGGAGCTTCTCCGGAGATCACAAATGCTTTAGAGGAGGGGAATGTGTCCTGAAAATATATAAATACTGTTTATATAATGCCTTCAAAGACGTCGCTTTGTGATGACCACGACCGCTCTGCCAAGAGTGTTACAATGCAGAAGTTTATATAGACACTCTTCGAATTCAAATTCAAAATATTTTTATTCAATTAGACTTTTACATGTGCTTTTGAATTGTCAAGAGCATCTACCACTGGTTCGGAACGACGGAAGAACCAGCAAGAAACTCGGCGGTTGCTCTTTTCAAAGATTTCATATACAATATTATGCCATGTATAAAAGCAATTGAAGTCCCACGCATTGCTGGAGCGAGCTGCAGGTCAAATCCACACTCTTTTATCATTTACATAACCTTCGATAGTATAATATGCTTTTCTCAGGAGCATAGTTTTAATAGATTTTTTAAACTTGTGTAAAGGCAAGTCCAAAATTGATTGTGGAATTTTGTTATAAAAGATTATACCCATTCCCACAAATGACTTTTGGACCTTCCTGAGGCGAAGTGTAGGAGTCGCAAGTCTGTTACGGTGTCTAGTCAGCCTGTTGTGTAGATCGCCAATTTTCTCTTCATTTATTCAAAACCATTCCACCACTTTAGCACCTTGGGACCCTAACTTTTATTGATTTTTCGAGCTATGTGCCAAGCATTAGGTGCATATTGTAAATTGAACCCTAGAAAAGAGCAACCGCCGAGTTTCTTGCCGGTTCTTCTCGGTACGAACGGCATTCCGAACCAGTGGTTAATTATTTTGACGATTCAAAAGCGCTTGTAAAAGTTTACTTGAATAACAAGTGTAAAATAATTTATAACACCCCCGACAAGTGAAGGTTACAGTAACTAGAAAAGAGCTGATAACTTTCAAACGGCTGAACCGATTTTCTTGGATTATAGCTAAGAACACTCTCGATCAAGCCACCTTTCAAACAAAACTAAATTAAAATCGGTTCATTGGTTTAGGCGCTACGATGCCACAGACAGATACACACGTCAAACTTATAGCACCTATCTTTTTGGGTCAGGGGTTAAAAATATATTCTATTCTAATTATATTCTATAGTTTCATGAAATATTCTAATCTAAAACTCGCAATCTTTTATTTGCTAACTTACCGGTGATTTGCCGACTTCAACATCTGAATCTGACTCGGACGCCTCTCCGTCCACAACGTGAGCTGATTTAGACATTCTTTTAAATTAATAAACGCCACTAAATCTTTAAATTTTGTACGAATTAAACGAATAAACACCAAAACACCATTGTTTTGACATTTGTTTGATTTGTTGTAATTATTTCACATGACAACTGACAACAACTGACAAGTGAAACTTTGCTTTTTTTTTCTCTCGTCTGGCTTTACAAAGATTAGCCAATGTCAAGTTTGTAGTTATTTGTAACAAGTTAGTTAAACTATACAAGTATGGACCCCGTCTGTGCCGGCACTCGCCGACACACGCACGGCACCCCCTTAGAGCGCTCTCCAGTCAGTTTTAACAAAAAAAACACTCCAAAAAGGCAGAGCACGCCCGCCAGCTAACACCAACACAGACGAAGTCAAATCTTTGCTTTGACATTGACAGTTAAACAATATTGCCATAGAAATAAAAAATAAGAGCTACCTATTCATTAACCGACAAAATAAACTTCAATGCTTCATGCAGTCATGAATAGAAGAAGAAGAGAAAGAGAAAAAGAAAAACTGTTTACTTGGCGCCACAAGAAATATAACATAATATATAAAGTCGAAAAAAGATGAAATGCGTGGTGTGTGGTACCAAAATGGATTCCACTCAGCATTTGCTGCACCTGTATCGGAAACGCAGGCCCAGCGCTGGTCTTCCGTGAAGCCAGCTAGAAGAATATATAACTGACTACGTCCTTGGCGCCGAGGTGAACGCTGTGGTCTCTTAATGGTTTGGGTTCGATTCCCGGCAGTCTAAATTGTCTCAGGTGGGTGGGTTGGAGGTTTCAGCCTTAATTAATACCCTAACCACCACCGTACCAGCAAACTCCAAACGATTTCACTACGTTATTTACATTTATGATTCTAAAATTTTGTATTCCAATACGATAAAAAGTACCTGACTATTCTGTGATTCTAAAGGCATGATTTAATTAATGCAATATATAAGTACCTACCTCTATATCTGGTAGATGCTCTTGACGATTCAAAAGTACTTGTACAAGTGCAAATTAAAAATTTATAACACCCCCAACAAGTAAAGGTTACAGTAACTAGAAAAGAGCTGATTACTTTCATACGACTGAACTGATTTTGTTGAATTATAGCTAAGAACACTCCCGATCAAGCCACCTTTCTAACAAAAACAAACTAAATTAAAATTGGTTCATTAGTTTAGGAGCTACGATGCCACAGACAGATACATAGATACACACGTCAAACTTATAACACCCCTCTTTTTGGGTCGGGGGTTAAAAAATTTAGTTGATTTTTTTTCTAGTATTACTCTCGATCAAATGTTACAAACATGTTGGTACAGAACCCTTTGTTTGCGAGTCTGACTCACACTTGACCAGATTTTGCTATTCACAGTGAAAAGGAAAGCAAGAAAACACAAAGAAACATGAAGAACTGGTTTACTATCAGTTGTAACGTGGACGTATTGACACAGCGACAAATATTTACAGTAATTTATTACACATTACACAATAACGTCTTAAGGATCCCACACACGCTTTTACCCAGTCACATGATGAAGAAAAAATACTTACTTGTGATGTCAATTGTGACACCTCTTTATTATAAAAGAGCAGTCGAATTTGCCGTCAGTTACAAGTAGATTCAATCTTATTAACAGAGATAAAGAATCAGGGTCTAGACTATTTGGTGATGTTATAAAATAGTTATTTGTTCAACAAGATAGCAAAGTTCATTTTTCTTGCAAGTGCCTAGTTCGAAACACAAGCGGGCGAAGGATTCTATTATAGAATGTAATAGTAGCGATTTATGGGTTAGTTAGAATCCCGAGTGTAGTGGGGGATTCAAAGGTACAAGAAATAAAAACTTTGGTATCATGTGATACATACAACTTTTTATCTCACTAGTTGTTCAAAAAGGGCACCTTTGCTGTCTAAAACAAGTGGGCAAAAGTCATTTTTGTTCACTTCGTGAGAAAAAGTGTTGACCTTTTCTTGAGACAACTCTCTTTTCTCACTGAGTGAGCAAAAACAACTTTTGCTCACTGGTTTTAGACAGCATAGGCACCTTTTTTGAGCTAGTGAAGTAAATAATAAATAAATAAAATTTAGATAAGAATGGTGTTTGTTGAAAACTTTAATTCATAGCATAGTTTTTCCAAAAAGCTGGCTGTATTGAACTGCCATATTTTTATCCAAGAGCAGTTGAGTTTACCGGTGGAGTTAACCATCCCAAATTGCAGTTATGCCTACGAGTTTATGGAATTTCAATGTTATAGAGCCAATATTGGGCCCAGATAGATTCAAATTGTGTTTATTTTACTAAATTTTTTCTTCCTCATGTCACAAAGGTTGACAAAGACATGAACTCCGAACTAGAACTTTGTGACAAATTGATAAAATTATACTATTGTAACAATAGACATATTGATAAAACTTTTATTTAACTTACATAAACTTCTGAAGAAATAAATAAAAATAGTAGGTACAGAGTAGGTATCTATTGTAGTTAGAATAAAGTCTATTATTTAATTTCTGATGTAAAATAAACTAAATAAGTAAAAGTTATTTTGGTACAATGGTAGGTATTCGATTTTTTAAACTAAGTTTAAATTATAATTTACAGGTTTTACTTTCTAATTAAGTAATTTACGTAAATATTAAACAGTCAATCGAATATAATTATTATCTAGATACAATAATTCATAAGATAGAACCTTTAAATATTGTGTCACACTAAGCCTGGCTTTTTCACTAAAATCTTATATATATATATATATATATATATATATATATATATATATATATATATATATAATATAAATATATATAAATAAATAAAAAACTATTGCAAAGCATTCGAGTACCTGCTTGTTTCAACTTTAGCTTTAGACGATGCGTTTTACTTCAAAGTTTAGTTTTAAGTAAACTGTAAGTTTAGGTAAACTGAACTAGAGTGACAAAATATTTAAATTAGAATACTTATTAACTAGAAAAGCTTAAAAATGTCAATAATTTTAAAATATTAAAAACATAACAACTGCTGGGCAGTTGCAGGATATAAATTATTGATACTATAATGGCCTAGACTCTTTGTTTGGCATCGGCTGTAATCTGTATACTCGTAGATCTGACGCGAGAGCTCAATTGGTGCCATACTTACATTTTTATAACGCTTAGTTTAGTCGGACACCAATGGTATGTCCTTTGCATGCGTAAGCCATGCAAAGGACATACCATTGGTGTATGCTTTGTCTACTTGAATAGGTCATAAACGTCATGTTGTTGCCATTCACATTTTCAGAAATGAAAAACATGGACTTCCTCGGTCAGTAAGGCCCTAGTTAGTATTTTTTTTTTGCAAAGTATGATTACAAAAATAAAGTTCTTTAACCGGTTTTATTTTTACACTTTTAACACATGAATTATGTTAAACATTAATTTCATAAATTAGTTAGTAATAAACATTAATAATAATTAATTATTATATTATTATAATTAATTAATTAATTAATTAATAATTAATTATTATATTATTATAATTAATTAATTAATTAATTAATAATTAATTATTATATTATTATATTATTATAATAATTAACTATATGATATGAAGATTAGAATTGCTTTTATTAGATTCAACCAATGTTATATTGGAACAGTTTATGATTTTTAATCTTCATATTAACAAATATATAGAATAGTTATTTTTAACGGAATTTGTAATTAATCTGTAGAACATCATTAATGTATTTTGAATATCGAATAGTTTAAAAAATTATTTAATCGATGATGAAATTAAAACTGAGCACGTACCGTACTAGCCTTAATTTAATTTTTCGTAATGTAGACTAACGCGTCTAAACTATCAAAGGGAAATTGTTTCTGCTGTAGATGTTTTAGCTCGAAATATTTTGAATTTATACATTTTTGATATATTTTACTACATACTTACATAATTTTGTAAGTCAAATTTTCAAATTTTTGAAGGACAAAATCAATTATAAAGACACTGAATTTAAAAGCATTTGTATTTGTATTAGCTAGGACGTTATAATATCACGGACGATCTCCCTTTGGGGCATTTCACGTCAAGCGGACAACTAAAAAAAAGTGAGGTCGTGAATTTTGTTTATACTCTGGTCAGTTATACTTCTAGTAGACGTGGATATATACACACTATGTTTTTTTCGTATGATGCTTTATTGCTGAGTTATGAGCTTTTAAAAATTTACTAAGAATGAAGTCCGTTATTTTTGGATGCTTATTATTTGTAACAATTCATTTGTAAAAAAAACTAAAAAGCATTGTTTATTATAGTTAAAAAGTTGAAATTTTTATTTTTTGTATCGAATTCTAAACTTAAATTTTTTAACGTATAGTAAACCGGAAGTGAACATTTCAAATCGATATTTGAGTAACTTGGCCAAAATAAAAATAAACTTTTTTTACCGTGAAATAAAGCTTACATGTACTTATTCTTCACCAAAAAAAATTGTAACGTGATGTCTAATAGTTTAGGACTTAGAGTGGTTTTATTAATTGAGATTGAAACAGTATTAATTAAAATGGAGTGTTTTATTTTGTAACTAGCTGATGCCCGCAGCTTCGCCCGCGTGGATTGGTCAGATCCCCTACAGCATCAGGATTGAGGAGTTAGAATCCAAATTTTTTATGAAACAATGTCGCAAAGTTCCTCTATCGATTAAAAAAGAAATGACGCAAGTCGGTTCAGAAATCTCGGAGATTTCGGTGTACATAGGTAGAAAAACACAACTCCCTTTTTGAAAGTCGGTTAAAAAAGGAGCCTATGTTACTCCCTGGTCAATTTTCTACTTGTCTGTGAAAATCCCGTCAAAATCGGTTCAGCCGCTCCGAAGATTAGCCTTTTCAAACAGACAGACAGACAAAAAATTTAAAAACGTGTGATTCAGTTATAGTATCGTTCAAATAACCATATGACCTTAATATGCGGTAGTTATTTCGATATTACAGACAGACACTCCAATTTTATTTATTAGTATAGACTAGCTGATGCCCGCGACTTCGCCCGCGTGGATTTAGATTTTTAAAAATCCCGTGGGAACTCTGACTTGCCGGGATAAAAAGTAGCCTATGTTACTCTGCGTCCTTTCAAGTATCTTTATGCTAAAAATCAAGTTGATTGGTTGCTTAGTCAGGGCGAACAAATCTTGTGGGAACTTTTGATTTCCCAGGACAAAAGTGGTCTATCCGTAATAGCCCATCCCCGGGATACAACGTGTTTCTCTACCACGTAAAAACATTTAAACGGATGATCCTTTAAAAATCCCGAGGGATCACCAGTATTTAGGAATGCAATTCCTTACAGCATCAGGGTTGAGGAGTTGGGTCCCCGAGGTCAAAGCCAAAAAGTTTACCTGTTATAGATACCTTCCATATCAATTTATAACCGACAGTTTCCAAATCCCACCAGCTTTAGTGATCGGGTCCCCTGCAGCATCAGGATTGAGGAGTTGAAATCCAAATTTTTTATGGAACAATGTCGCAAAGTTCCTTTATCGATTAAAACAAATTACGCAAATCGGTTCAGAAATCTCGGAGATATCGATGTACATAGGTAAAAACACAACTCCTCCATTTTTGAAAGTCGGTTAAAAAGTAGCCTATGTTACTCCCTGGCCAATCCTCTACTTGTCTGTGAAAATCCGTTAGAATCGGTTCAGCCGTTCCGAAGATTAGCCCGTTCAAACAGACAGACGAACAGACAGACAAAAATTTTAAAAACTTGTGATTCAGTTATGGTATCGTTTAAATAACCAATTATGAGCTTAATATGTGGTAGTTATTTCGAAATTACAGACAGACATTCCATTTTTATTTATTAGTATAGATTATATTTTATTTAAAAAATCTTTTATTTTTGTATATTTCATGTTAGAATGAATGAATAAATTATTCATAGCGTAGTATTTTAGCATGTTAGTGCATAAACCCGACTGCTTAGAAAGTGCTCATACTTATATCTATGTATTCTATATGCTCTAAGTCCTAAACTATTAGACACCACGTTACAATTTTTTTTGGTGAAAAATAAGTACATGTAAGCTTTAATTCACGGTAAAAAAAAAATATTTTTATTCTGGCCAAGTTACTCAAATATCGATTTAAAATGTTCACTTCCGGTTTACTATACGTTAAAAAATTTAAATTTAGAATTCGATAAAAAAAATAAAAAATTCAACTTTTTAACTATAATAAACAATGCTTTTTACTTTTTTTTACAAATGAATTGTTACAAATAATAAGCATCCAAAAATAACGGACTTCATTCTTAGTAAATTTTTAAAAGCTCATAACTCAGCAATAATGCATCATACGAAAAAAACATAGTGTGTATATATCCACGTCTACTAGAAGTGTAACTGACCAGAGTATAAACAAAATTCACGACCTCACTTTTTTTTGGTTGTCCGCTTGACGTGAAATGCCCCCTTTCTTAGTTTAGTCGCGTTATACTCAAAATACTTATGTACGGAGTTATTGTTACCAAACGTTGTACGACGTGTGTATGCAACAGTTAAAAAAAGCTGGAAAATAAAGTAATTTCACTAATATTAAATAATAACTCATTATTATGCAATACAAGAAATGAAATAAATTAAATTTGTCGCACTTTGATGTCGAATCGTGTATGGTTAGCTTTATTGGTTAATAGACTATGGAGCGTTCAATTTTACCATGGACTATAATATTGACCACAGACACAGATACAGCTGAAGAAAAAGCTAAGAAACATCGGTTGCCAGTATTTTGATGATTTTTATTTATATTCATTTTCTTATTAATATTATGTATTAAATATTTAATTAACATTAAACGTATGTATGTAATTATTACAAAATAAGAAATATTAAAAAATAAGCTCCTGTTCGGTTTTTAGAAATTTAGAAATTTATAGGTTTAAAAAGTAACAATAAAAAGTTAGGTACAATTTTGTTGCATGGCATTAAATTATCAAGCTCTTTTTTTTAAAAATAAAATAGATTTTTATACAAAAAATGTATTAGGTACATATCAATAGTGTAAGAGCCAATGGAATAAATTGAAGGGTGGTTAGTCCCTGCGATTTATTTCGGGGCTCTTGTACTATTTGTGGATAGAAAATAGATGAATACTTAGTATGAAGGCAAAAAGAATTTGTATTCAAAAAATATGGTAGTCATTAAGCGTATTCAAATACTAATAAGTAGGTATATTTTTCTTTTTGTAAAATAGGTAGGTAAGCATTTTTCCAGTTACATACAGAAGAGGACTTGTACCCTGTTATTTTGGTCTTATAAATGAATATGAATATTTAAAACAATATATTATTCAAACCATTTTTTTTATTTAATATCGAATAATAATGCATAACTATTTGTCAGGTTAAATAATTTATTTTTTAATTATTCCGGATTATCCTCCTTGTCGTTTCAATTTTTAAAGCATGTTGCCTAATTTAAAAAAAAAAAAACGAACTACATTGTCTATTATCTATGACGCATTGCGTGTTTTTTAAAAAAAATCTCCTAAAAACCAACAAGTGTTAAACTCAACAAAACCTATTAACACTATGCCTAAACATCTCTACAGGTAAAACAACTTTAATTTCTGGGGTCTAGAATTATTAATAATAATCACTATCTACAGCAATCATTAATATACATACATTCTAAGAAACGATAAACTGCGCTTTCAATAGCCGTAAATACATTTTTTTCTAGAACAAGAAAAAAATTGAAAACTAAAACCCAACTGCGATCGTCTTAAGGTGGAAGCGAAAAGTTAGTTCTAGTATCGACTAATTTGTGAGAAAAGTCGATACTAGAAATAATTTCTTAAACTGGACCCTTTCAACTAGAGATTTTTATATAAGCCTGTGAGGATGATACTGCCATTGTCGCAATTAAAATACCATAAGCATACGTTGTCGTATTAGTTCACAAATTGCGAAAAACCAAATTAAATTTGAATTTCGCGGGCAGGCCCGTCTCACATCCCTTAAACGCTGAAATATTAGAGTAAAATTGTTTTTCTGTCGCTTGGTATATTTTTATGTTGTTGTACAATTATATTCACGACCTCAGAATTTTCTCCTCTTTCATTTGACATCCCACTCGATACAATAGCAAAAAAATTTTTTGGAGACCTCCACTAATTTTTTGATGTAACATCCGTTAGGTCAATTTTTTTCGTATAAAATATAGCCTATGTGACCCGGACCTTTATAACGAATCAATTGACACCTCATTCATCAAAATCGGCCCAGTAGTTTGGCACAACGGTGGAACACACAGAATCTGGATACAAACATACATACATACATAGACTGCTAAATCATAACCCTTCGTTTTGGCTTTGCCGCAGTCGGGTTAAACGTGTCTAGTGCGAGTTTACATAGTTCTGTTATCAAATAAAATTCGTCATTGAGGTGTTTTAGAGCCAGCTCTAGCGGAATAAAAATTAAAAATTCAGTAGAACAAAATATACCATCCCAAAAAAATTTTACTAAGGTAATTTTTACGCGAATTTGACTTTAATATACGAACAAAATATTACCGAAACGGATCTAGTAGGATACCCAAAGGTGCTTTTTTTACGCAAATTTTAGTTAGGTAGGTAGATAAAACTAAATTCATAGGTACGTAAAGTAATTTTTACGCGAACTTAACTTTAACAAACAAACAACATATAACCGAAACCGAAACTGATCTAGTAGGATACCCAAAGGTGTTTTTTTACGCAAATTTTAGTTAAGTAGGTAGATAAAAAACTAAATACATATGTAAAGTAAGTTTTAACTGAAGTTTGCGTACGTAATCACTATTGGCCATTGATAGCGCAGCTCTACACCCTGTTCAAATGCTAAGATGAGGTGTTGCGTCTCTTCATGCTAACAAATAAGATTTTGCGTCCCCTGCTAACTAACTTCAGTCACATCTTTGTTCGGTTACAGATACATATTCTATTTTTTTTTCTCTCCCGTCTGGCTTTACAAAGATTAGCCAATGTCAAGTTTGTAGTTATTTGTAACAAGTTATGGAAACTATACAAGTATGGACCCCGTCTGTGCCGGCGCTCGCCGACACACGCACGGCACCCCCTTAGAGCGCTTTCCAGTCAGTTTTAACAAAAAAAAAAACACTCCAAAAAGGCAGAGCACGCCCGCCAGCCAACACCAACACAGACGAAGTCCTACATATTCTATTTTCATAAAGACCGTTTGGCTATGTTTGTGTGAGTACACAGAACGTATCTATACATCGCTGTTATAGTGTGCGTGGGGCTTAGTGGCGACCAAACACAGTTTACGTTATGCACACAAATGCGCCAAGGTACATGACACGGGTCTGCCCGCGAAATTCAAATTTAATTTGGTTTTTCGCAATTTGTAAACTAATACGATAAAGTAGGTATGGTATATAGTTATGGTATTCTAATTCCGCAAATGGCAGTATCATCTTCACGGGTTTACATAAAAATCTTTACTTGAAAGTGTTCGGTTTAAGAAATTAGTCAAAATAATGAGTTTGACGTGAGTTATTCACAAATTAGTCGATACTATAACTAATTTCTTAAACTGGACCTTTTCAAGTAAAGATTTTTATATAAACCTGTGGAGATGATACTGCCATTGGCGCAATTAGAATGCCATAAGCCTACTTTGTCGTATTAGTTTACAAATTGCGAAAAACCAAATTAAATTTGAATTTCGCGGGCAGACCATCATGCACCAACCAAGGCTTAGCGGCCATTGTGAAACAGAGCATCAGTCCAACTTATGAGTATGAGTGAAGTTAGAAGGAGATGTCTATGAGCATTTGAATAGGGGTTTTAGATTTTATTACTCTGTATTAACGAACATTCCCAACTATATGACGATCTACCTGAATTTTATTTTCTTTCACCGATTTCGCTATGGCGTTTCAACGCTTCCCAATCATAATAATAATATTTATTAAACTTTAGAAATGTCTAAAAATGATCCGTCGAATAAAAACGAGTGCAGAAGTACAAAAGAAAAAAAAAGAAAATTACTTCGCACCTAATAAAATAATTTAAAAAAAAAAACCGATTTTTTCCCATGTAATCCACAAAAAGTCAGTTAAACTTGTTTAATTTTTGTGTTATGTTGACTGCGTCAGTAGGTTAAGAGGGGTCTCTCCGTCACTCGCTTCATACAAACGTAGTTCCAATTTCATTTGAATATTAAGCAACCAAAGTCCATGAAATTTTGCAGACATATTCTAGAAACTAATATCTTGTCTGTGGTTTTCCAGATTTCTATTAAAATATTTGGTTTCAAAGTTACGCGGTCTTAAAAATTCACATACAAATCTTTGAGCGCCTGTAATTTAAAACTACATATTTTTAGAAAAATCTAAAACACCACAGACAGATATTAGTTTCTAGAATATGTCTGCAAAATTTTATGGGCTTTGGTTGCTTAATATTCAAATGAAATTGGAACTACGATTGTATGAAGCGAGTGACGGAGAGAGCCCTGTTAAGTAAGACTTAACAATTTACAAATTCAGCATTTTCAATATAAATATATATTATAATATTTTTAATAAAAATAAGTAATTCAAAATACTTAAATTGTTTAAAAACATTATTTTTGATACCTCACAGCTGTTATTTGACTTCTGCACTCGAATTTATCTAAAATTCCCTAAAATACTTCAAATGGAAACACCCCTCGAAAAATCCATAGCCTTATTGGAAATATAGAAAAACAAATATTTCATAATATTACATATTAATAATTTAAATCCTAATATAATTATTGATTTTTTAAAGTAATTATATTGTACCCGATAATCAAGTATAATAAAAAAAAACTGTACTTCAATAAATTAAAAAAAGGCTTTAAAAAAAATGAAAAAATTGGTTGTCTGTAAAGTCGGTTTACTGACGATAGTTGAACGTGACAACAAAGGCCGATTGTGCTTCTTTGTCGCTCGTTCCGCGCTCTCGCTTGCACTTCAAGCCTTACATGGAACGCCTCAGAGCGAGGTAACGCCGCATGAGTCATGTTTTTTCGTGGGTGCAGCCGGCTCTATCGAATAATAAGACGTTGTCACGTCAAAAATAAAAAAGGAAAATAATAAAAAGTCAATAAAATCAAACAAAAAAAAACTGTTTATTCTGTAAAACGATTTCTTTTTACATTTCCAATCGGGCTGTGGGGCACGCTAACAATTAATTAAAAAAAGTCTAGAAATGGAAAAACAGTACGCTCCTGATCCTCGGCTTGAGCACTCGCCGGTAGAGGTTGTCTACGGCTGCGGCGCAGCGCGCGAGGTTGGCGCGCGAGAGCCACGCCGCCGCCATATTGTAAAGGCCGTGGCAGTGGCATGCGTGGTGGTATGTGCGCTTTATTACGACCCTGGAATTTAAAAAAAAACCAGTCAATTGCAATTCGAACTCGTTCATGAAGGGTACCGTAACTTCGTACAAGAAATAACATTTTTTAAGGGGCATGAGACTAAAGAATTATGGTTGACAGGTAGAGCAATGTCTTAATAGCACAAGCAAAGAAAAAAAACCCTAAAACCGTGGAATTGTGGGTACATCACAAGAAAATATGTACGGGCAAGCGACGGGCCTGCCCGCGAAATTCTAATTTAATTTGGTTTTTCGCAATTTGTAAACTAATACGGCAAAGTAGGCTTATGGCATTCTAGTTGCGACAATGGCAGTTTGTTCAATTTGTTTGAACAGTTTGAACAGAAAAAACAGAAAAAACAGTTTGCGACAATTTCGGGTTCGGCATCGATATAATAACAACCCCTGCTACTTTTTTTTTATATATTTCCATTGTACAGACACCACTTTTCTACAATTTTATTATATGTGTAGATAGATGTACGTGACGCTCAGTTTACGGTACATTCACTACTACAACCAAGTCTGAGCGGTCATCGTGGAAAGAACATCTACATAATAAACAGAACCAATTTTTAAATTCTTGACCTTCCTGACCTGGAGTCCACGTCAGTCTGCCGTCATAGCACTGTGTCGAACATCTGCAGCGAGCGCGTGATCACGTCGTCCTTGAGGCACGACTCCAGGAACTCCTCGATCGTGATCACGCCGTCCTGGTTCAGGTCCAGCTTCCTGAACACGCGGTCCACCTGGAATAGTTCCAATAATATGATATTTTATTAGCCTCTGACAGGAATGACAACTTGGCAAAACCTGTTTTCTTCAATCTCATAGGAAAAAACATGATTAAGGAAGCGCAGCGAGCTGAAATATTTTCGAAAATTTTAGAGAAGGGATGCTTTCAAAAGGCAAGCGTGGAGCGTTCACTATTTAAGTAATCAGTTAGCGTGGAGCGTATTTAATTAATTTAACAGAATCTATCAGATGATACATGAGATTCAGCATTTCAGGGCTGTCAGGTCAAGTCTCATTTTTATGGTGAAGTTGGTCTGGGGACTGGTCTATTACATACTGGAACTAGGAAAACGTGTATCTACCTAGCAAGTCTGGATCTGCTATCATATCCTCAGCACACTCCTGTCTGGTGATGGTACCACCACCATCATCACTAGGTTATGGTGCTCTCACCTGTTCGTTAGCCTTAGCATCGTCAACCCTGGAGGCAGGTAACCCTGGAGGTGTGCGTCTACCCAGCAGCTCGTGAACTGCTACCACCACCTCAGCCAACTCCTGTCTGGTGATGACACCGTCACCATAATCACTAGGTGAGGATGCTCTCACCTGTTCGTTAGCTTTAGCATCGTCAACCCTGGAGGCAGGTGACCCTGGAGGCGCGCGTCTTTCCAGCAGCTCGTGAACTGCTACCACCACCTCAGCCAACTCCTGTCTGGTGATGACACCGTCACCATAATCACTAGGTGAGGATGCTCTCACCTGTTCGTTAGCTTTAGCATCGTCAACCCTGGAGGCAGGTGACCCTGGAGGCGCGCGTCTTCCCAGCAGCTCGTGAACTGCTACCACCACCTCAGCCAACTCCTGTCTGGTGATGGCACCGTCACTATCACATCACTCGGTTATGATGCTCTCACCTGTTCGTTAGCCTTGGCATCGTCAACCCTGGAGGCAGGTGACCCTGGAGGCGCGCGTCTACCCAGCAGCTCGTGAACTGCTACCACCACCTCAGCCAACTCCTGCCTGGTGATGGCACCGTCACTATCACATCACTCGGTTATGATGCTCTCACCTGTTCGTTAGCCTTGGCATCGTCAACCCTGGAGGCAGGTGACCCTGGAGGCGCGCGTCTTCCCAGCAGCTCGTGAACTGCCACCACCACCTCAGCCAACTCCTGCCTGGTGATGGCACCATCACCATCAACGTCATAAAGGCGGAACGCCCAGCGCAGTCGCTCGTACACCGACCCACGGAGTAAGGTCGACAGGGTAACTAGTAACTCCTGGAAAGAATTATATGTATCCAATTAAAATGTATAAAAACTTCAAAAGCGTTTATTATTTTGAGACCCCGTTGCCCGTCAATTTTCTGCTTCTTATAATAGAAAAGTTTTAGGTGTTTATTCATTTTACTAGGTACTATATGACTGCGTGGATTTGGTTTTGTAAAATCCAGTGGGAACTCTTCGATTTTCTGGGATATAAAGCTGCCTATGTTAATTTCCGGGATGCAAGCTATCTCTGTACCAAATTTCACATAAATCGGATCGGAATCGGACGGATGGACCTTTAAGAATCCCGTGGGAACTCTTTGATTTTTCTGGATAAAAAGTAGCTCCGCCTCAGGAAGGTCCAAAAGTCACTTGTGGGGATGGGTATAATCTTTTATAACAAAATTCCTCAGCCAATTTTGGACTTGCCTTTACACAGGTTCAAAAATCTGTTAAAAATATTATGCTCCTGAGAAAAGCATATTATACTATCGAAGATTATGTAAATGATAAAAGAGCGTTGATTTGACCTGCAGCTCGCTACACTGCTACAGCAATGCGCGGGACTTCAATTGCTTTTATACATGGCATAATATTGTATCTCAAATCTTTGAAAAGAGCAACCGCCAAGTTTCTTGCTGGTTCTTCTCGGTAGGAAAGGCTTTCCGAACCAGTGGTAGATGCTTTTGACGATTCAAAAGAACTTGTAAAAGTCTAATTGAATAAAAATATTTTGAATTTTGCAGAAAAGCGCAACCTAACGCCGAAAACCTCCACTGGTCTGAAACTTCCACTAGTAAAAATAAATAATCCAATTTGGTCCCATCACATACAGCAGACCCTTTAGTCTCAACGATTTGGCACATAATTTAACGTAGTACCAATACAAAACAACCTGACGGCACAAATCTGGGAATTTGGGAAATGCTTGGCGCGTTTCCAACAGGGTAGTGTCTGTCTGTTAGTTGTCTTATTTAGTACTAGAGGATGCCCGCGACTTCGTCCGCGTGATGTAGGTTTTTGAAGATCCCGTGGGAACTGTTTGGTTTTCCGGGATAAAAAGTTGTCTATGTCAATAACATGCACGCAAGCTACCTCGGTACCCATATAAATCGGTTGAGCGTATGGGTCTTTAGGGATCCCGTGGGAACTCTTTGATTTTCCGGGATAAAATTAGTCTATGTCCGTCCTCGGGATATAAGCTCTCACAGCAGACCCTTTAGCCTCAACGACTTGGCAGAGAATTTAACGTAGTACCATTACAAAACAACCTGACGGCGCAAATCTGGGAATTTGGGAAATGCTTGGCGCGTTTCCAACAGGGTAATAGTGTCTGTCTGTTAGTTGTCTTATTTGGTACTAGAGGATACCCGCGACTTCCGCGTGGATGTAGGTTTTTGAAGATCCCGTGGGAACTGTTTGGTTTCCGGGATAAAAAGTTGTCTATGTCAATAACATGCACGCAAGCTACCTCGGTACCCATATAAATCGGTTGAGCGTATGGGTCTTTAGGGATCCCGTGGGAACTCTTTGATTTTCCGGGATAAAAAGTAGTCTATGTCCGTCCCCGGGATATAAGCTCTCACAGCAGACCCTTTAGTCTCAACGACTTGGCACATAATTTAACGTAGTACCAATACAAAACAACCTGACGGCACAAATCTGGGAATTTGTGAAATGCTTGGCGCGTTTCCAACAGGGTAATAGTGTCTGTTGGTTGTCTAAGTGTAATTGGTATTCAGCTGACATGTCGTTACGTACCTATTTTTAACCGACTTCAAAAAAAGAGGGGTTCTCAATTCGTCGGAATCTATTTTTTTTACTGTATGTTCTCCGATTACTTAAAGACCTCTGAACCGTTTAGGAAAATTTAAAGGGTATACCTACTGTGTATGGTCCCATATAAATTTGGTGAAGATCTGATGAATATCTTCGGAGATGGAGAACAGTTAACTCCTCAATGGGTAAGTGTAAATTGCTCGCGATCAGTGTAATAGCTTAGTAAACAGTAGGGTTTTAACTGGGCTTTAACTGGGTTTTATAGTAAAGTGGGCCACTAAAAATTGTGAAATATTTAAAAAAAAAAAAACACTAAAAAGTAAAAAATATTTTTTTTTTCTACACGTGTAATGTATGTATGAAGTCGATGCCATGTAAAAACCAAAGGGTTTAGTATGTACACTACTTATAATATAAGGGTTAAATGGGTTTAGTAAAAAGTGCCATGATACCCCTTCCATATTAGCCCGCTTCCTATGACTGTATCATCACTTACCACCAGGTGAGATTGCATTCAAGGGCTATCTTGTATCTGAATAAATATCAAAAAGACAGCGATTTTATGGCTTAACCTCAGATTTCAGAAAACATACCTAGGTAGATATAAATATTTTACGCACACCACAAAATATACAAGCTTCACGATTTTTATGACACAAATCTAGTTCAATACAATTTAACTGCTTGCGGTTGCATAAAAATGTTATTAGCTTATTGATAGAGTTAAACATCTCGTTTGAGATCGTCGAAACTCATACTGGGTGGTCTCCGAAAAAAAAAAACTTTTTTTTTTTAAACCCCGACCCAAAAAGAGGGGTGTTATAAGTTTGACGTGTGTATCTGTCTGTGGCACCGTAGCTCCTAAACTGATGACACAAATCTAGTTCAATACAATTTAACTGCTTGCGGTTGCATAAAAATGTTATTAGCTTATTGATAGAGCTAAACATCTCGTTTGAGATCGTCGAAACTCATACTGGGTGGTCTCCGAAAAAAAAAAAACTTTTTTTTTTTAAACCCCGACCCAAAAAGAGGGGTGTTATAAGTTTGACGTGTGTATCTGTCTGTGGCACCGTAGCTCCTAAACTGATGACACAAATCTAGTTCAATACAATTTAACTGCTTGCGGTTGCATAAAAATGTTATTAGCTTATTGATAGAGTTAAACATCTCGTTTGAGATCGTCGAAACTCATACTGGGTGGTCTCCGAAAAAAAAAAAAACTTTTTTTTTTAAACCCCGACCCAAAAAGAGGGGTGTTATAAGTTTGACGTGTGTATCTGTCTCCGTGCTCCTAAACTAATGAACGGAATTTAGTCTTTTTTGTTTGAAAGGTGGCTTGATCGAGAGTGTTCTTAGCTATGATTCAAGAACATCGGTTCAGCCGTTTGAAAGTTATCAGCTCTTTTCTAGTTACTGTAACCTTCACTTGTCGGGGGTGTTATAAATTTTTAATTTACACTTGTTCTTATGAAGGTATTATCTTTTTTTTAAATAAATAAATATTTTTTTAAAATATAAATTTATTATTTTAGGGCATACGTAAAGGAGAGATAAATCTATATATGACTTAATTATATATCTATTACTACAAAACAATAGAATGATAGGCATAATACGTTTGTATGGAGAAGCGCGTAAGAAGAGCCAACTTGATGAAACTTCCTCTTGTTCTGAAATGGGTTTCATGTTTTATTACGGAACTCTAATAATGCACTGATCGAAACTTTTATCACACATCGCGCGATATACTCGGCGCCATGGGATGGCAAACTTTCAAGACACTAAAAGTCAGCCAGACTGAATTATCTGCCATTTGCTACGCACTTGTTTGTTATTGTGTTGACCTGGTAACCCTTCCTTATCCGTTTCAGAAGCTCCGGACTTATGTAACGTGAATAAAGCGTGAATATATATATATATTTTTAATTTATTAACTTTTTATTTCAAACTAGCTGATGCCCGCAGCTTCGCCCGCGTGGATTGGTCAGATCTCCTGCAGCATCAGGATTGAGGAGTTGGACTCCAAATTTTTTATGAAAGAATGTCGCAAAGTTCCTCCATCGATTAAAAAAGAAATGACGCAAATCGGTTCAGAAAACTCGGAGATTTCGGTGTACATAGGTAGAAAAACATAACTCCCTTTTTGAAAGTCGGTTAAAAAAGTAGCCTATGTTACTCCCTGGTCAATTTTCTACTTGTCTGTGAAAATCCCGTCAAAATCGGTTCAGCCGTTCCCAAGATTAGCCTTTTCAAACAGACAGACAGACAGACAGACAGACAGACAGACAGACAAAAATTTTAAAAACGTGTGATTCAGTTATAGTATCGTTCAAATAACCATATGACCTTAATATGCGGTAGTTATTTCGAAATTACAGACAGACACTCCAATTTTATTTATTAGTACTTATATAGATTTCAGAACATCTAAAATCTTATAAATATTATTTGGTCAGTTGCCCCTGTAACTGTTTATTTTGTAACCCCTGACCCAAAAAGGGGGTGTTATAAGTTTGACGTGTGTGTCTGTGTATCTGTCTGTGGTATCGTAGCTCCTAAACTAATGAACCGATTTTAATCTAGTTTTTTTTTGTTTGAAAGGTTGATCGAGTGTTCTTAGCTATGATTCAAGAAAATCGGTTCAGCCGTTTGAAAGTTATCAGCTCTTTTCTAGTTACTGTAACTTATTCACTTGTCGGGGGTGTTATAAATTTATTTTACACTTGTTATTGAAAATGTTACCTACTCAAATAAAAAAAAAACGTGGCCCGGCCAATAATTCCTAAACCATAAAATACGTTCACTTTAGACATATTTTTATTGTTATAAATTACCTGGTTTTGATAGAGAAAATTGGAGATGTAAAAATACTGAATGTTTTCACGACTTTCCTCTATGAAATACTACCGATATGTGCCGATTACAAGTGTAAATTAAAAATTTATAACACCCCCGACAAGTGAAGGTTACAGTAACTAGAAAAGAGCTGATAACTTTCAAACGGCTGAACCGATTTTCTTGGATTATAGCTAAGAACACTCTCGATCAAGCAACCTTTCAAACAAAAAAAACTAAATTAAAATGGGTCCATTAGTTTAGGCGCTACGATGCCACAGACAGATACACAGATACACACGTCAAACTTATAACACCCCTCTTTTTGGGTCGGGGGTTGTTCGGGACAACGACGCAGGAGCAACTTAGAGCAGGACAGCCTGCTCCCTTTCTACAAGCAGCTGTTAGAGCGAGATAGCCTGCTCCCTTTCTACAAGCAGCCGTTTAGAGCGGGACAACCTGCTCCCTTTCTACAGAAACTCATGCCCGCGCGCATATTAAAGTTTTAATTAAATAAAAATATATTAAAATATGTAGATAAATAATATGCTAGGAGATAGACAAGCTTAGTAGATTTATAAGTATATAATTTTTTGTATGGCAGATTGAATAGTTTAAAAATAATCTTATTGTAAAAATGTGCTACTACCAAATAAACGCATGACAAACCCCCTTGGTGGCAAAGCGGCTCTCTTTAAGGTAAGCACTCGGGCGCATAAAACCCAGTGTGCGCGCCGCTCGAGCGTGGTTGCAATTTAACTTCGAAACAAGAAACAAGGAACATCAAGACAAGAAAACAAGAAGAGAAGCCACCAAGCCACCAAGGGAGGTCCTGATTTTCAAGATATATCAGTGGTTTCATTTTCCGGCAGTACTCGAGTCCTGAACCTCGGTACCTTCGGCCAGTATTTCGTCCGGGCACCTTCCATCTAATCTGCCTTTTTCAAGGCGGACCAGCCCGGCGAGCGCAGCCGAGAGGTACACCTAACGTGTACGAACGGACACCAAGCGCCTCCGTTCCGGTAACCACTGCGGGGTCAGCCTTCCGAGACTGACCTACGCAATCTTTCCTTTTTGCGAGCCCTTTTCAGGGCTCCGCCCGGTTACCAAACGGATTTCCGCGCCTGTCCAGTAAATGTACTGGACAGGCGCGGAAATCCGTTTGGTCCTTCTCTGCCGGATCGAGTACTGCTTCTTCAGCCAGCCGACGTGTATATCATTTTGCAACCACCCACGTCGTGAATAAGCCAGTAGCGATTCCGTCAGTGTAACAAAGCGCGCGTTTAGTAAATCGCCGCGCCCGCGTTCCGCGACCCCGCACTTTAAGCAATCGTGCGCCGTACCCCGCGTTTCGCGACCTCGCACGTTAAGCAATCGTGCGCCGTTTCGCGACCTCGCGCATTAAAGTCGTGCGCCGTGCACCTCTGTCCGACCGCGCGGCGCCTCGCCGCCGCGCCCCTCGCGCCACACCCCGCGCGCCGCACCCCGCGCCGCACCCCGCGCTTAGGACGCTCCGCCGTCGTAGCCCGCGCGCCCCGCGTAGCTCGCCCCGTGCATCTCGTTCCGCCACCGTCCTCCCGCGCTACGCGTCGCACCCGTCATTTCGACGAGTTTTTTACTTGTGTTTTTCGTACTGTGCCAATACAAGAGGCACGAATTCTGCGTCCATCGTGTATCAAGAATACAAGTAGTGTTTCGTCATGCCGATTACAAGGTCTCAAGGACAAGCAGCGAACATATCCGAAGAAGGAAGTGCAGTACCATTTGCAGCTTCTGGACTCATCCGCCATTCTCCAGTGCCACGATCGCAACCGCGGTCACCGTCTCCTACATTGGTCCCGTCGCGAGAAGAAATCTCAAGACAAGAACAGCCGGCGCCGCCAAGCAGGTCGTCGTCGCGCCATATAAGAAGCAGACAGCCGGTTCCGTCCGAAGGAAGGTCGTCACCGCGTCATGCTAGAAGACACAGCAGACACTCAGTTTCGTCAAGTCAAGAGTCGTCGCCGCGTCGTACAAGAACACCACGTAGGAAGTACTCCACACTTCGAGGAGAGGAGATGGCAACATCAACAAGGAAGGGCGCTTACACACGGAAAACATCTAAGAAAGAAAAGGCTCAAAAGTTCGACGATGAGATAAGTGATTTGAAGTATCGTCTCAAGCAGCTTACAAGAAAGAAGAGGCAGCTTGCTACAGAATCCGAAGATGAATACGACGAGGACGACGGGCGTTCAGAATATGTGAAATCGTGGTTACATGACACCGCTGACATCAGGCCCGCGTCGCCGCGCGCCACCGACCGGGTTATTCAAGAGGACGACGTCACCAGCCAAAGGAAGCATGGATCGTCGCGCCTACCATCATACCTGGAACGGCCGAAGCAGGGACAAGCATGTTCGTCGCACAAGGCAGCGGACCCCTGCCCGGCAAATCAAGATGACGACCTCGCCAGTCAAAGGAAGCATGGATCGTCGCACCAACCGTTACAGCCGAAGCGGGGACAAGTGTGTTCGTCGCAGATAGCAGCAGAACCCCGCCCGGCCAAAAGAAGTGTTGCTTCACCCAGTGAACAAGTGCCTGTTTCTCAACCTCAAGGAGAAGGATCGAAGAAACAAGATACAAGTATTGAAGATAAGAAATTCACGATGTTGCTCGAAATGGAAGAAGAGCTTATCAATTTTAAGAAAAAGTTTTTCGGAGTAGGGTGTCCAAGACGGTCAGGAAAAACCGAGACAACCCGCTCACCTACAAGAGAGCCCTATAAGGAGGGAGATATTCGTGTTGATAGTTACGCTATCACATCATTCGTTATGAAGTTACCAGAATTCAGTGGCGATGTGAACGGTTGGATTTCATACAAATCGATATATGAAAATTCAAAGTCATCGTTCAGCCGATTTGAAAACATCGTAAGATTGAGAAAATCATTAAAAGGAGAAGCCCTGGACTGCGTGAACGTTTTGATCGCTACAAACGCCGATCCTGACCAAATAGTGGAAGAGTTGCATCGAACATATGGCCGCTCCGACCAGATGGCTTTCAAGGAGTTCAACGTATTGAAAGACTTGCCTAATGTCAACGACAAGCCAAAGGAGATCGTCCAATTCGCCCGGAAAGTCAGACAAGGAGTCCTACTTTTTAAAACACTTGGGGAAGAACGTTACCTCGGGTCACCGGAACTCATGCAGTACCTTCAAGCTAAGCTACCAAACAGCATGAAGAGCAAGTGGAGGAAAACACAAGCATCAAATAAGAACAAGGCAACACTAGTACAACTGAGAGACTTCCTCGACGAAGAAGCGGACAGCTGCATTATCGACCTACCGCTGGACGAGAAGAACACTGCGACTAGGCGGATAGTGCACCGAACACACACCGTAACCGAAGATCCGGAAGAAATAGAAGAAAGGAAGTCGACCACTGTTGAAGAAAAGAAGAAGCCTGCTGCAGAACCCAGCTGCAAGATCTGCAACAGGACTGGACATCGAAGCATTGACTGCTACAAAATGAAGAATGCGAGCGTGGATAAGCGATGGGAGCTCGCCAGGCAGTCACGGCTGTGCTTTCGGTGTCTACGGCCACACGCACCAGGACACTCTTGCCGATGGGTGAAGTGTGGCATCGACGGTTGTATTGGCACTCACCACAAACTACTGCATGGACCCAAGAATGAGAAGACAAAGAAAGAGACCGTGGCGAACACCTGGACAAAATTCACCCCTCAAGCATATCTGAAGATAGTTCCAGTCACTGTTTTTGGACCGGCGGGAGAAGCGAAAGAGTTCGCTCTCCTTGACGACGGATCGACCGTGTCTTTGATGGAAGAAGAGGTGGCGAACAAAATAGGAGCCCGGGGCTGTATGGAACCACTACATGTGCAGACAATGGGAGAAAACATACAAGCTTCAAACTCTCGAAGAATCACCGTCGCACTCTCTGGCCGACGTGGCGAGAAAGTCAGCTTCAAGGCCCGTACAGTTCCATCGCTCAAGCTATCGCCGCAGACCGTCGCTGAAAAGGACATCAAAGGATGTAAGCACCTTGACAGCATCAAGAAGGAGATTATGTACAAAGCCGCCGCTCCAAGAATATTAATCGGACAAGACAACTGGAATTTGTTGTTGGCAGAGGAGGTAACCAAGGGACCGGAGTCACAGCCCATAGCTTCACGCACACCCCTGGGGTGGGTGCTACACGGCGCTCATACCCGCACTCTTGGACACAAGGTCCTGTATATGAATTTGACAGCGGATGCAAGCTTAACCAACAAGTTAGAAGAATATTTCGCGCTAGACTCGCTACTGATTAATCCAAGAAGACCAACTTCCGACCCCGAGAAGAGGGCAGAAGAAATTTTAAACAAGTATACACACTTCACAGAGGAGGGTCGCATAGAGACTGCGCTTCTCTGGAAAAAGGAAGATTTCGTGATGCCTAACAACTTCGAAAGCGCTATGAAGAGGCTCACAAACATCGAACAAAAATTAGATAAAAATATGGAGCTGAAAAGGAAATACACGGAGCAAATGAACTCCCTAATTGAAAAGGGGTATGCCGAGAGAGCTCCGAATCAAGTAACACAAGGAAAGACATGGTATTTGCCACACTTCGACGTAAAGAACCCCGCGAAGCCGGACAAGTTCAGAATCGTCCACGATGCGGCTGCCAAGACGAGAGGAGTGTCGCTCAACGACTATCTCCTCACAGGACCAGACCTCCTTAGATCCCTACCTGGGGTCCTGATGCGATTCCGCCGCCATGAGATCGCCGTATCCGCCGACATTGCAGAGATGTTCATGCAGATAAAAATAAGGGAAGAAGACCGAGATGCTATACGCTACCTGTGGCGAGGGGATCGTCGTGAAGGCGCGCCTGAAGAATACCGCATGACGTCGCTGATCTTCGGGGCTGCGAGTTCGCCGTGCACTGCCATCTACGCGAAAGATTGGAATGCAAGACGACATCAAGAAGAATTTCCAAGAGCGGTGGAAGCCATTACCGATAACCATTATATGGATGATTACCTCGATAGCTTCAAGAGTGTCGAAGAAGCCATCGATGTTTCGAAGAAGGTCCGGTCAATACATAGTGAAGCACATCTAAACCTACGCAAATGGATTTCGAATTCGCGAGCGGTTATACAAGAATTAGAACCTGACAGCGATACGGCCAATTTCGTGCACATCGGCTCCAAGGAAGAGAAGATCCTAGGGTTAATGTGGAATCCGTCAACAGATCAACTGGGCTTCAACCTGGGGATGGCTCGGCTTCCAGCGGATCTGATCAACAAGGAAACTGCAACAAAGAGAGAAGCTTTGAAGATAGTAATGACGCTATACGACCCACTCGGTTTTGCGTCTCCAGTCACTGTGAACGCGAAGAAAATACTGCAAGAAGCCTGGAGAAAGAACGTTGATTGGGACCAAGAGCTCGACGAGGATCTAGCTGCCCGATGGACTGCGTGGAAGGAACACCTTCAAAATTTGAAGATAGTCACTTTACCTAGATGCTACTCCGGCTTCACCGATGCAATCTCTCTGCAGTTACATACGTACACCGACGCCAGTGAGACCGCCTATGCAGCAGCAGTATACTGGAGGGTGGTCACTCTTGACAATCGTGTTCATGTGTCAATGGTCATGGCAAAGGCGAAGGTGGCTCCGTTGAAAGTTACATCGATCCCACGACTGGAATTACAAGCGGCCGTCATGGGCAGTCGCATGGCCGCCGCCGTCATAGAAGAACATCGTGTGGTACCCGAGTCGAAGACCTTTTGGACCGACAGCAAAACGGTTCTTTCATGGGTGAAAACAGGTGCCAGATCATACAAGCCGTTCGTCGCGCATCGGGTGGCGGCGATAGAAGAAAACAGCAAGACTGATGAGTGGCGCTGGATTCCTACAAAACTTAATGTCGCTGACATCGCCACTCGAGAAGTGCCTCCGGATTTCGGACCAGAACATGACTGGTTCAAAGGTCCAGCGTTCCTGTTCGAAGATCCCGAATCTTGGCCCAAAGAAAAGCTAACAGTCATCGAATCGACCGGGGAAGAACGCGTGCACACCTGCATCGAAACAGCAAGTAGGCCCAAGCTCAAACAAGCAATTCCAGATCCAAGTCGTTTTTCAAGATGGGAAAGATTAGTTCGTGCTACAGCAAGAGTCCTACAGTTCGTACACTTGTGTCGAAAATCAAAAGAGAAGACGTATTACAAAAGGACAACTCGTAATACAGAAACAGATCCTGATTGGCGAAAGAAGAAAACAAGAAAACCAAAGAAAATTTCCTCAGTTGCTCCGAAACAAGCGTCAAAGAACTTTATACCTCTCGAAGCGGAGTTCATGAAAAAAGCAGAAGTCCTTCTCGTCCGCGCCAGCCAGGAAGATTCCTTCGGGGAAGATATCCCAATTCTACGTAACAAAGAACCAGTGAACAACCACAGTCGCCTGAAAACGTTGCCAGTGGAATACCGTCCAGATCGAGACGGCCTTATAGTTCTTAGAAGTCGAATTGCAGCCGTCACTGACGTAAACGAAGAAATCAAGTCACCGCCGGTAATGGATGGAGATCATCGCATCGCTCAGCTGTACATTGATTGGACGCATCGCAGCTTACATCATAGTGGAACTGAACCCACAATCAATGAGGTGCGCCAACATTATTGGGTAGTCCGGCTCCGACCCACTACCAAAAAGATCGTCGGTCGTTGCCTCCAGTGCCGCATCCGTAAGGCACAACCTCCGATACCGCCCACTGGTGATCATCCTATGACAAGACTCGCGCATCATAAGAAACCATTTACGTTCACTGGATTGGATTATTTCGGACCACTCTCCGTTACTGTGGGCCGCCAACATCACAAGCGCTACGTGGCCCTATTTACGTGCCTCACCACCAGAGCGGTTCATTTAGAGATCGCTGCCAGCCTCAACGCAGACTCCGCCGTGATGGCACTCCGCCGTTTTGCCGCACGTCGTGGTTGTCCTACCGAAATACACAGCGACAACGGTTCGAACATGCATGCTGCAGATAAGGAACTCCGCGAGGCACTCCAAGAAGAAGCAAATCGTCGAGGGATAGTCTGGCGCTACATCACGCCCTCCGCGCCTTTCATGGGAGGGGCGTGGGAGCGACTAGTTCGCTGCGTAAAAACTACCCTCTACACCGTCCTACACGAGAGACACCCGACAGAAGAAGTCCTGGCCACTTTGCTCTGCGAAGCAGAGTACACCGTCAACAGCAGGCCGCTGACACACATTTCAGTGGACCCCGACGACGACGAGGCGCTCACCCCTAACCACTTCCTGCTAGGGGGATCTGCAAGATTACCAACTCCTGGAACCTTCGACGAGAACGACCTCATCAGCAAGAAACACTGGCGGCGCGCCCAAGCACTAGCAGACATGTTTTGGCGCCGCTGGATCCGCGAGTATCTTCCCGAGCTTCAGCACCGGCGGGAGCCCCATGGCCGTGGCTCCACCTTTGAAGTTGGCGATCCAGTCCTCATCGCCGACTCTCAGCTCCCACGCAACACATGGCCGCGCGGAAGAATCGAAGCCGTCTACCCGGGGAAAGACGGCCAAATACGCACTGTCGAAGTTCGTACGTCCGGAGGAATTCTGAAGAGGCCGACAAAGAAGCTCGTCCCTCTTACCAAGTAAGCGACGTCGCCCCTCACCGATTGGATTGCAGCATCTCGACGAGCCTGATGCTGCACGGCGGGAGAGATGTTCGGGACAACGACGCAGGAGCAACTTAGAGCAGGACAGCCTGCTCCCTTTCTACAAGCAGCTGTTAGAGCGAGATAGCCTGCTCCCTTTCTACAAGCAGCCGTTTAGAGCGGGACAACCTGCTCCCTTTCTACAGAAACTCATGCCCGCGCGCATATTAAAGTTTTAATTAAATAAAAATATATTAAAATATGTAGATAAATAATATGCTAGGAGATAGACAAGCTTAGTAGATTTATAAGTATATAATTTTTTGTATGGCAGATTGAATAGTTTAAAAATAATCTTATTGTAAAAATGTGCTACTACCAAATAAACGCATGACAAACCCCCTTGGTGGCAAAGCGGCTCTCTTTAAGGTAAGCACTCGGGCGCATAAAACCCAGTGTGCGCGCCGCTCGAGCGTGGTTGCAATTTAACTTCGAAACAAGAAACAAGGAACATCAAGACAAGAAAACAAGAAGAGAAGCCACCAAGCCACCAAGGGAGGTCCTGATTTTCAAGATATATCAGTGGTTTCATTTTCCGGCAGTACTCGAGTCCTGAACCTCGGTACCTTCGGCCAGTATTTCGTCCGGGCACCTTCCATCTAATCTGCCTTTTTCAAGGCGGACCAGCCCGGCGAGCGCAGCCGAGAGGTACACCTAACGTGTACGAACGGACACCAAGCGCCTCCGTTCCGGTAACCACTGCGGGGTCAGCCTTCCGAGACTGACCTACGCAATCTTTCCTTTTTGCGAGCCCTTTTCAGGGCTCCGCCCGGTTACCAAACGGATTTCCGCGCCTGTCCAGTACAGGGGTTAGTAAAAAGATGTACAAAATGGACGCAATTTTATTGTTTAGGACTTGGCCGAGCCACTTTGTTAAAAGACAGTGTTCTTTCACAATCATTGAAATTGTTACATTGTGTGAGAGAGAAGGAAACAGCTCACCACAACTTTACTTACCCTAAAACTGATGGCGCCACTGCAGTTGACGTCGAAGGCTTTGAACACATAGTGCGCGTACAACGCTGAGTCTGAAACGTGAGAAACATGCCTTATGTAAAGAAACAGCTAATAATATCCATACTAATATTGTAAATGCGAAAGAGTGCTGTCTGTCTGTCTGTCTGGCTGTCTGTCTGCTACCTTTTCACGGCCCAACAGTCTAACCGATTCTGACGAAATTTGGTACACGGTTAGCTTATATCCCGGGGACGGACGTAGGCTACTTTTTAACCCGGAAAATCAAAGAGTTCCCACGCGATTCCCAGAAACTCATCCGCTTAAGCGATTTGTATGGGTACCGAGGTAATTAACATAGGCAACTTTTTATACCGGAAAATCAAACAGTTCCCACGGGATCTTTAAAAACCTAAATCCACGCGGGCGAAGTCGCGGGCGTCCTCTAGTCAACTATATAGCGGAGATTTAGTAACAGGGTCTCGTTGGTCAGCCTTCGGCTACGGAACCCTAAAAAATAGGTATTCCTGTCAACAAAATGTATACTTACTTCCATGTGGAAAGAATTTGGCATAGATATCCTTGAAGGAGTCTTCGTGGACCACCCCTTCCGGACATTCCTGGAAACAACAAAATACTGTTTAACAGGGCTCTCTCCGTCTCTTACTCCATACAATCGTAGTCCCAATTTCATTTGAATATTAAGCAACCAAAGTCAATGAAATTTTGCAGACATATTCTAGAAACTAATATCTGCCTGTGGTGTTTTAGATTTTTCTAAAAATATGTAGTTTTAAAATTACAGGGGCTCAAAGATTTGTATGTGAATTTATAAGACCGCGTAACTTTGAAACCGAATATTTTAACGGAAACCTGGAAAACCACAGACATAGATATTAGTTTCTAGAATATGTCTGCAAAATTTCATTGACTTTGGTTGCTTAATATTCAAATGAAATTGGAACTACGTGTGTATGAAGCGAGTGACGGAGAGAGCCCTCTTAATCTGTTGAAATAGAATAGGTAGGTTTAGGTATCCATATCTTCTAATAAATAAAATTGGAGTGTCTGTCTGTAATTTCGAAATAACTACCGCATATTAAGGTCATATGGTTATTTGAACGATACTATAACTGAATCACACGTTTTTAAAATTTTTGTCTGTCTGTGTGTCTGTCTGTCTGTCTGTCTGTCTGTCTGTTTGAAAAGGCTAATCTTGGGAACGGCTGAACCGATTTTGACGGGATTTTCACAGACAAGTAGAGAATTGACCAGGGAGTAACATAGGCTACTTTTTTAACCGACTTTCAAAAAGGGAGTTGTGTTTTTCTACCTATGTACACCGAAATCTCCGAGATTTCTGAACCGATTTGCGTCATTTCTTTTTTAATCGATAGAGGAACTTTGCGACATTGTTTCATAAAAAATTTGGAATCCAACTCCTCAATCCTGATGCTGCAGGGGATCTGACCAATCCACGCGGGCGAAGCTGCGGGCATCAGCTAGTAACAAAATATACTGACACGACATTAGTTTTTTTTTTTTCAAAATTCAAAATATTTTTATTCAATTAGACTTTTACAAGTTCTTTTGAATCGTCAAAAGCATCTACCACTGGTTCGAAATGCCTTTCCTACCGAGAAGAGCCAGCAAGAAACTCGGCGGTTACTCTTTTTAAAGATTACAGATTAGTATTTACATTGCACCCGAGGGCAGCCAGGGCGGGTCGTTAGTAAGTGTGTCTGTCTGTCTGTCTATCTGCTGCTAACTTTTCACGGCCTATCTCTTTAACCCTTGGTAAAGGTACAAAGATAGCTTGCGTATGGGACGGACTCGATCAGTCATGGTGCCTACAGATTTATATATCTGTACCTATTCCTACCCATTTTTTACCCGATTGCGGCAGTGCCAAAAGGAAGGGTTATGATTTTAGCAGTCCATGTATGTATGTATGTGTGTGTCTATGTTTGTATCCAGATTCTGTGTGTTCCACCGTAGCGCCTTAACTACTGGGTCGATTTTGATGAATGAGGTGTCAATCGATTCGTCGTAAAGGTCCGCGTGACATAGGTTACCTTTTATACGAAAAATTGACCTAGAACGGATGTTACATGAAAAAAAGTGTGGGTCTCCAAAATTATTGTTTATGAATGAGGAGAATATTCTGAGTTCATGAATATAAATGTACAACAACATTAAAATGAACCAAGGGACAGAAAAACAATTTTACTAAAATATTTTAGCGTTTATTAAAACGATCGCAGTCGGTTTTTAGTTTTCAAGTTTATCTTGTTGTAAAATACTATTAACTCAACTTCTACTGTAGTATGTAAATTATACATGTGATTAACATACTACAGTACGATAATACAAGGCTTATCTATATACATATAATAAAATTGTAGAAAAGTGGTGTCTGTACAATGGAAATATATAAAAAAAAGTAGCAGGGGTTGTTATTATATCGATGCCGAACCCGAAATTGTAATTAATTTTTTTTTGTCTGTTTGTCTGTGTGTTTGTGCACGCTAATATCAGAAACGGCTTATTCGATTTAGATACGGTTTTCACTAATATATTGTAGTAAGCTTCACTTAACATTTAGTGTTTATTTCATGTCAATCAGTTCATAAATAAAAAAGTTATGTCACTTTAAAGAATCACGCTGCCCGAAAAGTCACTATTCCACGCGAACGAAGTCGCGGGCACAGCTAGTGCGTACTATGTTACAAGAAATATGCGAAATAAACACGCAATAGACCGAAAGTATGCGTTGCCAAAAAACCTTCGACGCCCATGACAAAGCAACGTAAATTGGTACCTGTCGTTGAGTTATATAGACCATAGAGATGCAGACCCCGTACCACTTGAACAGATATCTAAAAAAAGAAAGAAAGAAAAAACCGGCCAAGTGCGAGTCAGACTCGCGCACTGAGGGTTCCGTACTCGGTTATTTTTTCCAACATTTTGCATAAATCAAAAACTATTATGCATAAAAATAACAGGTAAAGCCCTTTCATATGATACCCCACTTGGTACAGTTATCTTACTTTGAAAATTGAAACAATTTTTTTTTTAACATGATGTAACCACAAATTCACGGTTTTTGGATTTATTCCTTTACTTGTGCTATAAGACCTACCTACCTGCCAAATTTCATGATTCTAGGTCAACGGGAAGTACCCTATAGGTTTCTTGACAGGCACGACGGACAGACAGACAGACAACAAAGTGATCCTATAAGGGTTCGATTATTTTTTTGAGTTACGGAACCCTAAGAAACAAAATTGCCGCCATGAAAATGCAAAAAAAATTAAAAATGTTTATTTCTTGTTACACAATATGCCTCTGTTCAGGACTATTTGTTTTGCGCGCTCTATATAACGACAGCTCTCTGGTAAGTATGATCTAGGAATCGCGTTTTTGTATATTTTGGCCGCTGTCACGCAATGGCGCAGTGGCAGGCACCTTGGCGATAACAATCATTTGTATTATAATGGGCTTTGAACACAGAATTTCAATTTAAGTACCTAGCCATAAATAACTGGGGAAATTTTTGGAATAATTCCAGAGTTTACGTACAAAATTCGTGAACACGTGAAAATCCGTGCTAATATTTTAAACTAGGTAGATAGAGTACTAAGGAACTCGAAGTACTAAGGAGTAGGAAGGAAGGAGAAACAAAAATTATTTTTTACTTTTTAGTGTTTGTGGTTTTTGAAGTCGGTTTTATTTTTCTTTTCAAATTTTTTTTCATTAATTAGAGACACGAGTAAAAAATATTTCGATCAAAAAGTGAATCGGAAAAACGAATGATGCACTCAAAGTGTTTTTAAAATGAAATTATAACGATACACACGTTCCAACTTTCAGTATCCCATCCGACGCGACGCGACGAATCAATTAAAGTTAATTGGATGCTAATTGAACTGACACTCGAAATTCGAAATTCACTTTTTTTTTTCGTCGATATCTCATTTCGTGCTCTGGATTCTAGTTCATTGAATTATCAGCATCTCTTTGAAATTGTTCGGATTGGGTGGGAAAAATTTATAACACCCCCAACAAGTGAAAGTTACAGTAACAAGAAAAGAGCTGATAACTTTCAAACGGCTGACCCGATTTTCTTGGATTATAGCTAAGAACACTCTCGATCAAGCTACCTTTCAAACAAAAAAATCAAAATTTAAATCGGTTCATTAGTTTAGGAGCTATAATGCCACAGACAGATACACAGATACACACGTCAAACTTATAGCACCCCTCTTTTTGGGTCAGGGGGTTAAAAACTAATGGACGGATTTGACTGAAAAGAATGGAGATAAATGATAGCCTGGATTGCTACTTTTTGCAACTTTTTATACCGGAAAATCAATGAGTTTCCACGGGATTTTTAAAAAGATATATATATATCCACGGGAAAGAAATCGCGGGCATCAGCTAGTACAAGATAAATGTGTCTGAAAGCAACATCAACTGAAAGGTCACTAGGTAATGTCAAATGTCAACGACCGTTCGCGCCAAAAATACCCCGCCGTCACTTTGACAGGTGTTTGGAAGCCAACATGGACGTCGGCGGTACACGTTCGGAAATAGTGACAAGGGTTATGTAAGAGTGTTTATTTTAGTAACTGATATGGCTGTGTAAACTCCGAAACTATGCCAATATATTGTCGGCGTGGTCAGCTAATCGATAGACGTCCACAACACCTGGACATGAAATGAAATGAAAATTTATTTATCTTTATTTAAGTAGGTACATGCGTTTCATGGAGTCCTGGCCCCTAAATTAGGACAGTCCGTATTATAGGGGCCAATCTATCCATAGGTATCTTGAAGGGAATTCTACATACTCGTTTGATGTCACTTGTCGATCTAGTAGACTACACTACACTTTCCATTATGCCAAGGGGATCTCCAGCCCCTTGGGGTCAAGGTGTTGGGATGGCGACCTCACACCGGAAATCCCGGCGTCGAAAGACCACCGAAGCCCTAAAAACTAGGTAACTAGGTAGGTATCTACAAAACTGGCCAAGCGCGAGTCTGACTCGAAGGGTTCTACATAACATCGTACAATCACACTTCACACTAATATTATAAAGGCGAAAGTTTATATGTGTGTGTGTGTGTGTGTGTGTGTGTGTGTATCTTTCTTAATCCTTCACGCAAAAACTACTGGACGGATTTGGCTGAAATTCGGAATGGAGATAGATAATATCCTGGATTAGCACATAGGCTACTTTTTATCCCGGAAAACCAAAGAGTTCCCACGGGATTTCAAAAAACCTAAATCCACGCGGACGAAGTCGCGGGCGTCAGCCAGTAAATAATACTTTTTAATTTCTTTTGTGATGTAGCCACAAATTCACGGTTTTCGGATATTTGTGTTTGTCTCTACTTGTGTTATAACACAAGTAGAGACAATGATTCATGATTTTAGGTGAATAGGTTTTAATTCCCCCTAATTGATAGTAACGACAGACAGACAGACAGGCAGTCAGACCAACAGGCAGACAGCGGAGTGATCCTATAAAAGCTCCTTTTTTCTTGTTTTTCCTTTTCAGGTACAGAAACACCAAAAAGTAAAATCTAGCTTTTAGGCTATACCTAGCTAGGTTTCAGAATATTAGCAGCGTTTTTATCCAAACTATAAGTTTAATTCATGAGTATTTCCCGCGCGAGCTGCATGAATACGTAATTCCGTTAAGATTTCACTTTGAGTCAGACTGGAGGAAGATTAAATTAAAAATGCATGCAAAGAAGCACATACTACCATATATTGCTCCAAGCAATAAGGCCGCCTTTGCACACAATTGTTTTTTCTGTTTTCTTCTTTCTGTGTTGTGATCCTTTACATGTGTTTTTGTGTGCAATAAAGTGTAATCTAAATCTAAATGTAATAAACTAATGTAATCTAAATGTAATAAAAATCTATCTATCTATCTATACTACAGACTATAGAATACCATAGATGATACCCGACTTCGTGCGCGCGGAATTAGGTTTTTTGAAAATCCCGTGGGAGCACTAATTTTTCGGAACACACGGGTCTGCCTGCGAAATTCTTTAATTTGGTTTTTTGCAACTTGTAAATTAATACGGCAACGTAGACTTATGGCGTTCTAATTGCGCCAATGGCAGTACCATCTTCACGGGGCGCCAGCCAGGTAACCTCCCAGTGTGCCTGGATGCTGCTGGTCCCTTTTGGATGCGTCCGAGGGGAAGAGCAGTGTTCGGGCCGGTGCGCCCCGGTAACATGGCTAATAATTTCTCTTCGGAGATATTGTTGGCTATGGCTAATGACCTGGCAGGGGGGGAGGTTTCTCCGCGTGTCCCTCTGACTAGCAGAAGGCACAGTGGATGAAGCGGAGGATGAGACGCGGGCGACGTGCGCGTTCCAAGGTCGGGGGACGCACTTCGTTGGTGCGTCCCGGAGGTGCGTCGATGGGGACCGAGCAGGTCCCCGGTGGAGGGTCTGCCTTGGCAGACGTCGCTGGCTGGGTCGCGGTTGTTTGCTTCGGCCGTTCCCGTGACCCAGTCGCCAGGCGACGCGCAGTAGCGCCGCTGGGGTTTAGTGAGTATTCCGGTCGCCTCTCGGCCGGTGAGTCCCACATACCCTCCCTCCGGGGGGGATGCGTAAATGCATTCCCCAGCGTCAACAAAAAAAAAAAAAAAAAAAGTACCATCTTCACAGGTTTATATAAAAATCTTTACTTGAAAGTGGCCAGTTTAAGAATTTAGTCAGAGTATCGACTAATTACTATTATTAATAGTCTAATTAATTAATTAGACTATAGTGAGTAACTCTAGTCAAACTCATTATTTTGACTACTTTCTTAAACTGAACACTTTCAAGTAAAGATTTTTATATAAACCTGTGAAGATGATACTGCCATTGGCGCAATTAGAATGCCATAAGCCTACTTTGTCGTATTAGTTTACAAATTGCGAAAAACCAAGAATTTCGCGATTAGATCCGTTTCGGGCGCCCGCCTTAGGAAAATACTTAGGGCGATTACGCACTGCATCCGATCCGAATCCGTGAAAATACGTTCCGAAGTAGTCATAGAACTATTTGTGATACTACAATGAATATAAAAAAAAAGAACACAATAAAAATGTAGGTAGTGAAACATAAATTACACGCCAAGGCTACCACAAAGCGGCTTTCGCATTTGGCACCGCCCAAGGTCTGGGGTTCGACTCCCGCGTGCAAACAAAATGTGTTTCTTTAACGGCCGATAAATTTGGAGCAATAGCGGTGTTAATCCAATGTGAGATGGTTTTATTGACTTTTATTATTTCTTTGGCGTCGTTTTCTTATTACTGAAAACCACTGAAAACTGAAAATTGGAATAGGTATGTAGGTATAACTAAATTTTGGGTATTTTAGCCTGGTAGTATGTACTAGGTACGAAGTTTCGTTTCGCAACTATAGACCGTTCACTGTTTATCTTGTCCCCTGGATGGCGTCATATTGGCACTATTGCTTTATCAGCTTTATTTATTTGTGCATAAGATTTATTATTGTGTGATTTGCAATGCTGCCAACATGAAAGCAAGTACAAGTTATAGTGAACGGTCTGCAGTGGTAGATTAATTTACTTATTACCAGCGGACAGACTCTTAAAGATTTATCGCATTTTTTGTTAGAAAACAATTTTTCGAGAAAAAAATACATAAATAAAGAATCTATCTACTTTTCAAATACTAAATTTTAGCTCTTTAGGGCTCAGGTTTTAGTCCTTTGAAGCAGAAAGAAAAATGTAGTAACTCACCGTTTTGAATCCCCGATACATGACCCTGATCTCCTGTTTTGAGAACTTCGTCTGTCTGCACAGCTCCTCTAAAGCAACCGGGATCGGTTTTGGCGTTCTAGAAGGTTCTAATTCATATGCGTGTTCTTCCACGGGCGAATCCGGCGGCGTGGCCATTATAAAACCTTTTTGCACTCACTCACACATCTGTCACTTTTTATTTTTATCTGTGGTTCTGGCTAGCACATCGTTTCGCACTTGGCCAAAACTTGGCGATTTATTAACTGTCATTCATTAGCGAGTTAAGTTGTCTATGTAATTAGTAGGTTCTTTAGCTAATGTTCTATTATTTTATTAAATGTCTATAATTCACAAGGTACTTTTTTGGATAAAGATTTCTATGCTTTTTAGTTATCTATGATTTAGTAGGTTTCTTTTTTGTTAATTTATCTATTATTTTACTATTTGTCTATGATTTACTAGATTATTTTTTGGATAAGCTTTTATTTTTTAAATTTATTGTCTTTCACTAGGTTCTTTTTGGGGCATGTTATATTTATTTATTTATTGTAATAGGTTCTTTTTATGTACAGATCACAATTCTTGAAATATTGTTTTAGAAGACTTGGATGGTACAAGGGCAGGATTTCTGAAACAAACAAAAGTTCATATTAGAATGTGTTATTTATGGTCGGCGTAGATGTAATAAAAATATATTCGAACAAAATATATCCGGCGCCTAATAAATAAGCCATACAGAAAAATTCAATTGCTTACGTCGATTCCGAAGCGTTTTTGGCAAATCGCCACAACAACGCTTCGGCAATGTTGTAAAAATATTGTAATTGCTGGTTTTTAGCTGAGTTTAGATTATTTCTGAGGATTAAGAAAACTTTGTAACTTCGCAAAGAGTAAGTAAATTCGATCGCTAGGATGTGTGTGCTGTCCATGTATAATAATTTAATTGGACTTCGTCTGTGGTGGCGTTTGCTGGCGCGCGTGTGTTTTTTTTTGTTAAAACTGACTGGAAAGCGCTCTAAGGGGGTGCCGTGCGTATGTCGGCGAGCGCCGGCACAGACGGGGTCCATACTTGTATAGTTTAACTAACTTGTTACAAATAACTACAAACTTGATATTGGCTAATCTTTGTAAAGCCAGACGAGAGAGAAAAAAAAAATTTTTAGGGTTCCGTACGTACATGAAGGGTGCCAACGGAACCCTATATACTAAGCCTCCGTCCGCCCGTCTGTCTACCAGCGGGCTGTATTTCATAGTACCGTAATAGGTAGAGAGTTGAAAATATCACAGAATATGTATTTCTATTGCCGCTATAACAACAAATAATAAACAATATGGCCACCGCTAAAATAAAAAAAAAAATAAAGTGTAAAGTTATATCTTGTAATAAAGTCAAAGTCAAAGTCATTTATTCAAATTGGGTACTATTGTACACTTTTTGACTATCAAACAATGATGTTGTGGTGATAATAATTAATTTAATTAATTACGTTAACTTAAAACTAAAGCTACGAGGGTTCCCGACGCGACCAAGTCTGAGAAGAGCCCACAACAAACTCAGCTGGTTATTCTTTTTTAATATCACCACTTTACATCATACACTTTCAAGCATGGTACGGAACCCTCCGTGAACCTATGTGAAATAAATACCTAAGTACATTTTACTAGAGGATGCCCGCGGCTTCACCCGCGTGGATTTCGGTTTTATTAATCCTGTAGGAACTCTTTTCCGGGATAAAAAGTAGCCTATGTCCTTCTCGGGGATGTACCGAAAGTCTGTACCAAACATTAAAATCGGTTCAGCGGTTGGGCCGTCAAAACGTAGCAGACAGGCAGACAGACACACTTTCGCATCTATACTAATAAATAAAATTGGAGTGTCTGTCTGTAATATCGAAATAACTACCGCATATTAAGGTCATATGGTTATTTGAACGATACTATAACTGAATCACACGTTTTTAAAATTTTTGTCTGTGTGTCTGTCTGTCTGTCTGTCTGTCTGTCTGTCTGTTTGAAAAGGCTAATCTTGGGAACGGCTGAACCGATTTTGACGGGATTTTCAGAGACAAGTAGAGAATTGACCAGGGTGTAACATAGGCTACTTTTTTAACCGACTTTCAAAAAGGGAGTTGTGTTTTTTTACCTATGTACACCGAAATCTCCGAGATTTCTGAACCGATTTGCGTCATTTCTTTTTTAATCGATAGAGGAACTTTGCGATATTGTTTCCTAAAAAATTTGGAGTCCAACTCCTCAATCCTGATGCTGCAGGGGATCTGACCAATCCACGCGGGCGAAGCTGCGGGCATCAGCTAGTTTATAATATTAGTATGGATTTATCGATTTTTAAAAATTCCAGTAAAGTGAAGCCGTCTAGTTGAAAATAATTGTATTATGAATAGTAAAGCGGCTTACGACACGCAAAGTCGTTCTGTTGCGGTCATGTCGCGATCTGCGATAACTAACTGATAACATCGGCTTAGCACAGCGAACCTGGTTAGTTTATACGTTAGTTAGTTAGTTAGTTATTTTATGGGAAAGGGCAGTTTTATGAGCAAAATATATTTTACCCTACTGCGACGAAGCCCAAAAGGAGGGTTATATATTTGACTTGTATGTATGTATGTCCGCCCCAATCTGCAAAACCCTATGTTTGCGCATCCACTCCGGTCCTACTTTTTGGGCAAAAACATATTTAGAGAGATTTGGGGGAGGCCTACGCCATTAAGGCATTAAATATTAATTTTACTAAGTATATAATAAATGAACTGATATTATGAATTGATATTGAATTGAGTATGATGAATTTATGAACAAAATAAGACGTTAAATAAATAAATTATTGTAATACGAGATAGTGAATATACATATTTGGAAAACGTATGGATAATAAAGGCTTTTTTATTTATTTATTTTTATTTATGTATGTCCGTTCCTGAAAAAGATGAAATGCAAACCACAGTCGGGGTTTTTTGAAAACTTTTAATTATTTCTTAAACAACAAATCCAAGGTAAAACCAATCAATAACACGACTTCGCTGTCAAATAACGAACTGAAAAGTAAAACTTTTCACCTTTTTAACCCCCGACCCAAAAAGAGGGGTGTTATAAGTTTGACGTGTGTATCTGTGTGTCTGTGTATCTGTGTATCTGTCTGTGGCATCGTAGCGCCTAAACGAATGAACCGATTTTAATTTAGTTTTTTTTGTTTGAAAGGTGGCTTGATCGAGAGTGTTCTTAGCTATAATCCAAAAAAATTGGTTCAGCCATTTAAAAGTTATCAGCTCTTTTCTAGTTTTCTTGTAGAAAAGAAGGTTAACTAACCGTTAGGTTCATAATATTATGTCCATTGACAAATGTCAAGCTGTCGAGATGGACGTTGCCTACATACATAATTATTTATTTGAAAATGATGTTTTGGAAAACTCAGATACTTTGGATAGCTATAATCCTAGAAAATCAGTTCAGCCGTTTGAAAGTTATCAGCTCTTTTCTAGTTACGGTAACCTTCACTTGTCGGGGGTGTTATAAATTTTTAATTTACACTTGTTCACATTTGAAAATGGCGCTATAGGTACAGACACCATGTTCCCACACTCTCAAAAGGAAAGATAAAATACAGTGATAAAGTATCATTTTAGATTCTAGATTCAATAAATACTTAATAAGTAAATTGTATTCCAATCCCCTTTCTTATTCTCGACATGATATATTAGAGTCTTGGAGTAATTTTGCCTCGAATAATCCCAACCCGTACATGATAAAGAACCGAGGATAAACAATATGGCTGCCACATAGCTGTCACTTTGACGGATGTCGATGCTCGAATTGCGTAGCTTGACGCGAAAACGACAAGGAAATTCGATAAGCTGATAGGTGTTTGACAGTGACTTTCTATATCGAATTTACAAACTGAAAGGGCCTTTTTCTTTTTTAAAGAATTTTTTTTAACTATCGCGCGTGTAAATTTGATTTTTAGTGTTACGTACCTCAAAAGGAAAAACGAAACCCTTATAGGATCACTTTGTTGTCTGTCTGTCTGTCTGTCCGTCCGTCCGTCGTGTCTGTCAAGAAACCCTATGGGGTACTTTCCGTTGACCTAGAATCATTAAATTTGGCAGGTAGGTAGGTATAGCACATGTACAGGAATAAATCTGAAAACCGCGAATTTGTGGTTACATCATTAAAAAAATAATTAAAATGTGTTTCAATTTTCAATGTAAGAAAACTATACCAAGTGGGGTATCATATGAAAGGGCTTTTACCTGTACATTCTAAAACAGATTTTTATTTATTTGTATGTATAATATATGTATGATAGTTTATGATTTATCGTGTCAAATGTTGGAAAAAATACCCGAGTACGGAACCCTCAGTACGCGAGTCTGACTCGCACATGGCCGGTTTTTTTGTGGCACGAGTTGGTACCTACCTAACTAATATACCTACTTCTGGGCAATAACACGAATTCTGGATTGTGAAAAGAACAGACAGACAGACACATTTCGCATTTACACTATTAGTATGGAAATATGGATTAGATAAATATAGCACGTTTCTGTTGCACATCATCTGTCAGTTTTCAATTAGTGTTTTTCTATCACTAACCACTTGAAACTTATCGTAACAAATGCTTTTACGTAAATATTAGGTAAGTAAATACTAACTGATGTCCGTGACTTTGTCCGCGTCGATTTAGGTTTTAGAGAATCCCGTGGGAATTCTTTGCTTTTCCGGGACAACAAGTAGTCTATGTCCGTTCCCGGGAGGCAAGCAATTTTTTTAACCAAACGTCAAAATCAGGTTAAACGGATGGGCCGTGAAACGCCAGCAGACAGACAGACACACTTTTGCGTTTATCATTTAAAATAAATAGAATAGAATATATTTTTACTCAAGTAAACTTTTACAAGTGCTTTTGAATCGTCAAAATAATTTACCAGTGATTATATCTTTACCAGAGCTTTGATTTATTTATATACTACCAAAGTACCTACATATACTTTTTCAAAACAATTAAACTAGAGAAGTTAAAAAACTGAAACTACGTCCATGTGAATATTAAAAATTGTGCGATCTAATTTACTGAGTGTAAACTCTATGAATTTATAATACCGAAGTCAATTTCGGATCAAAGAGATCTGTCCATCATAAAAAACCTAAAATATACCTTGTCTGTGTTTATGGCACTGTGTTTACTCATTACTGTGACAATGATTTGTAGAGTTTAGGAAGGGCGGTTACATAAATTAAAATAAAACCCGGCCAAGTGCGAGTCAGACTCGCGCACCGAGGGTTCCGTACTCGGGTATTTTTCCGACATTTTGCACGATGAATCAAAAACTATTATGCATAAACATACATAAAAATCTGTTTTAGAATGTACGAGTAAAGCCCTTTCATATGATACCCCACTTGGTATAGTTATCTTACTTTGAAAATTAAAGCACATTTTAATTTTTTTTAAATGATGTAACCACAAATTCGCGGTTTTTAGATTTGTTCCTGTACTTGTGCTATAAGACCTATCTACCTACCAAATTTCATGATTCTAGGTCAACGGGAAGTACCCTATAGGTTTCTTGACAGACACGACGGACAGACAGACAGACAGACAACAAAGTGATCCTATAAGGGTTCCGTTTTTCCTTTTGAGGTTCGGAACCCTAAAAAAGAGTTTAGGATTGATTAGTAACATTAATAAATTTTTAAGTGGGGATTTTCGAAAAGAACGAGGAAACCCGTAGGAGAATCAAGGTCACTGACATAGCCCAAACCATCAGCAAGCTAAAGTGGGACTGTTCGGGCCATGCTTTTTGCAATCAATCAGTCAATCAAAAAGAAAGAGTTTGTATGTGTGTATGTGTGTATTTGTTACTCTTTCACGCAAAAACTACTAGAAGTTGGAAGATAGATTATTACTTACACCCTGGATTTTTATACATAGGCTACTTTTTATCCCGGAAAATGAAAGAGTTCCCACAGGATTTTCAAAAACCTAAATCCACGCGAATGAAGTCACGGGCATTAGCTAGTTTGTTATATACATGAGACATGAGTACTAGGTTAAAATATTATAGCATTGTTTTGTTACGAATATAGATTGCAGAGGCTCTGAAAACTTTACCTACCTATGTTTCAATTCAAGTTATTTCATTTCATTGCAAGTATGGTTATAAAGTTGGTCCACTTTAAATAAACGCGCTAGTACATATCCCAGGAATCTATTAAACTTTAAAGAAATTAAAACCACATTTTATCGAAATAGGAAAATCGTCTAAAGCTAAGCTTTGTGGTTACTCTACATCTACGAGTATTCACGAAACGCTCAAATTGAAATTTGAATTTCGAATGGTGAAATATTCCAGAGAGAACTAGAGTGAGGGAACTCTCGGTTTGATCCTCAATCGACGATATTATGTCAAAATTGGGCTATGGTGACGTGATATCAAAGAACGAGTGTAAATTAAAAGTTTATAACACCCCCGACAAGTGAAGGTTACAGTAACTAGAAAAGAGCTGATAACTTTCAAACGACTGAACCGATTTTCTTGGATAATAGCTAAGAACACTCTCGATCAAGCCACCTTTCACACGAAAAAAAAACTAAATTAAAATCGGTTCATTAGTTTAGGAGCTACGATACCACAGACAGATACACAGATAAACGAACAGGTGGCTCGCTCGTTTACTTGCTATTTTTTTATTAAAAATCCATCTGGCGGTATTATATCACACAATGATTAAACGTTAGATATCCGATGTAGGCATATCGTGAACTTGAATATATCTGATAATTTAAGATAACTTTGTATTCACAGGTCACTTGAGATTTTATCTTAAGTAACATTTGGCGCAATACACCTTTTTACCCGACTGCGGCAAAGCCAAAAGGAAGGGTTATATGATCACATGATTTTAGCAGTATATGTATGTATGTATCCAGATTCTGTTTGTTTCACCGTAGTGCCTAAACTACTGGGCATATTTTGATGAATGAGTTGGCAATGGATTCGTTGTAAAGGTCCGGGTGACATAGGCTATATTTTATACGAAAAATTGACCTAACGGATGTTACATCAAAAGATACGTGTGTGAGTCCGACTCGGACTTGGCCGGTTTTTTGGAAGTTTTTGAAATAGAATTAATTTAAAAATTACGTTTTTTCTATATTTATATTCAGAACTAGCTGTGCCCGCGACTTCGTTCGCGTGGAGTAGTGACTTTTCGGGCAGCATATACCTACTCTGTACGTTAAAAATGTTCGCCGTGATTCTTTAAATTGACATAACTTTTTTATTTATGAACCGATTGACATGAAATAAACACTAAATGTTATGTGAAGCTTACTACAATATATTAGTGAAAACCGTATCTAAATCGAATAAGCCGTTTCTGATATTAGCGTGCACAAACACACAGACAAACAGACAAAAAAAATTTAATTACAATTTCGGGTTCGGCATCGATATAATAACATCCCTGCTACTTTTTTTATATATTTCCATTGTACAGACACCACTTTTCTACAATTTTATTATATGTAATGTATAGATTATTCTCAAAATAAGTAAACCTAAACAAACTCGGCCATTTTGTACAAAGTCACAACATTTTATGTTTAAAAGCACAAACCAATGGAAAATCAATATAGTAGGAGAAAATAGGAGAAAACATTAGGGGTAATTATACGTAGTACGAGCGAAATATTTCGATAATTTTTTGGAAAAAAAATTCCTTGCCTACGGTTTTGGGACGCATAGTCCCTATTTTGTTAATACAGTTTCAAGTAAGTGGGTGCATTACTAAATTCAGTTTTTGACGTGACAACGTCTTATAATTCGATAGAGCCGGCTGCACGCACGAAAAAACATGACTCATGCGGCGTTACCTCGCTCTGAGGCGTTCCATGTAAGGCTTGAAGTGCAAGCGAGAGCGCGGAACGAGCGACAAAGAAGCACAATCGGCCTTTGTTGTCACGTTCAACTATCGTCAGTATACCGACTTTACAGATAACCAATTTTTTTGACGTGACAACGTCTTATAATTCGATACAGCCGGCTGCACGCACGAAAAAACATGACTCATGCGGCGTTACCTCGATGCGGCGTTACCTGCGAGGTAACGCCGCGATCGGCCTTTGTTGTCACGTTCAACTATCGTCAGTAAACCGACTTTACAGACAACCAATTTTTTTTAACTTTTAGGGAGGGGGGGACCTCTTTTTTAGATAAAGATAAAAATAAAGATAACATATCTGAAGATTATTTAAATCTCTAAAAGCGGAGAACAAAAATCTATAAATATTATTTCTCCAAGTGTTTTTCCATTGAAGTGCACTTTAAATGGCGATAGGGCGTGTTATGTAAGTATTAAAATATTCTTATTTTATTTTACAGACAGACACACTTTCGTATTTATAATATTAGTATGGACTAGATGATACCCGCAGCTTCGCCCGCGTGGATTGTTCAGATCCCCTGCAGCATCAGGATTGAGGAGTTGGAATCTAAATTTTTTTATGGACCAATGTCGCAAAGTTCCCTAAGCGATTAAAAAAAATTACGCAAATCGGTTCATAAATCTCGGAGATATCAGTGTACATTGATAGAAAAACACAACTCTATTTTTCAAAGTCGGTTAAAAAGTAGCCTATGTTACTCTTTGGTTAATTTTCTACTTGTCTGTGAAAGTCCCGTCAAACTAGGTTTAGCCATTCCGAAAATTATAGCCCGTTCAAACAGACACGACACTTCAATTTTATTTATTAGTATAGGTACAGTGTTACTGGTAATATGTCGGCAATCCGTTAAGTGTGTAGGCGAAGTAATTTGCAACCAAATGACCCCTTATAACCCCTAGGCAAATGTCGACCATTTTCGAGTAATTTGACTTTTTGTGTTTTTAGAAGAATTTGAGCTATGCAACTTTGAAAATTTATAAAAAAAACCAATGCGTGATTTTTTTATTATTATTATCTGCTTGCTAACACTTCAATACATAATAATTAACCATTAAGTGACACTTATCTTTAATAGTTTTTAAATCACAGCTACAAATCTGTACAAGTTTCATAATTTACACCAGGTGGTCTGACAAAAATGGTCGAGTTATGTAAAAAATTACCAGTGAAGAACTTTATCGGCAGAACACATGAAAAACATGTACAACTTCTCAGCTATTTCTCTTTGTTATAGTTTGTTGGTGGGTATCTGCGCGGTGGTACGCTGTGACCCCAGGCACGAGGTACGCAAGTTCCCTGATGGCTTCATGTTCGGTACGGCCACCGCGGCGTACCAGGTCGAAGGAGCGTGGAATGCCGATGGTACGTGCGATTTTTAGGGTCCCGTTTAAATAAGGAACCCTTATAGCATCGCCATATTCGTCCATCGGCTTAGCTCAAAAACTATTATATTAATAGGTCTAAAAATTGTAATTTTGTTTGAGTATAATTTATATATTATTTGGAGTTCTGTGGGTATAGAATAGAATAGATTTTTATTCAAATAGACTTTTACAAGTGCTTTTGAATCGTCAAATAATTTACCACTGGTATAATACTTACATTTTTTGAAAACATAATTCTTTAATGTACCTCCATGGTACACATGCTAAAGTGGGAAGATGGTATTGTGGGGTGTCAATAGATAGGTCTTTCAAAAATGCTATGTGTGTGTGAAAACCATTTTTCGATTCAGAGGTCTGTTTGCGAAATACTAAGCTTGAATATTTTTGTAAGAGTCATCAAGTGCTGGTCAAGTGTTTAACTGAATAGTAACCAGTCAAAATATTTTGTAGACCTTTGTCTGTGGTTTGACGCGTTACCGTAGAAATAACTAGTTTTAAATTTAATTAAACGGGTTTTAACATTTGTATGTAATTATGGATTTATTAACAAACTTTACATAGTTTTAAAAATTAAAACTATGTAAAGTTTGTTAATAAATCCACATTAATTTCAGGTAAATCGGAGAGCATCTGGGACCACCTAACACACAACCGCCCAGGGGCCATGACTGACAATTCCAACGGCGACATAGCCGATAACTCTTACTATTTGTACAAGAGAGACGTGCAGATGATGAGGGAGTTAGGACTTGACTTCTACAGGTAGAGTACTGCTTCTTTTGTGAGGTCACTATTCTAGCATCTTGGAGACCCCAACTTAATTTCAGGTAAATCGGAGAGCATCTGGGATAACCTAACAAACAAGCACCCAGACTATCATAGACAATTCCAACTCTTAGATAACTCTTACTATTTGTACAATACAAGAGAGACGTGCAGATGATGAGGGAGTTAGGCCTTGACTTCTACAGGTAGAGTACTGCTTCTTTTGTGAGGTCACTATTCTAGCATCTAGGAGACCCCAACTTAATTTCAGGTAAATCGGAGAGCATCTGAGACCATCTGACACACACCACTCAGACTCCATCATAGACAATTCCAACGGCGACATAGCCGATAACTCTTACTATTTGTACAAGAGAGACGTGCAGATGATGAGGGAGTTAGGACTCGACTTCTACTGATAGGGGACTACTAGTTTTGCAAGGTCACTATTCTAGCATCTAGGAGACCCCACCTTAATTCCAGGTAAATCGGAGAGCATCTGGGACCACCTAACACACACCACTCAGGGTCCATCATAGACAGTTCCAGAGGTGACATAGCCGACAACTCTTACTATTTGTACAAGAGAGACGTGCAGATGATGAGGGAGTTAGGCCTTGACTTCTACAGGTAGAGTACTGCTACTTTTGTGAGGTCACTATTCTAGCATCTAGGAGACCCCAACTTAATTCCAGGTAAATCGGAGAGCATCTGGGACCACCTAACACACACCACTCAGGGTCCATCATAGACAGTTCCAGAGGTGACATAGCCGACAACTCTTACTATTTGTACAAGAGAGACGTGCAGATGATGAGGGAGTTAGGCCTTGACTTCTACAGGTAGAGTACTGCTACTTTTGTGAGGTCACTATTCTAGCATCTAGGAGACCCCAACTTAATTCCACTGCCGTGTAAACCCAATACACTGTAACTTGAGTTACAGTGTATTGGGTTTATAGCGCCCATTCAATTTGTCTTGCTGAGATACATACCCCAGAAAATAAATTTAAAATTTTACATCATTTGTTATGGAAATATGACTATTCCAAAAACACTGTATTTCAAGTAGATTTATAGTTTATAATGGCATGACACCGTAATTAGAATTACAGTGTCTTGGTTATACTGATCCTGCGAAACAAAAAGTTACAGTGTTATGGCTAGATGGATCGATCGGATCCATCGAGCAGCGGCATGTGCCTTGCGGGAGACCTGCGCGGGGCGAGCGGGGGAGCTCCCAAGTCAGTGGTCGCGTTGCAATGCGTATGAGTGGACGCAACCGCGAGTAGTAAAAATGAGTGCTTCTCGAAATTTACTTTTGGTAAAATTATCACAAAATAATGAACAGCATTATAACCACTCCAGCACTGCTACGATGGCGTCAACATTAAACAATGTTTTGATTGAGAAGGAGAAGAACATCGGAAACAAGGAATGTCCTGGACCTAACAGTCCATATGATCAATACGACCAGACCATCGAGCTTGACAAAATTTATATGTGTAATTCCAAGTTTTCTTACAATGAATTTGGAAATACAATCAGTCCCTTAATATCATTAAGCGAATCTCAAGTAAATGAATGTCTATCTGATCATCTCGGAGAGGACATTAACTACACCGAATTATTACCGGCCGCAGCTGCTGTATGTTGTAGTACTGTTGAACATCGATCTCGTACAAATGCATCTCAGATTGCGCGGGATGAAATATCTGATGATTGCCCCAGTACATATCGCGTGATACTTCCCAGGATGCTCCCGAAGAAAATATACATGAGTGTCCCAGTACATCACGTGATGAACTCCAGATGGTTTCGGAAGCTTATCATTCGCCAAAGAAGAAGTTAAAAAGAAGTCGAGATCCTAGCATCATGTTGGCCAATCAACGGAACAAGCATCCTATTAAACCACCGTGCCAAAATTGTAAAAAAAACTGTAAAGATAAGATACCTGAAATTGAAAGACTGTCAATTTATAATCAGTTTTGGAGTGTGGACAGACAACGACGACGCGATTTTTTGTCAAGGCAGGTACATAAAACACCCACGTCTCATAAAACTGCTGGTCCGAATTCACGGAGACGCAACACTTTAACATGGACACTAAATGACATAAGAGTGTGCAAAACATTTTTTTTACATACCTTAGGGTTTTCGAATGATGAAGTGGTCGTAGCAGTTCTAAGACAAAATCTTTTGACTGGAAACAAGAATCCCAAAATAAGTGCTGCACCGGATCCTAGAGGGCGTTTTACACCACATAATGCTTTTACCGAAGAGTATCAGGATGACATGAAAAACTTTATACTAAAATTTAACCCTGTTCCATCTCATTATAATATTAAACATGCTCCAAACAGAAGGTATTTGCCGATAGGTATAACTTTCACTGCTATTTACAACGAATTTAAGTTACATTGTCTAGAGAAAAATCAGAAAGTTTGTAGTTGGCCACATTTTTACAGCATGATTAAGCAGCTTAACCTTTCAACAGCAGAGATAGCTCAAGATATTTGCACAAAATGTAAAAACCACGAGATAAAGCATAAAACATTACCCTTGCCCTGTAATTGCAATGACTGTTTAGATTTGGAACAACACTTAGAAAACAAAAGAGCTTCCAGAAGAGATTATAAAATATTAGAAGAAAAATGTAATAGCTCTGAAGGACAAGATGTACTTTTTACAGTGGATATGCAAAAAGCAATTTGTATGCCACTATTAACTACTAAAGAATACTATTTTTCGAGAAAACTTGTGCTGTTTAATGAATCCTTTGTACCACCGGGAAAAAACAAACAAGCTGCCTGCGTAGTTTGGCACGAAGGTGAAAGTGGTAGGAAAGCTCACAATGTGGCTACCACATATGTCTATTTCCTTAGAAAATATTGTAGAGATGTAAAGTCTGTAACATTCTTCCTGGACAACTGTAATTCACAAAATAAGAATAAACTACTCTTTTCAGCCCTAGTAAGAATCATAAATGATAACATGACAACCATCGAAAGAATTACTCTTGAATATTTTGAGTCTGGCCATACTTTTATGGCAGCAGATGCTGTACATGCAGCAATCGCAAAAAAATTGAAGTCCAAGGGCGAAGTATACGATCTTAATGATTTTATTACGACCATAAAGACATCACGAAAAAATATGGAAGTGGATTTGATAGATCACAAAGATATGATAATTTTTAGTAACGATTCCAAACTGACATACCCCAAAGGTTTCAACATACAAAATCTCAAAGTCATAGAGTTTCGACGAAATAACCTGAACTTATTTGCAAAAAATAACTACAATGCGGATTTTACAGAAATATCCTTCTTGAAAAAAAAAATAGTGAATGATTTAAAAAAAAAATTGGACAGTGGCAAAACTGATCTGATTGCCGAGATACCCAGAGAAGTTGAACCTCGAGGTATCAGTGACATAAAGAAAAAAGAGCTATTATCGCTTTGCAAATCTATGCCGCAATCAAGAAGATCGTTTTATGAAAATCTTATTGTGTCAGATTCGCCCGATCTTGATGGGATTGTAGATGACCACAATGACTAAAACTTTCGATTGTATTTAATTGTGCCTTATTATGTGCTATATTATAGTCTGTTCAATAAGTCAGCTTACAAAGATTTACATGGCTATTTTGCGCAGAAATTAAAAATCGTTATTTGGCGACACGTCACTTGCCGTTTAAAAACCACATCCTAGTAAATAAAATAACTTTTAATATTAGAAATTTTAATAACTTAATATTTTATTATCTGTACCATTTATCAATAATATTATAATTTATCCATGTAAACTGAGTTGTTGACCAGACTATTTACAGACAGGATTATTTTTGTTTATATAAAATATTTATCTTCCGACCCGTCCTACAAACCATCTTTAACGGTTTTGTAGTTCATTAGTTATAGGTCAGTTTTTAGTGTTAAAATTTTAATCTAGCTAGTTGATTTGAAGTCGAATTTTTTCGTTTATTGGTAACTGTACCAAATATATTTTATTTTGATTTTTAGAAACTAAAAAAGCGTTCAATTAATCTTTTGATCTCATAATCGTACCAAATATTTTAATTTTTAAAAACTAAAAAGGCGTTTAATTATTCTTCTGATCTCAAGTCTAAGTTTTTTTTCATTAATAATAATTTAATTTTAATTCAATTCGGGTTTTATTTGAACTGAAACAGTTACCTATACATCAGTCAAACCATTTATATTATGTATGTAATACTATAATGGCATAATATTATCATGACAAAAGACGCTATCTCGAAATACCGTGTTTCAGTTTAATGTATTGGAGACCTTCTTAAAACGCCAAAAAACTGTAACTAGAAACACAGTGTTTTGGTTGAACAAGTAAGCTAAGTTTCTTACGGCTTTGCTTTGACAATACACGTTTATAAAGATTATTGCAAATACATTAACAGTATTATCCTAAAACTTACATGGCTTTATCAATCATAAAAATATCTTTCGATTGATACCTAATGACACATATTTTATTTGAAAAATGTAGCTTAAATCAACCCAAATTAAAAAAAAACTTAAAACACAGTTTTATCAAAAACGGTTTTTCTAAGATACAGTGTTTTGGATTTACACGACAGTCCAGGTAAATCGGAGAGCATCTGGGACCACCTAACACACACCACTCAGGGTCCATCATAGACAGTTCCAGAGGTGACATAGCCGACAACTCTTACTATTTGTACAAGAGAGACGTGCAGATGATGAGGGAGTTAGGCCTTGACTTCTACAGGTAGAGTACTGCTACTTTTGTGAGGTCACTATTCTAGCATCTAGGAGACCCCAACTTAATTCCAGGTAAATCGGAGAGCATCTGGGACCCCCTAACACACAACCGTCCAGGGTCCATCATAGACAGTTCCAGAGGTAACATAGCCAATAACTCTTAATATTTGTGCAAGACTACAGGTAGAGTAGAAGTAGAGGTAGAGTAAATATGGAAATAGAAATCCAAGTTATATATATATTTTTTTAACCCCCGACCCAAAAAGAGGGGTGTTATAAGTTTGACGTGTGTATCTGTGTATCTGTGTCTCTGTGTATCTGTGTATCTGTCTGTGGCATCGTAGCGCCTAAACGAATGAACCGATTTTAATTTAGTTTTTTTTGTTTGAAAGGTGGCTTGATCGAGAGTGTTCTTAGCTATAATCTAAAAAAATTGGTTCAGCCGTTTAAGAGTTATCAGCTCTTTTCTAGTTTTCTTGTAGAAAAGAAGGTTAGATAACCGTTAGGTTCTTAATATTATGTCAATAGACAAATGTCAAGCTGTCAAGATGGACGTTGCCTAAATACATAATTATTTATTTGAAAATGATGTTTTGGAAAACTCAAATACTTTGGATCGTCGGGGGTGTTATAAATTTTTAATTTACACTTGTTTAAATATTACAATAAAACTTAAAGCTAGCCGTAGCTTATCTAATTACTATGCAAATCATGCCCGCATGGAATAGTGCCAAGAATACTGGCTGCATTTCCGCGTTGGACAGCCAGGCTGATGCGTTGCGCAAAAAATGAGCCAGCCCTTCTGTCACCCGATGAGGCTATTAAACGCGGTGAAATGTCTATCTAATCTAATCTAATCTAATCTAATGCAAGTAGTTAAGTAAATTATTATTTTTCAGTGGACATGAAAAAGGTGCCGAAAATTTTTTTTTTGTTACTACGCGGTTTATGGCGATATTTTTGAGACCCTCTTGACACTTGACCTGTTTTAATTTAATATTATTTAAAATCAGAATCCTTTTGAATCGGGGAAATAATTATTGGTATATTTTTTTTGTCGGGTTGTGCAACACATAATATGAATGTGTGGCGTGGCACAACTCGAAAAAAAGGCACAACTCAGCATGATGCTGTACGCCTTATACATACACAAACAGCGCTGGTTTTCAGCCAAATTATTTATATTTATTTTTTCTCAGATTCTCCGTATCCTGGACAAGAATCCTTCCCACCAGTTTCCCGGACAAAACCAACCAAGCTGGTGTCGATTACTACAACAATTTGATAGACGAACTCCTCAAGTACAACATCCAGCCAATGCTGACGCTGTACCATTGGGACTTGCCCCAGAAACTCCAGGATTTAGGAGGATGGACCAACCCGGAGATTGTGACGTGGTTTGGGGACTATGCTAGGACTATTTTCACGTTATTCGGCGACAGAGTCAAGAATTTTATCACCATTAATGAGCCGTACCAGATCTGTGTTGCTGGTTATGGAACTGATTGGCTTGCTCCACAGTTAGCCGGGAAGGTAACTCTATCAGGTTCATTATTATTAACCGCTAGATGCCCACTGCTGGACATGGGTTCCTTGTAGAGACTTCCACACATGTCGAACCATTGGGACTTGCCCCAAAAACTTCAGGCTTTAAGATATTTATAATAAATACTCGACATTTAAAGAACCTCGACAGCAATATGGAGCTGTCCAGCAATTTCTATTACAGTCCTCTTGGAAATTGGCGTGTGGCCAGTTTAGACCCGATTACTGTCCTCTGTAATGAAATCCTTTTTTCAGTAAAATAGCAAATTCCGAGTAAGTGGGGAAAAAATACCTTGATAATAAATAAAAAAAACTGGCCAAGTGCGAGCCAGACTCGCGCACTGAGGGTTCCGTACTCGGCTAATTTTTCGTACATTTTGCACGATAAATCAAAAACTATTATGCATAAAAATAAATAAAAATCTGTTTTAGAATATACAGGTAAAGCCCTTTCATATGATACCCCACTTGGTATAGATACTTGGAAAATTGAAACACATCTTAATTTTTTTTTAAATGATGTGTAAGTAACCACAAATACGCAGTTTTCAGATTAATTCCTAGATTTGTGCTATAAGACCTACCTACCTGCCAAATTTCATGATTCTAGGATACTAGGCGGCATGGCTTTGCCGATAGGGTGGTACTCAGTCACGGCCGAAGCCTCGCACGAGATAAAATATCATCGCTCTCAAGCAGCTTCAGTAAAGTTTATGATTTTGATTTAAGGGAATCGCTGAATACATGTGCGCAAAGAATGTGTTACTAGCCCACGCGAAGGCCTACCACATCTATGAGGAGTTCAGATCTACCCAGAAGGGGAACATCTCCATATCGCTGAGTGCCCAGTGGTACGAGCCAGCGACTGACAGTGCAGCGGATGTGGAAGCAGCCCACGAAGCGAATCAGTTCAATGTGAGTCAGTCAGTTAATCTATACTAATAAATAAAATTGGAGTGTCTGTCTGTAATTTCGAAATAACTACCTCATATTATAAAGCTCATATGGTTATTTGAACGATACCATAACCGAATCACACGTTTTTAAAATTTTTGTCTGTCTGTTTGAAAAGGCTAATCTTGGGAACGGCTGAACCGATTTTGACGGGATTTTCACAGACAAGTAAAGAATTGACCAGGGAGTAACATAGGCTACTTTTTTAACCGACTTTCAAAAAGGGAGTTGTGTTTTTCTACCTATGTACACCGAAATCTCCGAGATTTCTGAACCGATTTGCGTCATTTCTTTTTTAATCGATAGAGGAACTTTGCGACATTGTTTCATAAAAAATTTGGAGTCCAACTCCTCAATCCTGATGCTGCAGGGGATCTGACCAATCCACGCGGGCGAAGCTGCGGGCATCAGCTAGTCATACTATAAGTTTGGTTGGACTTTACTGATTAGTTATTAGTAAAGATTAGGTCTCATTGATTACGAGAGTGAGGGAACCGAGATTCCGCCTACACTCTAGACTCTAGTGGCTATCTTATAGTAGTTAGTTATATACCTGGTCTTTCTCCGGTCGTGTCGGATTGCCGTCTCATCGGACTACGAGAGTGTCCACCGAGAGTCAATCCGCATCTCAATACTCCAGACCCTTGTCGCTATTATAGTGGTTCTGCACCTGGTCTCTCTCCGGTCGTGTCGGATTGCCGGCTAATCGGACTACGAGAGTGAAGGAACCGATAATCCAATCTACATTCCTTTAGTGATTAGTCTGTAGTGGGTAACTTATAGTGGTTAGTCCTGGACTCTCTCCGGTTGTGTCGGATTGCCGTCTCATCGGACTACGAGAGTGAAGGAACCGAGAATCCAATCTACATCTCTCTAGTCTCTAGTGGGTAACTTATAGTGGTTAGTTCTGGACTCTCTCCGGTTGTGTCGGATTGCCGTCTCATCGGACTACGCCAATTATTTTTATGATACTCCTCATTAGGAGGTCAAAATACATCGATGGTCTAAATACGTTATTATACAGATTCATCGGAGGTATGCGATTTTCGGAACTTTATCGTAGTATCATAAAGTCTATGTCCAGCGGTGGACAAACATACTGACAGATTGATTTCTTTCAGTGGGCACAATACTCCTGGCCAATTTTCTCTGACACCGGAGACTTTCCACCAGAGATGCGTAAGAGGATCGCAGCAAAGAGCGAGGAGCAAGGGTTCCCCCGGTCCAGGCTGCCGGAGTTCACCCCCGAGGAGGTAGAGCTGCTCAAGGGGAGCTCCGACTACTTCGCCTTGAACCACTACTCTACGCACCTTATACATAGGTATGTCCCATCGCATTGTGAGAGTGAGGGAATAGAGAGTGCACCTGCAACCTCAAGACTCTGGTGGCAAGCTCCTATAGTTGTTGGTCGTGCTCCAGTCGTGTCAGATTATCGTCCATCGGTTTACGAGAGTGAAGGAACCGAGAATCCACCTGCATATCTAGACTCTAGTAATTATCTTCTAAGAGGATCGCATCGAAGAGCGAGGAGCAAGGGTTCCCCCGGTCCAGGCTGCCGGAGTTCACCCCCAAAGAGGTAGAGCTGCTCAAGGGGAGCTCGGACTACTTCGCCTTGAACCACTACTCTACGCACCTTATACATAGGTATGTCCCATCGCATTGTGAGAGTGAGGGAATAGAGAGTGCACCTGCAACCTCAAGACTCTGGTGGCAAGCTTCTATAGTGGTTGGTCGTGCTCCAGTCGTGTCAGATTACCGTCCATCGGTTTACGAGAGTGAAGGAACCGAGAATCCACCTGCATATCTAGACTCTAGTAATTAGCTTCTAAGAGGATCGCATCGAAGAGTGCAGAGCAAGGGTTCCCCCGGTCCAGGCTGCCGGAGTTCACCCCCGAGGAGGTAGAGCTGCTCAAGGGGAGCTCCGACTACTTCGCCTTGAACCACTACTCTACGCACCTTATACATAGGTATGTCCCATCGCATTGTGAGAGTGAGGGAATAGAGAGTGCACCTGCAACTTCAAGACTCTGGTGGCAAGCTTCTATAGTTGTTGGTCGTGCTCCAGTCGTGTCAGATTATCGTCCATCGGTTTACGAGAGTGAAGGAACCGAGAATCCACCTGCATATCTAGACTCTAGTAATTATCTTCTAAGAGGATCGCATCGAAGAGTGCAGAGCAAGGGTTCCCCCGGTCCAGGCTGCCGGAGTTCACCCCCAAAGAGGTAGAGCTGCTCAAGGGGAGCTCGGACTACTTCGCCTTGAACCACTACTCTACGCACCTTATACATAGGTATGTCCCATCGCATTGTGAGAGTGAGGGAATAGAGAGTGCACCTGCAACCTCAAGACTCTGGTGGCAAGCTTCTATAGTGGTTGGTCGTGCTCCAGTCGTGTCAGATTACCGTCCATCGGTTTACGAGAGTGAAGGAACCGAGAATCCACCTGCATATCTAGACTCTAGTAATTAGCTTCTAAGAGGATCGCAGCGAAGAGCGAGGAGCAAGGGTTCCCCCGGTCCAGGCTGCCGGAGTTCACCCCCGAGGAGGTAGAGCTGCTCAAGGGGAGCTCCGACTACTTCGCCTTGAACCACTACTCTACGCACCTTATACATAGGTATGTCCCATCGCATTGTGAGAGTGAGGGAATAGAGAGTGCACCTGCAACCTCAAGACTCTGAAAATGTCTCTGACATCTTGTCAGGGGTGCGGTGACACTTGTCATAGCGACAAGAAAAAAAAAACCTCAAGACTCTGGTGGCAAGCTTCTATAGTTGTTGGTCGTGCTCCGGTCGTGTCAGATTACCGTCCATCGGTTTACGAGAGTGAAGGAACCGAAAGTCCACCTGCATATCTAGACTCTAGTGACTAGCTTATAGTGGTTGGTCGTGCACTTTTGATTTATCATGGAAAATGTCAGAAAAATTACCCGAGTACGGAACCCTGGGTGCGCGAGTCTGACTCGCATTTGGCCGGTTTTTTTTTCATAAGAAAGGCTCATGCCCCGTAGCCTAACGACCATGTTTCGGAACACCTCATAACTAAGCTATTCCTATTATAATAAGTTTGAAAGGGGCGTGTATAGCCTGCAAAACTGTATTAGATTTATTATTTTGTGTTTATCCTGTGTGTGTTACCGGGACATAAACTGTGTATATATTTAATATTTGATAATAAAGACATTTTTCAAACAAACAAAACAAACTAAGCTATTCATATTTTCATAGGAATGCAAGTGTACCAGTGCAGGATGTACCTTCATATTCGGACGATCTTGGCGTTGGTAGCTATCAGCTGTCAGAGTGGCAGCTTGGAGAATCCAGACATAGTATGGTAATGTATGCCTTTTCTATACAGTTGTAACCAAAACGCCAGCTACAAGTGTAAATTAAAAATTTATAACACCCCCGTTTAAAGGTGTTGAAGGTTACAGTAATAACTAGAAAAGAGCTGATAACTTTCAAACGGCTGAACCGATTTTCTCGAATTATAGCTAAGAACACTCTCGATCAAGCCTCCTTTCAAACAAAAAAAACTAAATTAAAATCGGTTCATTAGTTTAGGAGCTACGATGCCACAGACAGATACACAGATACACACGTCAAACTTATAACACCCCTCTTTTTTGGTCGGGGGTTAAAAACGAAGACAGGTGATAGCACTGATGATTACTGATAAGATACCATAGAAAAACTACGAAATTAAAAAAAAAACGTATTTTTTTAAAGTTCTCAATATATTACAAATAAAACATCTGACTGACGCTAGAAGTCAACGAACGTTCCGTAAATAGGTCACTTGAAGTCAATGAAGCGTCGTAGGTGGGGTACTGACCCGAGTTTTGCATGTTATACAATGCGGGTTTCAAAAATACTAAATCACTTAAAGTACAAGATAAGGTTTTGCTGCGATCTGGTTACACCCTGTAGTTACTACACGGGGTACTTTGATGCTGAGCTGTTCAACGCTGTCCATCGTTGTCCAAAGTTGACCAAAGTTTTGTTCTACAGTGTTCGAAATTATTGGGTATACTGGGACACTTTTCCAATCCAACGTTGTCCAACGTTGACCAACGCTTTGAACAACAAAATTCAGAATCATAGGGGATACTTGAACACTGTTCCGAGCTGTCCAACACTACCCAACATTGTCCAACGCTGGTCAACGCGTTGGACATCATTTAAAACTCTTTTCCCTTCCAGTACGTGCCATGGGGCTTCAGGAAGCTCCTGAACCGCATCAAGAACGACTATGGGAACCCACCGGTGGTCATCTCGGAGAATGGTGCCGGCTCGCATGGCGGTATCGTTGACGATGACAGGGTACAGTACTACAGGGGGTACTTGGACGCTGTGCTGGACGCGTTGGACGACGGCTGTGACGTCATAGCTTATACTGCTTGGAGCCTTATGGATAACTTTGAGTGGACCTCTGGATATACGTAAGTATTCAAGAAGAGAATTAAAAAGATTGTAATTTTTACAGACAGACATTTTTACGCATTTATAATATTAGTATGGACAGTTTTTGATTTTGTCGTGCAGTGTCGAAAAAATACCCGAGTACGGAACCCTACATGCGCAAGCCTGACTCGCCCTGGGCCGGTTTTTTAATTCTGTCATACCTAGCTCACCCTTTGATTAAATACATAATCAAAAGACCTCAGCCGAGTTTCGCACGCGCCTGCCTCAGCCAAAAAGAGATAGCAATAACCAAACCAATAACCATTTTTTTTTTTAGGGAACGCTATGGTCTATACGAGGTTGATTACGACAGCATCTACCGCACACGCTCGCCGCGCAAGAGTGCGTACGTGTACAAGGAGCTGCTGCGCACGCGCACGCTCGACCATCACTACGAGCCCGACCTGTCCGTGCCCATCACCATCGACGCAGGCCATTGATGATGATGATGACGACTGATTTATAAAATAAAGAGAATTTTAAAAATAAAGAGATTTCATTTCAAAACTATTTTTTCTAGTGTAATCTGTCACTGCTTCATAATACAGGTAGGTACACCATTGTTAAAAGACTGTATTTATTCATTACCTATCGGTGCAACTTTAACCTGCAAAACAAAAAATACCACAGACTAAAATTAATAAAGATTAAAAAAATACGTTTAGAACGCTCTGCCCCACGTTGGGCGCCAGTAATAGAATGCTCTGCCCCACGTTGGGTGCCAATTATAGAACGCTCTGCCCCACTTTGGGCGCCAGTTCTAGCAGTGCAGAGGTAGAGCATTTTACAGTCCGCAAGTCTCTTTTGGCGCGTGGTCAAAATCGGAACTAAAGCCGCCACTTTGAGAAGTGCACTTGTTGATAGTTCGCTGTGTCGGCATAAAGCTACAACAGCGCCCTCACTCAAGTGCCAAGAGAGCCTTGTCGGACTGTATATACGTTTTTTTAACTTGCATACCACAGAGTAAATGAAGATTTAAATTTTAAAAAGAGAATCTTTATTTTTCAACCCGCTGCAAAGAGTTCATGTGGTGGAAACAAATTGTAAGCGGTCCCATTCATCGCTCAGCTCACTCGTGCCCCAGTATTATGCGGAGAGCGGAGACCTTTCCGTGCAAACATTAAAAAGTGAACTGTATTTTTAGCTTGACGAGATGTTTTTTTAACCGATTCCAAAAATAGGAGATTCTCGATACGACCTGCTATGAAGTTACGAGTATGTATGTCCATTATGTACCTAGCCTCTACCTAGCTATCTTTGTTTACGCTCTGGCTAGCTAGACCAAGTTGAATGCAGTTTATTTTATTAGAAAAAAAAATTGGTTGTCTGTAAAGTCGGTTTACTGACGATAGTTGAACGTGACAACAAAGGCCGATTGTGCTTCTTTGTCGCTCGTTCCGCGCTCTCGCTTGCACTTCAAGCCTTACATGGAACGCCTCAGAGCGAGGTAACGCCGCATGAGTCATGTTTTTTCGTGCGTGCAGCCGGCTCTATCGAATTATAAGACGTTGTCACGTCAAAAGAACTTCCAGTAATAAAGCTAGTTGCACATGTCATCATTCTTGTTTATATTAAATTTCGTTCATACAACAAGCTTGTGTTTCACCAAGCTTTAAAGGAAAATAAACTGCAATACCTACTTATGAAAACAAGTCTATATTTTTCACACACACACAGTTTATTCCGGCACGTCGCGTCGGCTTGAGGTCTTTTGGTTTTTTTTTTTTTTTTTTTTTTTTTTTAATTTAATGCTCAAGTGTTAAAGACGTCGGGATAACCAAACCCTAAGTAGGTTGTACTTGTATCCTTGTGGACAAAAGAAAGAAAAACGGTAGGTACGACTGGTGATGTGTGGCTTTTAAAGAATAAACGTTTTTTCTGTCTCTCCCGATTTTGTTTATATAATCTGTTCGTACTTCGTAGCCCCTCTACTAGCCCTCTACAAAGTCTACGAATGTCTACGGATGGGCTACTGTCTACAGAGATCGAATTTTCAACTCGTAGAGTTCAAAAATTCCTTACGCATTATTTTACTGAACGTATCCACTTAAGTTTTTATAGACAGGTTGAGAATTTTCTATTTATAGCCATAATAACATTATTTCAATAAAATAAGTAACATTTAGCCGATTCATACTAAAAGGCATCGCAGCTTACGTAGAGTTTATTGCATAGGTACTCTAGAATCTTACGGTTCAAAATAACGTCGGGCTAGCAAGAGATGCAATTTTTTCCCATTCAAAAGGAAAACCTCTTTCGGTGCAGCATAAAAGCATTTTTAATATTGCCATTTTCCATTTTAAAGAGAAACTTGCCGTGAAAGAAATAAAACAAAGCCTAATAAGGAAAAGTGGTCATTTTGAAAGAATATCTTGTGTTTGCGAAAATTTTATTTATCCAATTATACATATAACACAGCACCGTGACTAACTGACTGACCAGCCTAAATCATTTATCATACTCGTAGATTTGAAATTGGAAGACATTTAATATTCCTTAGGCACTCTTGGAGCGTTAAAAAACTTTAATCCATGCAGAATAGGCGAATTCAAACCAGTCTGTTTAAAAGAATATTAAATGGGTTTTTAAGATGTCGCTTTTTTTTTAGAATCAACAAAATGCGTAAAGATTAGCGCACATTATTATTTTTTGAATATTATAATTTTATGTGTAATCTGTAACCATAGACAATTTTATTAATTCATTGGACATTTTTATTTTTATTCCAATTCCGAACGGCACAGAATGCAGCATGTACTTCACCATATTTTTCCACGAACAATTATTTAGTATTGTTTGTTCGTAGTTTTACAAAATCCAAACAGTCGCTTGTTATTTATTTACGTGATGTTATTGAAAAGTTGAAAACGGGTGTGTATCGGTTTGTCGTTTCACCGGTATCGTTGGCTAACTGCCATGTTGGGTATATAGCGCGGGCTAATTGAATCGGTCATTTTTAACCGACTTCAAAAAAGGAGGTTTTCAATTCGTCGGGTTTTTTTTATTTTTTACTACCGATGCCCACGACTTCGCCCGCGTGGATTTAGGTTTTTCGAAATCCCGTGGGAACTCTTTGGTTCCTTCCAAAGTTTGGTTCTTTCAAGGATAAAAAGTAGCCTGTGTGCTAATCCAGGATATTATCTATCTCCATTCCAAATTTCAGCCAAATCCGTGTAGTTGTTTTTGCGTGAAGGAGTAACAAACATACACACACACACACACATACACACACACATACACACTAACACAAACTTTCGCCTTTATAATATTAGTGTGAAGTGTGATAGTGTGATGTATGTTCCCCGATTACTCGAAGACGTCTGGACCGATTTGGTTTTTTTTTATTTGTGTTTGAAAAGGTATACTGTGCAGGTGGTCCCATATAAATTTGGTGAAGATCTGATGAATATCTTCAGAGATGGAGAACAGAACTCCTCAATGGATAAGAGCAAATTGCTCGCGATCAGTGTAATAGCTTAGTAAACAGTAGATTTTTAACAAGGCATAGCATATTTTAGTACAATGTGACCACTAAAAATTGTCAAATAAAAAATTTTCGCAAAAAAAAACCGACTTTAATAACCACAGATACTAAAAAGTATTTTAACTAAAAAAACTTTTTGTGGCGCGAATTGTCCTGTTCCGAAAATATCTGGAAAATCTGTATCAATCATTATTATGATCGCAATTGTTGTGATTGGCTGAATTTATGGTATTCTTGTTTCAACAATGCATTGTAGCCAATAGTGAGCGAGCCTCAGCCGTCAACCAATCAGAGGTGATTGCGATCGTGAAATTGCAGCTGTCATTCTATTTTTTTTTCTCTCTCGTCTGGCTTTACAAAGATTAGCTAATGTCAAGTTTGTAGTAATTTGTAACAAGTTAGTTAAACTATACAAGTATGGACCCTGTCTGTGCCGGCGCTCGCCGACATACGCACGGCACCCCCTTAGAGCGCTTTCCAGTCAGTTTTAACAAAAAAAAAACACTCCAAAAAAAAGCAGAGCACGCCCGCCAGCTAACACCAACACAGACGAAGTCCTGTCATTCTACCGTAATGGAGCTGCAGTACTTTTGACTTGACAGTTGACATATAGAGCAAATATGGCGAGTCTTTTCTCAGATTGTACGCATAATACTTCGTTGAATACATAAATTTTATGTACATAAATTATATAATACTCTTCATAGAGAATATATATTGTAAAGTGCATTGTTAGATAAATAACAATGCATTTAGACCGCGCTCCGTTTATCTGTATTATGCGAACGCACTCAAACCACAAGTACAGTCCGCTTCGAATAATACGTTACAGTCCGAAAAACCGGTCAAGTGTGAGTCGGCTTTGCACACGAAGTACAAGATTACATCATCATCATCATTATGATCAAACCATCGCCGGCTCACTACGGAGCACAAGTCTCCTTTCAGTATGAGAAGGGCTTAGCCAATTTTAGCCTTGCTGTTAAGTTTAAAAAATCTATTAAAAGTGTCCTCCTGAAAAAAGCATATTATACCGAGTTTCTTGCTGGTTCTTCTCGGTAGGAACGGCATTCCGAACCAGTGGTAGATTATTTTGACGATTCAAAAGCACTTGTAAAAAGTTTATTTGAATTAAGAGCTCATTTCCACAGGCTGCGTAAGCGTAGACGTAGCGCGTACCATTGCATTGTAATGTATGGAACTGTATGAGACATGGCATACCGCTTGCGTGGCGTAAACGTTCGCGTAGACGTAATGCGTGCAGTTACGTCTACGGGTTCACGCGCGTCACTACGCACGTGTCACGTGTACATGCTGCATACGCAATTGGTGTGAATCGGCCCTTAGGGTGAACCGTACTTTGGACTTGACAGTTGACTCACAGAGTAATAGTAATAGAATAATATTATTATTATTATTATTATTATTTATTTATTATTTAAGCAACAAAGGCCCACAATATTATGTTAGTAAACATCTTAACCTATGTTAGTAACTAAATTATAATGTAATGTATGTTAGTAGGAAACTTATTCTATGTTAGTTAATATAATTAATATACTTATTAACTAATGCAGACATCCAGTGCGCTTTGAGAGCGCTGTCCTGTCTGTCTGCTATCACCTTCAGGATAATGTTGGGACTTCTCTCCAGCCTGCTTTTAATTGAGGCGATCCGTTTCCGCATTATTGCGAAGAAACCGTCTACACGGTTCTCCGCAAACATACCGGACGCGCTACAGTATCGAGGCAGTCCCAACATTATTCTGAAGATGTTATTATACTGGACTCGGAGAGCGTTTATAGTTTTTTGGGTATAGTCAACCCACAGACTGCACGTGTAGAAGCTCTGACAAAAGGACTTGAACAAAGTGACCTTAACTTCTTTTGAGCAACGTGCAAATCTGCGAGCTATCATATTCCCTCTAACCGCCAACGCCCTCCGTTCCCTATCTATGTCACAGTTATCTTTCATGTCTGCTGTAACCACATGACCCAGGTATGTGAATTTGGGCACCCTAACCAGCTCTGCACCGTACAGTCTCACTGGAGGTACATAGCTGGGAGAAATGCTACCCGCCGCAAAGACCATTAGCATGCTTTTTTTTACATTATATTTAAGTCCATGCTTTTCAGCATAGTCTTCGCACACCCTCAGCAAATCTCTCAGCGCACAGACCGATGGGCTCAGCAGCACCATATCATCCGCGTAACTGATGTTATTAATCATCTGATTATCAATCGAACATCCCGCATGCATGCTGCTGAGCCCCTCGATCAGCTCGTTCATGTACAGGCTGAAAAGCTTCGGTGAGCTCCGTCCACCTTGCCTGACTCCGCATTCCAGCCTATACGTGTCCGAGTATACCCCCGCCCACCTTACCTGGTTAGCCTGCCTTGCATACCAGTGCCTAAAGATGCTGATGAGTTCCTGCGGCATGCCAGTGCGTCTGAGCTTGTCCCAGAGTATCGGGTAAGACACCAGATCAAACGCTTTTGAGAGATCCAAGAAGCAGGCGTACACTGGTGTTTTCCTGCTCGTATAATACTTGACGGTCTCCTTTAGGGTCAACACGGCACTCTCGGTGGAGAGCCCCGCCCTAAACCCAAACTGTGCATCATGCAGGTCTAGGTATTGATCCAGTTGTCTATCCAGGAGGCCGTCAAGTACCTTGGCTGTTATGGTAGCTAATGAAATCGGTCTATAGTTTTTGATATCTGTAACGTCCCCCGTTCTGTCCTTCACAACTGGCACCACCACATTCCTCATCAATTCCTCCGGCAAGTATGAATGGACCATGCATATGTTATACAGCAGACATAAAACTCTAGGCAGGTGCACACCAGCATACTGAAGATGCTCAATGCTCAACCCATCATGCCCTGGCGATTTTCCACGAGTCATACACTTGACAATCTTCTTGACCTCTTCAGTTTTAAAAAAGGCCAAGGTGTGATTAGGTTCAGCATCAAGTCCCTCCACTGTATGCTCACTTACATAATCGTGCGTAACAGGCAGCGCTTGCACCCTGAAATGATTCATAAACAAATTGGCTATGTCCTTGGTGTCACTAATTCCACCGACACACACAGGCAGGCCAGGCCTTGGCGTTAAACTTCTGGTACACTTCCAAAATTCTTTAAACTTTTTATTCTTATGATTTTTAGCAATAATATCCATTTTAATTTCGTCTTGGTGTCTAATACACCATTTTAATTTAGATTTAAATATTTTCCTGCTTTTAACCATAGAATCATAATACTGACCCACGGAGGGCTTGCCAAAATATACCCATACATGAAAGCAACGCTTAGCCTCCCTGTGCGCCTCGCCTACATGTCGATTCCAACCTACCACTACTTTATTTTTATTTTTACAATTTTTTTCCCTATAAGTAACAGTCGCAGCCTTTGACATTACATTTACTATTCTTAGGTACATATCATCAATAAGTAGCCTATGATCGACACACTGACACATCTTATTCTTCACACATTCAATCATTTCACAAGGAAAATCTATGTAACGTAGCTCCTCATTACAAATTTGAGTGTACTTCTCTACCTGAGTCAAGTCCCTACACCCCCATATAACCCTATTTATCTCTTTTTCTCTACCCGATGTCGGCATTGAGCGACGAAAAGCACCAAGATTACAATTAATGACAAGTGGAAAATGGTCAGAGGAGTGCACACCATATTCCACACAAATGTCCTGAATAGTTATTCTAGCCGCTCCCGTAACTAAGCAATGGTCTAACCATCGCCTACAGTTGTTATGAGCATCACTAATGAACGTAAATGTGTCCGAGTCCATACCTAGCAGCTCAATATCCGCACATATCAATTTTTGCTCCGCGCAAAACGATAAAAGTTCCTTTCCAAAACACCCAGTCGGGTGGGCATTAAAGTCCCCAAGTAAAAATGCATGTTCCGCCCCTGCATTCTCAATAATAGCACTTAACTCACCTAAGCACTCCGTAAATATAACTAAATTTTCCATACAATCAGTAGGCATGTATACACTGCACACTACATACTCGCAACCACTCTTTGAGATTTTTATCGCAGCTATACGATTATTATTTGATTCGATAATACACACGTTATCAAACATCGATTTACGCCACAGAACCGCAACGCCGCCATGCGGCCGGCCGCGCAATATGCCCGATGTGATGTCAACAGCTGATTTTCCGTGAAATTCAAAGTCATCGTGTATCTGACCCAAGAAAGAGATATCGTAGGGCAACAACCAAGTCTCCTGCAACGCTATAATATCCACTTCATGGCAGAGTTGTCTTATTTCATGGACAGAAGTCTTGACATTTTTACAATTATAACTAATAATCTTATTTACGTAGTTCTTACTGGCCATTTAAGTTTGTAAAGGAACCGTATTCGCAGCTATACTGTGTCTAAAATATATAAAATTACGGAAGGAAATCCCCTCCGGCCATAACGTATCATTTAAGTACAGATTCCTTTTGCCTTTAGACACCCATACTTTATATGAATTGTAGCCTTTATCTATCTTCATATTTATTTTTTCTAGCTGCACTACTTCCTGAGTATTACTATGTATGTAGTCTATAATATCTTTTTCAGTGGTATCTTTATGCACATTCGATATAAACAACGGCACCTTAGTCTCAGCTGCCCTAAACTTGCAATTCTGCTCACTAGGGGCCTTTCCAGTCTTACCTTCAAAGCGGTTCCTATACCTTCGTCGTCTCACTTCCGTCCACTCCTCCGGTGACTCCCTCCGCTTCCAGTCTCCTTCCTTTCGGACCACGTCAGCCATAGTAGCCACAGGACACACTCCATCACTACCTCGATTCGTCGAGACCAGTTCCGGTACCGGCCGAAGGGGCTGACGGCCAGGAGGCGCACCCTCACACGTCAGTTGTGACGAAATCGTGGCACCGCCGCCCTCGCCCTCTGAATGAGTAGTATTCTTAGTATTCACCATGTGTAGCAGCCCTTCAGGCCCACTATCCAAACATATGGAGATGTTCGCGTTCGACGCTCCTCTTCTTTTATTTACATTTTTAAAGCAACTAGCCGGTGGCGGCTGTGGTGACCGGTCACTCGGTGAGCTCTGACATTTGGGTGAAGCCATATCCACGTTATGCACCTGCAGCATTTCTTTTGTAACATAGTTGGATTTAATAAGCTTAATCTCCTCCTGCAGAATGATCAGATCCTTTAACACTCGGGTTGCATCTATGTGGTCAAATGTCACGGGTGGTAATTTATGGAGCTCACGGGCCACGAAAATAGGAAAACTTTCCGCATCTGTCTCCTTAAACAAACATATAATATCTTCCAGCTCTCTTTGTGCCTTTCCATCCTTCCGTCGCGAGATATTTCGTTTTTTTGTCGTTACTGAGTCATACAATAACATCTTAGCCTTTGATATTTCTTCCTCCGTAAAAGCCGTTACACACAATCTAATTAAACTTTCATTATCCATAACCCGTAACTTTCCCTGTATGTAACATAAAATTTCATTTATTATGACCCCACAGCCACAAGTAATTAAATTTGAAGCCATAATTCAAAATCTACAACTTTTTAGACCGTTAACTAATCAATTTCACTAATCACATCATGTAGGTACTCGCTCCCGTGCGCCCACGCACAACCGGTTTAGGCCGCGCGGGTCGACAGACGATATTATGGCGAGTGAGTTCTTACAATGTATAACATTTTACCGTTCATTTAGCTAGGTGCCTTATAACATGATAAACAAATATGGCGAGTCCTTTCTTAAATTTTACGCATCAAATATGATTAAATAAGTAAAATAAATATTCGTAGTCGAGTGTACGAATACATCATTTTACGATATACGTACGTGGGAGGTAACGAGTTGTGAATTTAATTTCAGCTTTCCAGAATTCAGATAGGTACAGTAAAATATGTAAAATTTTAAACGATTTTTTTTCTGACATTTACTTTTCACGTTCAAAATATTAATAACGTTGTGAAAATGTTAAAAAACTTATAGCCAATTTTGAGCCCGAAGGAAAATAAAACCATCTCTTCTTTTTACCCGACTGCGGCAAAGCCAAAAGGAAGGGTAATGATTTTAGCATTCTATGTATGTATGTGTGTATGAATGTTTGTATCCAGATTCTGTGTGTTCCACCGTAGCGCCTAAACTACTGGGCCGATTTTGATAAATGAGGTGTCCATTGTTTCGTCGTAAAGGTTAGGGTGACATAAGCTATATTTTATACGAAAAAAATTAACCTAGCGTTTGTAACATCAAAAAAAGTGGGGGTCTCCAAAAATATTTTTTTGCTATTGTATCGAGTGGGGTGTTAAATGAAAGAGGAGGAAATTCTGAGTTCATAAATATAATTGTACTAGAACATTAAAATATACCAATCGACAGAAAAACAATTTTACTATAATATTTACTTAGCGTTTATTAACACGATGGCAGTCGGGTTTTAGTTTTCAACATTAGCTTATTCAGATACAAGTTAGCCCTTGACTGCGATCTCACCTGGTGGTAAGTGGTGATGCAGTCTAAGATAGAAGTCGCTGCATACGTAACGTGTTTTTTCACGTCCCAATTTCTTAAACTGATCCCTTTCAAGTAAAGATTTTTATATAAACCTGTGAGGATGATACTGCCATTGGCGCCATTAAAGTGCCATAAGCCTACTTTGTTGTATTAGTTTACAAATTGCGAAAAACCAAATTAGATTTGAATTTCGCGGGCAGACCCGTCGCATGCACCTTAAATTGTGCTTGCAACGTTCTAAATTTAAATTCACGTAGAACTTAGTGCCCCGGCCATCACTTGGCTTCAGTTAAATCGTTTAAGAGGGGTCTCTCCGTCACTCGCTCCACACAAACGTAGTTCCAATTTCATTTGAATATTAAGCAACCAAAGTCCATGAAATTTTGCAGACATATTCTAGAAACTAATATCTATGTCTGTGGTTTTCCAGATTTCTGTTAAAATATTCGGTTTCAAAGTTACGCGGTATTAAAAATTCACATACAAATCTTTGAGCCCCTGTAATTTTAAAACTACATATTTTTAGAAAAATGTAAAACACCACAGGCACAGATATTAGTTTCTAGAATATGTCTGCAAAATTTTATAGACTTTGGTTGATTAATATTCAAATGGAATTGGAACCACGATTGTATGGAGTAAGTGACGGAGAGAGCCCTGTTAAATTACACTTCTCCATACATCAGTTACCTACCCACCACGATAGCGTCCGAAAGATAGGAACACCTACCTATTTATACGTGCAAAGCAAAATCAACCTTTTCAATAACGCTTTAAGATTCACTTTACGAAACACCTTTATAAGGTTTGTATAAATCAGGGTTGCTAGCATTGCTAGTCACTACCCATATTGTAAATGCAAAAGTGTGTTTGTTTGTTGGTTGGGCCTTCCATCATGAGCAAGGATTGACCTAATCTTTTAACCGACTTCAAAAAAAAAGGAGGTTCTCAATTCGTCGGAATCTTTTTTTTTAAATGTATGTTCCCCGATTACTCATTAGGATAGATATAGTTGAAGAGAGTGACATAGGCTGTTTATTGATTCCGGAAAATCAAAGAGTTCCCACAAGATTTATGAAATTCTAACTATCCTTCTAACTTCTATTTATAGCTGGCATTGTAATATGGGAGTTATATTTTTACCCGACTGCGGCAAAGCCAAAAGGAAGGGTTATTATTTTAGCTGTCTATGTATGTATGTATGTATGTATGTTTGTATCCAGATTCTGTGTGTTCCACCGTAGTGCCTAAACTATTGAGCAGATTTTGATGAATGAGGTGTCAATTGATTCGTTGTAAAGGTCCAAGTGACATAAGCTATAATATATTGTACGAAAAAATTTACCTAACGGATGTTACATCAAAAAAAGTGGAGGTCTCCAAAAAATTTTTTTGCTATTGTATCGATTGGGATGTCAAATAAAGGAGGAGAAAATTCTGAGCTTATGAATATTAATGTAGAACAACATTAAAATATACCAAGCGTCAGAAAAACAATTTTACTCTAATATTTCAGCGTTTATTAAGACGATCGCAGTCGGGTTTTAGTTTTCAACTTTATCTTTTTAGCTATTGTTATTAGTAAGATAAAAACCGTAAACTATAAGCAAGTATTAAGTTTTTTTTTTCTCTTTCGTCTGGCTTTACAAAGATTAGCCAATGTCAAGTTTGTAGTTATTTGTAACAAGTTAGTTAAACTATACAAGTATGGACCCCGTCTGTGCCGGCGCTCGCCGACATACGCACGGCACCCCCTTAGAGCGCTTTCCAGTCACTTTTAACAAAAAAAAATTGGTTGTCTGTAAAGTCGGTTTACTGACGATAGTTGAACGTGACAACAAAGGCCGATTGTGCTTCTTTGTCGCTCGTTCCGCGCTCTCGCTTGCACTTCAAGCCTTACATGGAACGCCTCAGAGCGAGGTAACGCCGCATGAGTCATGTTTCTTCGTGCGTGCAGCCGGCTCTATCGAATTATAAGACCTTGTCACGTCAAAAAACACTGCAAAAAGGCAGAGCACGCCCGCCAGCTAACACCGACACAGACGAAGTCCAGTATTAAGTTAATGAAAATATTACTTGCCATAGCAGGCAACCCTATAAATAGTTTGCATAATGAATTACCTTTAACCACACAAGCAATTCTAAACCGTATCGTTTTAAGCAAAGTATGCACCATAAAGATCAAATTCCTTTGAAATTGTGATAAGAAAATTTACATGCTTTCTCGGCCAAAATATCGCTGCATACTTAATTTTCTATCCCTTTCTAGCATGTGGTGGGACAATATATGCGTCCCTGTCGTGTAATAAAGTCGAGCAATTTTGGCCGAAAGTAGGCAAAGTTTTTTTTTTTTTTAATAATGAGGACTAAAAGCCTGGTCCATTTTCTTTTTGTTTTGAGTTTTTCTGTATACTGTTTTCAGATGAAACTTAAAATGTAGGCCCTTTTACATTGTTGCAAAATAAAAATCATAAGCACAGGTAGATATACTTACGATCAACCCATCGCCGCCGGTCCATTACTGAGCACGGTTGTCCTTTTAGAATGTGAAGGGTTGTATAGATAATTACTAATACAGTGCCCGACAAAAAACTTGAGCATTGACGCGATTGGCTAGCGAATGGCGAATGGCGATTGGCTAGCGAATGGCGAATGGCGATTGGCTAGCGAATGGCGAATGGCGATTGGTGATTGGTTGATCAGTCGGCGCGGGTGCACGTGATTGGTTGATTCGTCCACTTTCGCCAACTTTCTCTCAATACACCTCATCAGGTACAAGTGTACTGAACGTCAAACTGTTTGGAAAATCCTATTACAATGTAAAGGATTATTTGAATGATATGAAAGCTTGATGATAATAAGAAAAAGAATACCCAGCTGAGTTTGTTGTGGGCTCTTCTCAGACTTGCGCGCGTTTGGAACCCTCGTAGCTTTAATTATAATCACCACTATATTGTACAAATATAACAATTCCCACCATCAAAAGGAGTACAATAGTAATACCTACTTTGAATAAATGATTTTGACTTTGACTTTGACATTGTATTGATTAAAAAGTACCTACCTACTCTTGTAATTGCCTATATCGATTTTCAATATATAATTTATTGAATGAGGCTTGCAGTGTTCATAATAATAGCGTCTGTAGGCGTTCTCACGGTTAGTTCTTTGATAGGATATGAAGTGGTTTTCTTAGTGCATTGTATCAACCTATTTAAATAGCTTTTTGTTAAGAGTATGAAATAGTTAATTTATATGGTTAATACAAAAAGTTACGCATTTTAAAAAATACCACAAAATTTTTTGCACAAAAAACACGAAAAATATTCGCGTGTAAAGCTTTCTCTTTATTTTTAAATATAAAAAAAAACATGAATAAAAAGGGTTGGATATGGGTTGGATTATTTTCAGTATTACAAAAATTTAAAACCATAGAGATAGTATTTCATCCAAGTTTAAAACGCAATCTTTTTGATCCATAGACAATTATTAATAATGATAATTAAGCTAAACGCACATTGTTATTCATTATCTGCATCTACGATAGTAAATACAAAGGCGTCAAACTTGACGTTGCGCGTTGGCTAATCTGTGAAACTGTAAAGCCAGAAGAAAAAAAAGTCTGTGGACAATTTTCATGAAATTAACTCGTAGCTTTAGTTTTAAGGTGGAAGCGACGGGCCTGCCTGCAAAATTCAAATTTAATTTGGTTTTTCGCAATTTGTAAACTAATACGACAACGTAGGCTTATACCTATTTTAATTGCGACAGTCGCAGTATCATCCTCACAGGTTTATATAAAAATCTTTACTTGAAAGGGTCCAGTTTAAGAAATTAATTCTAGTATCGACTAATTTGTGAGAAAAGTCGATACTAGAATTTATTTCTTACTAGCTGACGCCCGCGACTTCGTCCGCGTGGATTTAGGTTTTTCGAAATCCCGTGGGAAATCTTTGGTTTTCCGGGATAAAAAGTAGCCTATGTGCTAATCCAGGATATTATCTATCTCCATTCCGAATTTCAGCCAAATCCGTCCAGTAGTTTTTGCGTGAAGGAGTAACAAACACACACACACACACACACATACACACACACACACACACACACACACACACACACACACACACACACACACGCGCACACACGCACACACACACACACACACACACGCACACACACACATACAAACTTTCACCTTTATAATATTAGTATTTCTTATCCCGTCTCATGCCCCTTAAGTTTACGTAAGTACCTGATTAATTATTATCACCACTATATCTTACAAATCTAACAATTCTGACCATCAAAAGATATCAATTATATCAAAAGATATTAGATAAAGATACTTTGAATAAATGATTTTGAGTTTGAGTTTGGAACGCTAAGCGCACATAATGATTAAGTAATAAGTATTAATTTGTTTTCCACATGGAACTTAAAAGTGTTCATCAGCTTCATAATAGGTCATTTAAAACTGTTCCCCTCAGAGGCTAATAACTAGGTCATAACAAAGTCATAACACGCAGTCTCTCTAAACATAGCGACAGCACAGACAGTACCCAGGGACCATTTTGTACTTATTGCAGACGGTTCCAAACTTCACACTGTGATATTCGCTAGGGGATGTTTTTTGGCAGCGGTTGTGAGGAAAATACATAAACTAAAAGAGGTGAGAAGGATTTCGTCTATCGTGGCGTTTGCTGGCGTGCGTGTTGTGCCTATTTGGAGTGTTTTTTTGTTAGAAATGGCCGGTTTTGTGTTCTGCTGGTGTTTACTGGTGGTGGAACTGACTGGGAAGCGCTCTAAAGGGGCGCCGCGTGTATGTCGGCGGGCGCCGGCACAGACGAAGTCCATACTCGTACATATATCATACATTTCCCTAACTTGTAAATAACTATAAACTTGACATTGGCTAATCAGTGTAAAGCCAGACGAGAGAGAGAGAAAAAAAAAGATGTGAATGTGTCAAGAACCATGGCGTGATTTTCTTAGGGTTCCGTACCTCAAAAGGAAAAACGGAACCCTTATAGGATCACTTTGTTGCCTTTGCCTGTCTGTCCGTCTGTCGTGTCTGCCTAAAATCTATATGGTAGGTATTTTCCGTTGACCTAAAATCATGTTTGGCAGATAGATAGGTCTTATAGCACAAGTATTAGGAAACAATCCGAAAACCGTGAATTTGTGGTTACATCACAAAAAAAAAAAACTATTTGGCTTCGTATTCTAAATTTTAAGATTTTTATTTATTTTTACGCATAGTAGTTTTTGATTTATCGTGCAAAATGTCGGAAAAAATACCCGAGTACAGAACCCTCGGTGAGCGAGTCTGACTCGCACTTGGCCGGTTTTTCTGTGAATTAACTACTTAGGTACCCAATATTTGAAATGTTTTTCGAAAAAATGTTTGTTGGCTTGTCTGCAATCACGTTGCAACTTGCAACGGAGCAACGGAGTGTGTATTTGGCATGGGTACGTATAGTTGAAAATCTTAAAAGTGACATAAGCTACTTTTTATCCCGAAAAATCAAAGAGTTCCCACTGGATTTAAAAAACTAAGTTCACGCGAACAAAGTCGCAAAAAACGTTTGTGCATCAAGCTTTTTTTAAAAAGATTATTAAAAAAGTTGATGATTTTCAATTCAAAAATTAAAATGTGCGGTAATCTTTAATAATCCATAGACAATCAATAGATTTTTAAAGATATCTAAACGCACAATGATGACTTCAAATAAATTTAATTTGAAAATCCCAAAAAAAAAACTGCTGTTTCAATTCTTTCGGCAGTTCCGGATTTCGAATTTTATTTTAGTTTAGGTTATTTTGAGAAACTTTGAATAACTTTGATGGCTATACATTTTCTAAGATTAGCGCGCACAGACAAACAAACGTCACCAAGGGAACATCTAGATAAATTGTTAATAAAGCGGTTAAACTTTTTTTAATGCCAAGGTCTTTTTGATGTCGAGATTGGCATTTCAAACAAAGTTTTATTCTGGAAAAGCAATAATTAAGTAGTCTGTTATCTTTTGAAAATTGGCAAACAGCAAGAGGCGTCTTAAAAATCAACTGGCTCGTAAAGTAGTGCTAATTGGTGATATCTCCGATGGGGTACGGTCAGGGCCGGCTCTACCCCATGTAGCGCCCGGGGGCAATCAATACCGACGAGTTATATTATTTAAAAAGGACGACAGGGCTTATATCCATACTAATATTATAAATGCTAAAGTGTGTCTGTCTGTCTTTGACTCTGCTTAGACTTAAGTTTCGGTTAAAACGGGATAGATTTATGTCGGCGATATAACGCTGTCTCCTTTTAACAGAGTCTTAACAGGGCTCTCTCCGTCACTTACTCCATACAATCGTAGTCCCAATTTCATTTGAATATTAAGCAACCAAAATCCGTGAAATTTTGCAGACATATTCTAGAAAGTAATATCCGTGTCTGTGGTGTTTTAGATTTTTCTAAAAATATGTAGTTTTAAAATTACAGGGGCTCAAAGATTTGTATGTGAATTTTTAAGACCGCGTAACTTTGAAACCAAATATTTTAACGAAATATGGGAAACCACAGGTATAGATATTAGTTTCCGGAACGTTTCTACAAAATTCCATTGAGTATGATTGGTTAGTATTCCAATGAGAGACGAACTACGTTTGTATGGAGCGAGTGACGGAGAAACCCCTCTTAAGTCTCTCGGCCTAAGACCCAGGCATTTATACGCTGCATACCCTGCATCATAGGTAAAGCCGGCCCTGGATAAGGTCATCGATTCGCGGCGAGGGTCCGTCGTAGTTCCTCAGCCGTCTATTTGGCGTGACGCCAAGCTAAACGCTCAAATGACTGGTCTATTGACTGTTTTTCTTTTATAGCTGCTAGCACTGCTAGCTACTGTTTATTTTATTACTTTTTTTAACCCCCGACCCAAAAAGAGGGGTGTTATAAGTTTGACGTGTGTATCTGTGTATCTGTGTATCTGTGTGTCTGTGTATCTGTGTATCTGTGTATCTGTCTGTGGCACCGTAGCGCATAAACTAATAAACCGATTTTAATTTCGTTTTTTTTGTTTGAAAGGTGGCTTGATCGAGAGTGTTCTTAGCTATAATTCAAGAAAATCGGTTCAGCCGTTTGAAAGTTATCAGCTCTTTTCTAGTTACTGTAACCTTCACTTGTCGGGGGTGTTATAAATTTTTAATTTACACTTGTTAGTTGTTGTTGCTTACAATCCCTTCGAGACAGGAAAAATCTATGACTAGGTTTTCATTATTCAGCCTTAGGCCTATGTACCTAAATATCCATGCAAACTTTTTTTAGTCTTAGTATGTTATTATATCTAATAGAACTTATCCCTTTCGGGATAAGCAAAGATTGCAGACCATACAGCCTTATATTTTTTTTAATTACTTAGTTTTTTTCTAATTTTTTTTAGTCTAATCGTTTATGGTCATAAGAAATAATAGACGCTTGGTATCCATCCTTGGGTGTATATTTTTTTCTAATAAATAATAAAGATTGTTTTCAAGAAAAGTAAAGCCTTGCCCGTAAATCTCTTTTTATGTTGCATAAAAGACTTTTGATTATAAAATGTTTCCCTTACTTGTAAATAACAAACCTGACATTGGCTAATCTGTGTAAAGCCAGACGCGAGAAAAAAAAAACAAGATTTTTTTAATATCAAGGTGCTTTACGATGTCAACAATTGACATAGCTGATTAACAGCCATTTTGTTGACGTGATCCGTATACAGATCCTATAGTATAGTATACCTAGATGAATGGCGTGACACCAAGTTAATCGCTCAAATGACTAATGCCTGTTTTTATTCTATACCTACCTTAACTAATTAACTATAACTTACTAGCTCTGCTACGTTGTATTTACAGTTTTTCTATAACCCCTTTAGGAAAGCAAAGCTATATGATCGTTGTTCAATCGTGCTAACTATTTTTAGAACCGCTTTCATTTCTTTTTTTTTTAGATAATAAAGGCGCACCTGTAACTTTATATTAACAAACATTATTTTTTAAAGTAATCTGTGTAAAGCCTATGTGTAAAGCTTAGTCTACAAAACCTATTTTACACATCACGATTTTTTTTAATTACAAGGTGCTTTATGATGTCGACAATCAACATTTTATTTGAAAAAAAAAAATATAAGCATCAGGCCTAGATCGCTGTTTATTTCACAGCCTACTTGGCACGGCGCCAAGCTAAACGTTCAAATGACTAGTCTTATTGACTAGTTTCCTTTATTTCTTACCTATTCTTTTCACATCCAATTTTATTTTTCCATAGACAATAATAGTTAAAGAATTGGCGCGTACACATTATTAACATTAGGTATTACACATTATTTCAAAACCCTATTTTACCCTCTTGGATGTTGAATTTTCAAAAAACCCCGGTTAGCCCACTTCTATCTTAGACTGTATCACTTACCATTTTTTTTTTTTTATTCACTATAGGTAAGCGCTTGACCACAATCACACGTGATGGAAAGTGATGATGTGGTCTAAGATGGGACGCGTTTACCTAGAAGGTGCCTATTCACTCTTGTTTTAAAGATACCCGGATTGTAATTGGTAGGAAACACAGACCACCAGGTGTGATTGCTGTCAAGGGCTAACTTGTATCTGAATAAAAATAAAAAAACTTTCTAAGCAGATGCCCACGGCATAATAGCTATCTGCATGCCAAATTTCACCCCGACCCGTCCAGTAGTTTGACCTGAGCGTTAATAGATCAGTCAGTCAGTCAGTCACCTTTTCTTTTTACCCGACTGCAGCAAAGCCAAAAGGAAAGGTATGTATGTATATTTGTATCCTGATTTTGTGTGTTCTACTGTAGCGCCTAAACTACTGGGCCGATTTTGATGAATGAGGTGTCAATCGATTCGTCTTAAGCGTCCAGGTGACATAGGCTACATTTGATACGAAAAAATTGACCTAACGGATGTTACACGAAAAAAGAGTGGGGATCTCCAAAAATTTTTATTGCTATTGTATCGAATGGGATGTCAAATGAAAGAGGTGAAAATTCTGAGTTCATGAATGTAAATCTGCTACAACATTAAAATACCAAGCGACAGAAAAACAATTTTAGTATAATATTTCAGCGTTTATTAGGACGATCGCACTCGGGTTTTAGTTTTCAACTTTATCTTTTACTAGAGGATGCCCGCGACTTCGTCCGCGTGGATTTCGGTTTTTAAAGATCCCGTGGGAACTGTTTGATTTTCCGGGATAAAAAGTTGCCTATGTCAATTACAGAGACGCAAGCTACCGCGGTACCAAATTTCATACAAATCGGATGGGTTTTTGGGAATCCCATGGGAACTCTTTGATTTTCCGGGATAAAAGTAGCCTATGTCCGTCCCCGGGATATAAGTTAACCCTATACCAAATTTCGTCAGAATCGGTTAAACTGTTGGGCCGTGAAAAGGTTGCAGACAGACAGACACACTTTCGCATTTATAATATTAAGTATGGATGTATATTTAGATTTGACGACAGCATTAATAAGTAAATATGAATCACAACTTCAATCAAACAAACGCCACATTTCGTCGAGCACTTGATTATTCAAAAGCTGCGAGCTTTCAACGCACTCCTCTAAATGGATTTTGCTCTTTCAATGTTTAGTGACTATTCTTGCTAGTTAGGTATTTGATTGTGAAGGTACATTTACAAGAACTCAAAAGAAAAAACGGAATCCTTATAGGATCACTTTGTTGTCTGTCTGTCTGTCCGTCCGTCGTGTCTGTCAAGAAACCTATATGGTACTTCCCGTTGACCTAGAACCATGAAATTTGGCAGGTACATAGGTCTTATAGCACAAGTACAGGAATAAATCTGAAAACTGCGAATTTGTGGTTACATCATTAAAAAAAAATTAAAACATGTTTAAATTTACAAAGTAAGATAACTATACCAAGTGGGGTATCATATGAAAGGGCTTTTACCTGTACATTCTAAAACAGATTTTTATTTATTTTTATGCATAATAGTTTTTGATTTATAAAAAAGATTTTGGGAAAAAATACCCGAGTACGGAACCCTCAGTGCGCGAGTCTGACTCGCACTTGGCTGGTTTTTTTTAATTTATAGACTAACGTTTGGCTGCAAATTGCAATCAAACCTGCTAGCAAGTAATGATGCAGCCTAAGATGGAGCGCGCTTGCCTACAAGTTGCCTATTCACTCTTGACTTGAAGGTACCCATATGAAAAGTGGAAGGGAAAACTGATGCCGGAATGGCGTTCTATATCCTAGCGGTTCGGATTAGAAACGAGGAAGCAAATCGCTTCGTACGTGTCCGAGGAATTTCAACTACGTACAGACTACAGATGCAGACCTTGACGATGCCTTGCAGTGCGATCATGGCCGTAGCCAGGCATTGGTTTGGGGGGGGGGGGGGGGGGGGGGTTTATCCGGGTCATAACAAAATCTTTTTCATGAGAAAAAAATCTCTTGCTCGACTTGACGGGGTTGGTTTTACCTTTCAATTTGACAGCAGGATAGAATACAAGAAGATATAGGAAGATATAGGAGCACTAGCGAAGCGAGCGATTTTTTTTTGTTTAAAAAGCTCAGCCATAAAAAAATATTATGTTTTAACGCTTCTCGCTCTACTTTTCTGATGTTCGATGAAGGAAGGAAGGAAGAATCAGGTAAAAGAGTTCTATTTTAAACTCTTAATCATTGGCGTTTTAATTTTGCCACCCAGTTTAATATCAAAGGTGTAGCGGAACGCTGGAGGCGGGAAAAGCGATTTGTTCGAGGAGGCCTTTTGAATAGTCAAGTGGCAAAAAGTGGGCTAGGCTGTACAAGGGCCGGCTCGTCGCTCCGCGTTGGTTTTTTTACAGTTTTACGTTGAAATTGTAAAAAAAACGCTATGCATCTTAAGTTTAATTAAAAATTTGAACTGAATAATCATGGTGAAGAAAGAAAAAAACTGTTGAATTAAAAAAACCAAGTAGGTACTTACTGCTTACCTATCTAATAAAAATAGATTCCACTAGAATTTTTAAACTTACCTATTTCTTTTCTTACCTACTCTCTCCTTTCAACAAACTTTGCCTGATGGAGATTGCTTTAAGCAATAAGGCCGCCTTTGCATACAATTGTTTTCAGTTCATAGTTTCTTGTTTTGTCTTGGTTTTTTCTTGTTTTATGTCCAATAACCTACCACCACTACTTCTACCTATCCATCTATCTATCTATCTATTAAGGATAGAGGCGGGAAAAGCGATTTGTTCGAGGAGGCCTTTTGAATAGTCAAGTGGCAAAAAGTGGGCTAGGCTGTACAAGGGCCGGCTCGTCGCTCCGCGTTGGTTTTTTTACAGTTTTGCGTTGAAATTGTAAAAAAACCCTATTAAATTAAAAATGTGAACTGAAAAAACATGGTGAAGAAAGAATCGCAGTATTTTAGTAGGTACTAAGTCATAAGTATGTTTTAAAAAAACTGTTGAATTAAAATTATATAAAAACTAAGTAAATACCTACTTATCTACCTGAATAAAAAGAGTTTCCACTAGATTTTTTAAAGTAGTACCTATTTCCTACCAAGTCTCTCCTTTCGCCAAATTTTTGCCTGGTGGAGATTGCTTTAAGCAATAAGGTCACCTTTGCATACAATTGTTTTTAGTTTATAGTTTCCTGTTTTGTCTTGGGTTTTTCTTGTTTTGTGTCCAATAAAGTCTATCCATCTATCTATTAAGGCTAGAGGCGGGTAAAGCGATTTGTTTCGAGGAGGCCTTTTGAAAAGTCAAGTGGCAAAAAGTGGACTAGGCTGTACAAGGGCGGCGTTGGTTTTTTTACAGTTTTGCGTTGAAATTGTAAAAAAAACCCTATGCGTCTTAAGTTTAATTAAAAATGTGAACTGAATAATCATGGTGAAGAAAGAAGCGGAGTATTTTAGTAATTTAAAAAAAAAAAAAACTAAGTAGGTACTTGCCTATCTTAATAAAAAGGGTTTCCACTAGAATTTATTAAAGTAGTAGATACCTACCTATTTCCTACCTAGTCTCTCCTTTTACCAAACTTTGCCTAGTGGAGATTGCTCTAAGCAATAAGGCCGCCTTTGCACACAATTGTTTTTTCTGTTTCCTTCCTTCTGTGCTGTTCCTTTACATGTTTTTGTGTACAATAAAAATATCTATCTGTTTGAACGAGCTATAAATCAGGGAAGCGTAGCAATCTGCGTTTCGTTTCACGCCGGAACATACAGAATATAGTACACACAGGTATTTTATAAAGCGTCAAAAAGGAAACAAAGAAAATACATTGCTTTTCATTTGAATTTTACGAAACATTTTGTAAGTTGCAAACCGGATGCCTTCCGCTCCAACAGTCGCTTCCATTTCCGCTACAAACTACTAGCTACACATATCTATATAATACAGACTACAGAATAGAACCAATTTATCGGAGTTTGCTTTTTACCCGACTACGGCAAAGCTGAAAGGAAGGGTTATGATTTTAGCAGTCTATGTATGTATGTATGTATTCAGATTCTGTGCATTCCATCGTAGCGCCTAAACTACAGGGCCAATTTTGATGAATGTGGTGTCAATTGATTCGTTGTAAAGGCCCGGGTGACATCTATATTTTATACGAAAGAAATCGGCCTGACGGATGTTACATCAAAAAAAGTGAGAGTCTTAAATTTTTACAATTCATTTATAGTATCCGTTCTTGCGATGAAAAGGTAATTAACTAATTTTTTTAAAAATAAAAATGTGCGTTGAACTTCATTCAATACAAGTGAAAATTAAAAATCATAACCCTTTTTTGGCTTTGCCGCAGTCGGGTAAAAAGTGAACCCATTTCATTGATGTTTCATTCATCCAAGGGGCAAACCGTACTTTGGACATTTTGAGTTAAATATTGTTCGGACTATAGCTAATTTATTTTATATCTGTGAACTATATTCATTTTTATCCCCCGACCCAAAAAGAAGAGTGTTATAAGTTTGACGTGTGTATCTGTGTATCTGTCTGTGGCATCGTAGCTCCTAAACTAATGCACCAAATTAAATTTAGTTTTTTTTTGAAAGGTGGCTTGATCGAGAGTGTTCTTAGCTATAATCCAAGAAAATCGGTTCAGCCGTTTGAAAGTTATCAGCTCTTTTCTAGTTACTGTAACCTTCACCTGTCGGGGGTGTTATACATTTTTAATTTACACTTGTTTGTTCGCATTATGTATGTACTAATGTGCGTTTGGGTTTTTTTTATAAAATAATGCCTTGCGGATCTCGATTGTATTATGAGTTTTATAATATTAATTTTTTGCTGGCTCATTTATTGCGCAACGGATCAGCCTGGCTGTCCAACGCGGAAATGCAGCCAGTATTCTTGGCACCATTCCACGCGGGCATGATTTGTATACTAATTAGATAAGGCTAGCTTTAAGTTTTATTGTAATATTTCATTACAAAAAAATTAACGATAATATAAAGTAAATGTGTGGAAAACATTTCGTGAGCACCAAAAGTGCAACAAAGCAGCTGTCTACTACACAAAGGCAACTTTGACTCGTTTCAGCACTTGTTACTTGCTTTCAAAGCTTTGTATTATGGCGTCTTGACACCTTCATAAAAAGAATGTAGAATAAATAGCTTATTTTTGTTAGATTTCCGTACCTGAAAAGGAAAAACGGAACCCTTATAGGATCACTTCGTTGTCTGTCTGTCTGTCCGTCGTGTCTGTCAAGAAACCTATAGGGTATCTTCCCGTTGACCTAGAATCATGAAAGGTAGGTAGGTAGGTCTTATAGCACAAGTACAGGAATAATTCTGAAAAGCGCGAATTTGTGGTTATATCAGGTAAAAAAAAAAGTGTTTCAATTTTCAAAGTAAGATAACTATACCAAGTGGGGTATCGTATGAAAGGGCTTTATCTGTACATCCTAAAACAGATTTTTATTTATTTTTATGTATAAAAGTTTTTGATTTATCGTGCAAAATGTTGGAAAAAATACTCGAGTACGGAACCCTCAGTGCGCGAGTCTGACTCGCATTTGGCCGGTTTTATTTTTTAAATAGCGAGCAAAAGAGCAGGTGGGTCACCTGATGTTAAGTGATTACCGCCGCCCATGAAAAAAAACGTGCAGCTGTTGGCTAATCTCTATGAAGATTGGCCGCTATTTGGCCAAGCGAACATTATTATTAGCATTAAAGTTACGACATCGTACCAGAACGCCAAATCGCTTAGCTTATCCCAAACTCGGGGATCTAATTTAAAGTTAGAAAGATCCATTAGAGGGAAATGCAATTACATGTCTGGAAAAAGTTAGAAATACATTGTTTTATAGCCAACTGAGTTGGAGTAAGGTCGAGTTTATTGGACTTTGGGGTTTTGTTTTTTATTATTTATGTAATTTCTTTCGGTCTTTACATAAATGCTAGTTGATGCCCGCGACTTCGTCCGCGTGGCTTTACGTTTTTCAATATTCTGTGGGAACTCTTTGATTTTCCGGGATAAAAAGTAGCCTATGTGTTAATCCAGGATATTAAAGTAAAGTAAAGTAATTTTCTGAATGTACAATGACACCTTATTGAAATGCATTGAGAAATTTAGGTGCGAGCTAATTTTGTTATTGTTCCGTACCTGAAAAGGGAAAACGGAACCCTTATAGGATCACTTTGTTGTCTGTCTGTCCGTGTGTCGTATCTGTCAAGAAAACCTATAACCTACTTCGCATTGACCTAAAATCATGAAAGGCAGGTACATAGGTAGGTCTTATAGCACAAGTAAAGGAAAAATCCGAAAACCGTGAAGTTGTGGTTACATCACAATAAAAATTGTTAAAATGTGTTCATGAACAAAGTATTTTCAATTTTCAATGTAAGATAACTATGTAGATTGTAGGTATATATCAAGTGGGGTATCATAATATGAAAAGGTTTGACCTGTACATTCTGAAAATAGTTTTTTATTTATTTTTAAGCATTTTTGGATTTATCGTGCAAAATGTCGGAAAAATACCCGAGTACGGAACCCTCGGTGCGCGAATCTGACTCACACTTGACCAGTTTTTGCAATTTTATGTAGGTAAGTAAAGTACCCATTCCTCCATTCACCCATTCCTCAATCTAATAACGTATCATTTATCAAAATAGGTTGAGCCGTTGAGTAACTGCGAGCGGATATACATATGTACATACATAACAGGTCAAAAAAAAAACAAAGTACATAAGTAATTAAAGTAAAAACAATGAATTAGTGAAATGCGAAGTCGCTTTGACGTAACAATGGGGGTTAAGAGCGCTCACCACTTGGCGGGTAGAGACTGACGACTTGTTGTGCTTAACAGGGCTCTCTCCGTCACTTACTCCATACAATCGTAGTTGCCATTTCATTTGAATATTAAGCAACCAAAGTCCATGAAATTTTGCAGACATATTCTAGAAACTAATATCTGTGCCTGTGGTGTTTTAGATTTTTCTAAAAATATGTAGTTTCAAAATTGCAGGAGCTCAAAGATTTGTATGTGAATTTTTAAGACCGCGTAACTTTGAAACCGAATATTTTAACGGAAATCTGGAAAATCACAGGCATAGATATTAGCTTTCTAGAATATGTCTGCAAATATGGACTTTGGTTGCTTAATATTCAAATGAAATTGGAACTACGTTTGTATGGAGCAAGTGACGGAGAGACCCCTCTTAAAACAACTACTTCACCTGACAAACTTTATAAAACACTACATTATGTAGTGTTTTACCTTCGACTTCGTTCGCGTGGATATAGGTTTCTTAAAAATTCCGTGGGAACTCCTATTGATTTTCCGGGATAAAAAGAAGCCAATGTTTTAATCCAGGGTATAATCTATCACCATTCCAAATTTCGGCCAAATTCGTCCAGTAGTTTTTGCGTGAAAGAGTAACAAACACACACACAAACAAACTTTCGCCTAAGTTATGATATTACGTTCGACTTTACATCACGTGTGAAAGAAGTTAACCATTTTAAGTCGTCTCCAAGTTCCAACCAATCTAAATTTTGAAGTTAATTAATTAATTAAAAAAATTAATTAATTAATTAATTTAAATGAAACTATATTTCGAATTAAATTTCGAATGTTTTTGGGTACATTTCCGAATTGAATTTCGAATGGTTTTGGGTACATTTTCGAATTGAATTTCGAATGGTTTTGGGTACATTTTTGAATTGAATTTCGAATGTTTTTGGGTACATTTCCGAATTGAATTTCGAATGTTTTTGAATACATTTTCGAATGTTTTTGAAGAAATGTTCGCGATTCAAAATGGTTAACGTCCACTGAGATTTTTGTCTCAGTCATTTGTATGGTATTACGTAACAGAGACAGCGCTATTGGTACTAACTTCTTTCCGTGGATAGAGTAAAGGTACATCGGTCGTGTAAAAGGGAGGTCGCTCTATTGCCCGGGCCACATTAACAGGGCTCTCTCCGTCACTCGTTTCCACTCGTTTCATAGAATCGTAGTTCCAATTTCATTTGAATATGAAGCAACCAAAGTCCATGAAATTTTGCAGACATATTCCAGAAACTAATATCTGTGTCTGTGGTGTTTTAGATTTTTCTAAAAATATGTAGTTTTAAAATTACAGGGGCTCCAAGATTTGTATGAAAATTTTTAAGACCGCGTAACTTTGAAACCGAATATTTTAACAGAAATGTGGAAAACCACAGACATATATATTAGTTTCTAGAATATGTCTGCAAAATTTTATGGACTTAGGTTGCTTAATATTCAAATGAAATTGGAACTACGATTGTATGAAACGAGTGGAAACGAGTGACGGAGAGAGCCCTCTTAAGGTTAACGTCAATCCCCAACAACGGCATAATTCCGCCGATCTACACTTGAACGGTTAACGTCTAATGCCAATTGAATTGGGGTTAATCGTGTAACGCCAAACGGCAATGTGAATGCCGTTGTAAAATTAACGCGTTAGGTAGTGGCTACACCTACGGTTAACGGCCATTAACGCGTTTTTCAACGTTGTTTACCGTTAATCTAGCCGGGTCTTAACAGGGCTCTCTCCGTCACTCGTTTCCACTCGTTTCATACAATCGTAGTTCCAATTTCATTTGAATATTAAGCAACCAAAGTCCATGAAATTTTGCAGACATATTCCAGAAACTAATATCTGTGTCTGTGGTGTTTTAGATTTTTCTAAAAATATGTAGTTTTAAAATTACAGGGTCTCCAAGATTTGTATGAAAATTTTTAAGACCGCGTAACTTTGAAACCGAATATTTTAACAGAAATGTGGAAAACCACAGACATATATATTAGTTTCTAGAATATGTCTGCAAAATTTTATGGACTTAGGTTGCTTAATATTCAAATGAAATTGGAACTACGATTGTATGAAACGAGTGGAAACGAGTGACGGAGAGAGCCCTCTTAAGGTTAACGTCAATCCCTAACAACGGCATAATTCCGCCGATCTACACTTGAACGGTTAACGTCTAATGCCAATTGAATTGGGGTTAATCGTGTAACGCCAAACGGCAATGTGAATGCCGTTGTAAAATTAACGCGTTAGGTAGTGGCTACACCTACGGTTAACGGCCATTAACGCGTTTTTCAACGTTGTTTACCGTTAATCTAGCCGGGTCTTAATAGCGTTGGTCTACGCCTACGCGGAAATCAATCAATCAATCAATGTACATTTAAAAAAGCTATTCAAAGGGTAAGTTTTGGACTTCGGTACCATGACGTGGTACCATTGAGATTCCTTTGTTGGCCTATATTGAATATTTTTTCAATCAATCGGTTTTGATCAAATATTGTTCCAATTAATTGAAAAAGTTGCCTTTCAACCTTGTTTGTCGTCTAATTGCCTATTGACGTCAAACTAAAACCCCACAGTACCTACTACGGCTTTTTAACCCCCGACCCAAAAAGAGGGGTGTTATAAGTTTGACGTGTGTATCTGTCTGTGGCATCGTAGCTCCTAAACTAATGAACCGATTTTAATTCAGTTGTTTTTTGTTTGAAAGGTGGCTTGATCGAGAGTGTTCTTAGCTATAATCCAAGAAAATCGGTTCAGCCGTTTGAAAGTTAGCAGCTCTTTTCTGGTCACTGTAATCTTCACTTGTCGGGGGTGTTATAAATTTTTAATTTACACTTGTATAATAATATGTTACAGTTACACCGATGAACTGTCAAAGGCCGTAAGTCGTGTAGCACCTTAATAATCATATTCGCGTGACACACTTATGCACATGCATTAGATCTGTGTGGCGTGTTTATAGATAAAGGTTATAAGTGCGACAGGTTTTTGATGCAATTGTTTCGCGGAGTTGCTACTCGAAATCTGAGGCCGACCGTACCTGCGCAGAAATCTTAATTTTAAACGGCGCAAAAATATCTCAACCAATCATAGCGCGCGTCCGTCCGCTATTATAACCTTTCAAACAAAAAAAATCCGAATCGGTCCAGGCGTCTTTGAGTAATCGGGAACATACATATAAACAAGTGTAAATTAAAAATTTATAACACCCCCGACAAGTGAAGGTTACAGTAATTAAAAAAGAGCTGATAACTTTCAAACGGCTGAACCGATTTTCTTGGATTATAGTTAAGAACACTCTCGATCAAGCCACCTTTCAAACAAAAAAAAAACTTAATTAAACTCGGTTCATTATTTTTGGAGCTACAATGCCACAAACACACGTTAAACTTATAACACCCCTCTTTTTGGGAATAACAATTTAAAAAAAAGATTCTGATGAATTGCGAACCTCCTCCTTTTGTGAAGTCGGTTAAAAATGCAACAGAGTAGAGGTATTGCCGAAAGCACTAAGTTGCCAACACGCCATAAGACGTGACCTAATTTCTTGGCCAAGTCATAACTTGGTATAGGCACTAGGCATTGGCATGGCTATTTTCCAAGACTTGGCTCTTAGTGACCACATAAAAGCAAAATGCAGGAGTTGAGAAGCAATAAACGTAAATTAAGCAGTGATAGCCTAGCGGTTAGAACGTCCGCCTCCTAATCTGAGGTCGGGGGTTCGATCCCGGGCGCGCACCAATAACTTTTCAGTTATGTGCGTTTTAAGCAATTAAATATCACTTGCTTTGACGGTGAAGGAAAACATCGTGAGGAAACCTACATGCCTGAGAGTTCTCCATGTTCTCAAAGGTGTGTGAAGTCTGCCAATCCGCATTGGGCCAGCGTGGCAGACTATGGCCTAAACCCTTCTCATTCTGAGAGGAGACCCGTACTCAGTAGTGGGGCGGAAATGGGTTGATCAGGTAAACGTAAATTATTACAGGTTTAGATCGTTATCGTGGTTGTTATGTTATTCGCATATACAGGTTGTTTGGTGGACTTCGTCTGTGTTGGTGTTAGCTGGCGGGCGTGCTCTGCCTCTTTGGAGTGTTTTTTTTTTTTTTTGTTGAAACATGGTTGAAACTGACTGGAAAGCGCTCTAAGGGGGTGCCGTGCGTATGTCGGCGAGCACCGCCACAGACGGGGTCCATACTTGTATAGTTTAACTAACTTGTTACAAATAACTACAAACTTGACATTGGCTAATCTTTGTAAAGCCAGATGAGAGAGAGAGAGAGAGAAAAAAAGGGTGTTTGGTAATTAGTATATAATGACGACACGTATCCATGCTACTTTGATCTGATAAATACAATGCTGAAGTAAAATGACGAAATAAATTTATACAAATTTCCATACCTTTTGTTTTTAACCGACTTCCAAAAAAGGAGGAGGTTCTCAATTCGTCGGGATCTTTTTTTTTTTTTTTTATGTATGTTCCCCGATTACTCAAAGACCCCTGGACCGATTTGGATTTTTTTTTTTGTTTGAAAGGGTATACTGTGCAGGTGGTCCCATATAAATTTCGTGAAGATCTGATGAATATCTTCGGAGATGGAGAACAGAACTCCTCAATGGATAGGAGCAAATTGCTCGCGATCAGTGTAATAGCTTAGTAAACAGTAGGGTTTTAACTGGGCACAGCATATTATAGTACAGTGGGGCCACTAAAAATTGTGAAATAAAAAAATTTCAAAAGAAAAATAAAACCGACTTCAAAAACGACAAACACTAAAAAGTAAAAAATAACTTTTGTTTAGCTACACGTGTAATGCACCTAGGTATGAAGTCGGGCGAGCTTCACTCTTGGATTTCTAATTTTGTTTTAATATGCTCGCTCGACTTCATACCTAGGTGCATTACACGTGTAGCTAAACAAAAGTTATTTTTTACTTTTTAGTGTTTGTCGTTTTTGAAGTCGGTTTTATTTTTCTTTTGAAATTTTTTTTATGTCTAACGTGCGCTAACTCACTGAGACTCGTTGGCCATCTTTAAACGGAGCCAACGATCTCAGTGAGTTAGGGCACGTTAGGGTCATGAAAACTTTGGCATAATTTTTTTTTAATTTTGTTTGGAAAATTTTATTTCGTCATTATACTTCAGCATTGTGTTTATCAGATCAAAGTAGCATGGGTACGTGTCGTCATTATATACTAATTACCAAACACTCTGTATAATTTCTGGCCTGTGCGTCGGTGAGACGTACAGACAGACAGACTTTTGCGTAAAATTTTCATTTAATTTTTAGCCCAACTTAGCCCTTGATTGCAATTTCACCTGATAGGCTACTTTTTATCCCGGAAAATCAAAGAGCCCGTTTGAGATATAGGTATTGAAAAACCAAAAAAAACCGGCCAAGTCCGAGTCAGACTCGCGCACTGAGGGTTCCGTACTTGGGTATTTTTCCAACATTTTGCACGATAAATCAAAAACTATTATACATAAAAAATAATTAAAAATCTGTTTTAGAATGTACAGGTAAAGCACTTTCATTTCATATGATACCCCATTTGGTATAATTATCTTACTTTGATAATTGAAACACGTTTTAATTTTTAGTAGTTTGAGCTGTGCGTCATCAGTCAGTCAGTGTGCGTGCGTGATCAGTCAGTCAGTCAGTTTTTTCTTATTATCTATACTAATAAATAAAATTGGAGTGTCTGTCTGTAATTTCGATATAACTACCGCATATTAAGGTCATATGGTTATTTGAACGATACTATAACTGAATCACACGTTTTTAAAATTTTTGTCTGTCTGTCTATCTGTTTGAAAAGGCTAATCTTGGGAACGGCTGAACTGATTTTGACGGGATTTTCACAGACAAGTAGAGAATTGACCAGGGAGTAACATAAGCTACTTTTTTAACCGACTTTCAAAAAGGGAGTTGTGTTTTTCTACCTATGTACACCGAAATCTCCGAGATTTCTGAACCGATTTGCGTCATTTCTTTTTTAATCGATAGAGGAACTTTGCGGCATTGTTTCATAAAAAATTTGGAGTCCAACTCCTCAATCCTGATGCTGCAGGGGATCTGACCAATCCACGCGGGCGAAGCTGCGGGCATCAGCTAGTGTAATATATAGATGTGTATGTGTATTATCCATACTTTATATTATAAATGCGAAAGTGCGTCTGTCTGTCTGCTAAGTTTTCACGGCTCAACCACTGACCGATTTTAATGAAATTTAGTACAGACTTGGGATACATCCCGGGGAAGGACATAGGATTTTTTTTATTCCGGAAAATCAAAGAGTTCCTATCCGATTAAAAAACTCCGGTTAAAAAAACCGACCAAGTGCGAGTCACACTCGTGCACTGAGGGTTCCGTACTCGGGTATTTTTTCCAACATTTTGCACAATAAACAAATAAAATAAATAAATGTGCTATAAGGCCAACCTACCTGCCAAATTTCATGATTCTAGGTCAACGGGAAGTACCTTATAGGTTTCTTGATAGACACGACGGACAGACAGACAGACAGACAACAAAGTGAACCTATAAGGGTTCTGTTTTTCCTTTTGAGGTACGGAACCCTAAAAAGGAAAAGCAGACTGACTGACTGACAGACAGACAGATCTATCCCACGCAGGCGAAGCCGCGGGCATCCTCTAGTATAATTATAATATTTAGTATGTATTTTCCTCTTCTAAGAAATATATACCAAGTAACATTTTAGCTACATTGTTTGTTCAGTAAACTATGAACTATTTTCAAGTATGCCGGGTCTAAACATGTTTGTTTACGTTGCAGACCATTGTTTCTAGAAACTATGTTAGAAATTCTAATCAGTGCTCTCTCCATGTCAGTAAGAAAGTAATGCTTACCATAAATTACTCTATTTTTAGGGTTCCGTAACTCAAATGGAAAAACGGAACCCTTATAGGATCACTTTGTTGTCTGTCTGTCTGTTCGTCCGTCTGTGTCTTTTAAGAAAACCTATAGGGTTTTTTCCGTTGAACTAGAATTATGAAATTTGGCAGGTAGGTAGGTCTTATAGCACAAGTAAAGGAATAAATCTGAAAACCGTAAAGTGGTTACAAAATTTAAAAAAAATTAAATGTGTTTCAGTTTTCAAAGTAAGATAACTATACCAAGTGGGGTATCATATGAAAGGGCTTTATCTGTACATTATAAAACAGATTTTTATTTATTTTTATGGCTAATAGTTTTTGATTTATCGTTCAAAATGTCGAAAAAAATACCCAAGTACGGAACCCTCAGTGCGCGAGTCCGACTCGCACTTGGCCGGTTTTTTTTTTACAAAATTTCATCAAAACTGGTTAAACTCCCACGCCCCACTGAAAGGCTAGCAGACAGACACACTTTCGCATTTATAATATTATTGTATGGATTTGTTTTATTTACCCAAAAAGAGGGGTGTTATAAGTTTGACGTGTGTATCTGTGTATCTGTCTGTGGCATCGTAGCTCCTAAACTACTGAACCGATTTTAGTTTAGTTTTTTTTGTTTGAAAGGTGGCTTGATCGAGAGTGTTCTTAGCTACAATCCAAGAAAATCGGTTCAGCCGTTTGAAAGTTATCAGCTCTTTTCTAGTTACTGTAACATTTACTTGTCGGGGGTGATATAAATTTTTAATTTACACTTGTTGTTATCTCAACAATTAGTCAGCGGTTTATTGACCCAGCGTTATAATTACTAAACGCCGACTGATTGTTAGCACGAAGCCATACAAACAAGGAAAGGTCATATTTTGTGGTTGCGTCAATATTCAACGGCCTCTAAAGTAGGTACAGAGTAGGTAGGTACTACGCATTCATCGATCTACATAGGGTCTTGGACTCTACTTGTAGTAATAAAACTGGCCAAGTGTGAGTCAGACTCGCGCACCGAGGGTTCCGTACTCGGCAGTGACGGATTAACCCTTAATCAAATTAAGCAATTGCCTAGGGCATCACGTCTGAGGGGGCACCAGAAGAAGCACAAAAAAAATCCGTCCTTAGGGCATCACGTCTCACTCTCACGTCAACAAAAATCACACCAAAAAAAGTTTCTAGGACTAATTTGAGAATTCGCGCGTTTTAAGTTGACATAGAGTCTATCTAGAGTCATAACCCCACTCCCGCTTGCCCACTCGCTGCCCGCTTGTGCATTCGACAATTCGTATGCCCCCGAAAGCCGCAAGGCGCATTTCAATAAATAAACAAAAAACTAATGTTTTTAGGCGGTAAAGGTTTAAAGACCGATTCTAGTTGACATACGGATAGGGGGGCCCACAGGCATGGATTGCTTAGGGCACCAAGTAGGTAGTCTTAATCCGACACTGGTACTCGGGTATTTTTCCGACATTTTGCACGATAAATCAAAAACTGTTATGCTTAAAAATACATAAAAATCTGTTTTAGAATATACAGGGTAAAGCCCTTTCATATGATACCCCACTTGGTACAGTTATCTTACTTTGAAAATTTAAACACATTTTAATTTTTTTTTTTAAATGATGTAACCACAAATTCACGGTTTTTGCAGATCTATTCCTTTACTTGTGCTATAAGACCTACCTACCTGCCTTTCATGATTCTAGGTCAACGGGAACCTTATAGGTTTCTAGACACACGGACAGACAGCAAAGTGATCCTATAAGGGTTCCGTATTTCTTTTTGAGGTACGGAACCCTAAAAATGAGTTCGGTGGCTATCATTTATTGTTAGACACTGAGTGAACGAATCACCCGGCTGATAATAATCGGTCTATCGTTTTGTCAAAATAAAGTTGAAAACTAAAACCCGACTGCGATCGTCTTAATAAACGCTGAAATAATTATAGTAAAATTGTTTTTCTGTCGCTTGGTATATTTTAATGTTGTAGTACATTTACATTTATGAATTCAGAATTTTCTCCTCTTTCAATTTACATCCCACTCGATACAAAAGCAAAAATAAAATTTTGGAGACCCCCACTTTTTTCATGTAACATCCGTTAGGTAATTTTTTTTCGTATAAAATGTAGCCTATGTCACCCGGATCTTTACGACGAATCGATTGACACTTCATTCATCAAAATCGGCCCACTTGTTTAGGCGCTACGGTGGAAGTGAGTGGAACACACAGAATCTGGATACAAACATACACACATACATACATAGACTGCTAAAATCATAACCCTTCCTTTTGGCTTTGCCGCAGTCGGGTAAAAAGAGAATTATAAACCTACATGGTTAACCAATTATGAGCCTCATAAGAAAATATTGATCGAAACCACTCGAAATTGTAGGCGATTGGTTATGTAACTCGCGTGGGATTCACAATAATTCAGCTAGGCATACCATTATTAGAAACGAGGAAGCGAATCGCTTCGTACGAGCTCTAATAGGTACGTTTGTACTTTTGCAAGTTTTAGTGTTGAAGCACATTTGTTTTATTGCTATACAAGTGTAAATTAAAAATTTATAACACCCCCGACAAGTGAAGGTTACAGTAACTAGAAAAGAGCTGATAACTTTCAAATGGCTGAACCGATTTTCTTGGATTATAGCTAAGAACACTCTCGATCAAGCCACCTTTCAAACAAAAAAAAAAACTAAATTAAAATCGGTTCATTAGTTTAGGAGTTACAATGCCACAGACAGATACACAGATACACACGTCAAACTTATAACACACCTCTTTTTGGGTCGGGGGTTAAAAACTAGACCTTGTTTGGAGTTGGTGGTCCAAGGTTCTAACCTACATTTTAATGACGTCATCAAAGTTTGTTTTCAGTACTTTTTTAATAACACCCTCGCGAGATGTGGAGAACGTGGATGCAGCTTTTAGGGTTCCGTATAGCGAGGCCATATAACCCTCCGCTGTCCGTCCATCCGTCTGTCTGTCAGCGGGCTGTACCTCATGAACGGTAATAGTTAGAGAGTTGAAATTTTCATTGTGTTACATTTCTCTTGTCGCTATACAAATAGGTAGGTAACTAATAAAAAAACCGGCCAAGTGCGAGTCAGACTCGCGCACTGAGGGTTCCGTACTCGGGTATTTTTTCCAACATTTTGCAGGATAAATCAAAAACTATTAGGTATACATAAAAATAAATAAAAATCTGTTTTAGGATGTACAAGTAAAGCCCTTTCATATGATACCCCACTTGGTAGAGTTATCTTACTTTGAAAATTGAAATACGTTTTAATTTTTTTTTAAATGATGTAACCACAAATTCACGGTTTTCAGATTTATTCCTGTATTTGTGCAATAAGACCTACCTACCTTCCAAATTTCATGATTCTAGGTCAACGGGAAGTACTCTATAGGTTTCTTGACAGACAGACGGACGGACAGACAGACAAAAAAGTGATCCTGTAAGGGTTCCGTTTTTCCTTTTGAGATACGGAACCCTAAAAAACCGGTCAAGTGCGAGTCGGACTCGCACTCGAAGGGTTCCGTACCATCGTCCAAAAATTAATATTTTTTTGTGTTTTTTCACGATGTACTAAATTTAATAATATTAGTGTGATTAGATGATATTAGTATAGTATAGTATGGATTGTTTAGAGTCTATACATTCATCTATTATTTACGACGAAACTGCCTTAGGGTTCCTTGTTTACTACGGAATAACGGAACCCTCAATATCATCATTTCTAGTTTGTACCCCCATAAAATTGTCCGCACACTAATAGGATTAGGGTGATCAAGGGAGTTCTATCTCTCCTGTTTTGTATAACTTTTATATAATAAGTAGGTAGATACCTATACCAATTTACTCCATACATCCTTTCTACACGCAAGCTTAATATTAAAGTGACTTAATTAAAATCTAACGCTAGAACGTTAGAGTCTAACGCTGGTCATACATGACTAAACGGACTTAAAGCGGAATTTACATTACGATATTAGTGGCACTAAAATTAGTGTCACGACAAGCCTCGATAGCTCAATGGTTGAGGAGTGGACTGAATTCCGAAAGGTCGGCGGTTCAAACCCCACCCGTAGCTCTATTGTCGTACCCACTCCTGGCACAAGCTTTACGCTTAATTGGAGGGGAAAGGGGATTATTAGTCATGATTACCATGGCTAATAGGTATTCTTATTTAAAAAAAAAAACACTATCAATTGCATGTGTCAATAATTTCGCAATGCATGCATTGATAATGATAGTTAATGATAGTGATAGTGATTGCTAGTGAAATTAATGTCGTGACACTAATTTCCACTAACGTCGTAATGTGAATTCCGCTTAACGCGGCATCCAGTAAACTGAGAGCCATACACCGTCAAGTAGATATACTGGACTCCGCAAACTCGACTGGTGAACTTGATATCATGTATAGCCAGCTTAAAGCACAAGCCTAGCTAAGATAAGGTGTTTTTATATCCATACTAATATTAGAAATGCGAAAGTGTGTCTGTCTGTCTGTCTGCTACGTTTTCACGGCCCAACCGCTAGACCGATTTTAATGAAATTTGGTACAGACTTGGGATACATCCCGGGGAAGGACATAGGCCACTTTTTATCCCGGAAAATCAAAGAGTTCCTACGGGATTTAAAAAAATCGAAATGCACGCGGGCGAAGCCGTGGGCATCCCCTAGTTATATATAATTTTTAACTGGTATCACGGCTCTGGGTTCAAGCCCTTTTGAGCATAATGCTATGTTTTTTAACGGCCGACCCAAAAGAGGGGTGTTAATTTTGACGTGTGTATCTGTGTATCTGTCTGTGGCATCGTAGCTCCTAAACTAATGAACCGATTTTAATTTAGTTTTTTTTTTATTTGAAAGGTGGCTTGATCGAGAGTGTTCTTAGCTATAATCCAAGAAAATCGGTTCAGCTGTTTGAAAGTTATCAGCTCTTTTCTAGTTACTGTAACCTTCACTTGTCGGGGGTGTTATAAATTTTTAATTTACGCTTGTATACAATACGCAGTCATACAAGATCTCGGTCACACAGGAACCGTAAACGTTACGTAAGCGTAGACGTAGCGCGTACCATTGCGTTGTAATGTATGAAACTGTATGAAACATGGCATACCGCTTGCGTAGCGTGAACGTTCACGTAGACGTAATGCGTGCAGTTACGTCTCTGGGTTCACGCGCGTCACTACACACGTGTCACGTGTACGTACTGCATACGCAATTGGTGTGAATCGTTCATTAACATGTCCAGATAAACAGAGAAGTCCTAATTTCAAAACTTTTTTTTTTTAATTAAGTAATTCGCTGTGTTATTTAAATGTGCATGATATAATAGGAATAAAGTAGGTAAGTATAATAACAAAAGAAACAAACACAACGATAAAAAAAAACAAAAATTTATTCACAAAAAATTATAAAAAGGTTACAGAAATTAAATATAAAACAATCAAACACTTTATTAATAGTTAAAAGTTAAAAAAAACCATAGACTACAGACCTATATCTAAAGATCTATACTTTAAACAGTAATCTAGCAAAGTAAATAGTTCTAGCAAAAGAAAATAATGATTTCCAAAAATTAGGAAACATTATAAAACGCAAAAATATGTTAAGCATGTCAAAATAAAAGGTAAGCAAATGAAATAAAAGCTTTTAAAGGCAAACAGCCTAAGTATTTAAACTAAAAATAAAGAACTTTATCAATTAAATTAGTTCACAACAAGCGAAGCAAATTAAAATACTAATTACCTATTAACTTAATGTACAATATAGCGAATTAAAAAACACCAAAAAAAAATATTATGACTAGTGAACAAGTAGGTATCTAGGCAGATAACATTGCAAGGAATTAATTGGTAATTATATATTAAAATTAATACAATACAATTAGGTACTTACAGTATTATAAAAACATCAATAAATGCACATTATATCTTTTAACACAACATTTCGTTCATTCCATTCGAAATTTAATTTCACAGATCACTGTAATTATAGTCTATGGGACGATTTTGAAAATCGAACGCGAATTCGAAACACTGACACACAGATTACAAATTTTAATTATTACACAAACGACGAGGCTATCCTTTTTGCTTAGCGCTGTCTCACTCTTATCCTGGTAAACGATAGTCCGGGATTTGTGGAACGATTTGAACACTTTGCGTACCATTTATGATGTTATTTTGACTGTTTTCCTACATTTTTTATTCATGGTGTGCCATCTTGGGGTGTGTTTTGGTGTTCGCGTGGGATTATTGGTACGATTTCGTGGTTTTTTTGGGAGGATCGATTCGACCCTGGAACGCGTCCGCTTTAGCCCCGGCCCGGGCGTACACTGAATACTGACATAATAAGTTCTTGGTCGGTGCTGCCCTCTGAAATATATCGATGTGCGAGTGACAGATTGGTAAATGCACTTGAAATGAAATGAAATGAATGAAATCAATTTATTGATATCACTAGCTGATGCCCGGCACTATGCCCGCGTGTATTTAAGTGTTTAAAATCCCGTGGGAACTCTTTTATATTCCGGGATCAAAAGCCTATATCACTCTCCAGGTTTTGAACTAACTATATCGATGCAAAAAATTACGCAAATCCGTCTCTCCTTCGCGACATAATTGAAGGACAAACCAATAAACCCACAAACAAACTCACTTTTGTATTTATAACATGGGTCGGGATGAAGGACAGTATTACCATTACAAGGAACCAAAAACTTAATTTGCTTAATTGCTCTTCGGCATTGTAAAGTCTACATCTCCTGAGGATGCTCCGGTGTCGGGGCGAAACGTGCGTTGAGTGGTGTTGGGATTTGTGTGGTGCTGCGTGGTGGTGGTGCGTGTGGCTTGCTTGGTGGCTGGCTTTTCCTGCATGTTTATCAGTGGGAGGGCGGCACGTTGTATGTTGCACCATACAGATTTCTTTGGTTTGGTTTATAGCAAATTAAGCTTTTGGTTCCTTGTAAATCATGGATTTCCGCAAAAGAACGCATGCTTCTCATCGATGATGCTTCTATACTAGTATTACCATTTATGATATGCAGACTACCACAGCGCCGGTTCGGAAAGTAGTTTCTACGAGAAGAGCCGGCAAGAAACTCAGCAGTTGCACGCAATCTTGCCATTTAGGATTTCTTCACTATATTAGTCGACTAATTTGTGAGAATAGTCGATACTAGAATTAATATCTTAAACTGGACCCTTTCAAGTAAAGTTTTTTATATAAACCTGTGAGGAGGATACTGCCATTGTCGCGATTAAAATACCATAAGCCTACGTTGTCGTATTAGTTTACAAATTGCGTAAAACCAAATTTAATTTGAATTTCGCGGGCAGGCCCGTCTCATGCCCCATAACAGAGATCATAGCTACGGGCCGTAGCAACGACCGTAGCGTAGGAGCCGTAGCACGGGCACGTAGCACTGACACATTATAGCACCGAGGCCGTAGCACAGCCATGTAGCATCGGACCCCTAGCAGACCCGTAGCACACAGGGTCAAAAAAAAATTATGTAAGTATTACCGAGCTCGTAGCATCGGGGTCGTAGCACAAGCTGTAGCAAGGACCAAAAACCGTCCTCACTGACCTTGACCTAGATTCTAAAACATGACTACTAAATTAAATAGAGTTTGATTGGTTAATCTATAATATACTTACTAATAAATAAAATAAGAGTGTCTGTCTGTAATTAAGAAATAACTACTTCATATTAAGCTCATTATTATGGTTATTTGAACGATACCAAAACTGAATCACACGTTTTTAAAATTTTTGTCTGTCTGTTTGAACGGGCTAATATTCGGAACGGCTGGACCTATTTTGACGGCACTTTCACTGACAAGTAGAATCGACTATAACTCACAAATTAGTCGATACTAGAGCTAATTTCTTAAACTGGACACTTTCAAGTAAAGATTTTTATATAAACCTGTGAGGATGATACTGCCATTGTCGCAATTAAACTGCCGTAAGCCTACTTTGTCGTATTAGTTTACCTACAAATTGCGAAAAACCAAGTAAAATTTGAATATCGCGGGCAGACCCGTCGGATTCAAATTCAAATTCAAATTATTTTTATTCAATTAAACTTTTACAAGTGCTTTTGAATCGTCAAAATAATCTACCACTGGTTCGGAATGCTGTTCCTACCGAGAAGAACCAGCAAGAAACTCGGCGGTTGCTCTTTTCATCGGATATCTTAGTCAACAAGTGTAAATTAAAAATTTATAACACCCCCCACAAGTGAAGGTTACAGTAACTAGAACAGAGCTGATAACTTTCAAACGGCTGAACCGATTTTCTTGGTTATTTAGTTTTTTGTGTAAGAACCTAGTTAATAAAAAAATTCTTTTGGGAAAAATAGGCGTAATTCCAAACATCGATTTGAATTCTCCCTTTGCCGTTTTTAACCCCGACCCAAAAAGAGGGGTGTTATAAGTTTGCCGTGTGTATCTGTCTGTGGCATCGTAGCTCCTAAACTAATGAACCGACTTTAATTCAGTTTTTTTTTTGTTTGAAAGGTGGCTTGATCGAGAGTGTTCTTAGCTATAATCCAAGAAAATCGGTTCAGCCGTTTGAAAGTTATCAGCTCTTTTCTAGTTACTGTAACCTTCACTTGTCGGGGGTGTTATAAATTTTTAATTTACACTGGTTGTAAGTACTAATACTATGAGATTGATCAGATTACTATCTAACTTGCCTATCGCGTCTCGCCGCCCATCTAGTTTCTTTATTACTAATTTTGTTTCCTCGCAATTTCGTGGCACCTTGAAATAGGTACTCCCATAATTTAGAGGTAGGCCTCTAAATTATGTATAATCACCACTAGGTACCCATATTATAGATGCGAAAGTGGTTGTTTGCTGGTTTGTCCTTCAATCACGTTGTAAGTCGCAGCGGATCGACTTGATTTTATGCGTGGATATAGTTAAAGACCTGGAAAGTGATATAAGGTACTTTTTATCACGGAAAATGAAAGAGTTTCCGCGGGATTTTTGAAACCTAAATCCACGCAAAAGTCGTGGGCATCAGATAGTTTTGAAATGAATCAGGGATGCTGAATTCAATACTGGTACTATAAGACTTAGGGTGCCTTTCCACCAAAGATGTGCTATGCAGCTATGCTATTGGATGTGAAAATCTACGCTACGAAAATATGTGACCGTTTCCACCAATACTAAGCTATGTAGCTGTGCGAGGAGGATGCGCTATGAAGATGCGCCGCCGCAAAGTAGCTGCGCGAGAAAGATGCGCAGCTCGAGCTATGCGATGTATCGATGGTAGGGAAGCGGTGAGGACTCTCGCGACGGCCCATAGCAGGCATCCATAGCACGCATCCTTCCATATAAAAGACATATTATAGTTGAATCCGTTTCCACCAGTGCTAAGCTACCTATGTGCACCAATGAATGATTGGTGGATATCAAACGCATCCATAGCAACGTAGCATAGCACATCTCTGGTGGAAAAGCAGCCTTTGATGACCTCCATGGTACAGTGGTCTTATAAATGGAAGGTCCAGGGTTCGATTCCCGATATGGGCGATTTTTGGCCTGGTCTGGTGGGAAGCTTTGGCCGTGGCTAGTTACCACCTTACCAGCAAAGCCGTACCGCCAAGCGACTTACCGTTCCGACGCGATGCAGTCTAGAAACTGATAAAGAGTATAAGTTTAATAAAACTGACATCCTGATCCTTCCAGCCCTCACCTTTGGTGCTGAGACGTGGACACTGACAAATGGCCTTGTTCACAAATTCAAAGTTGTTCAGCGAGCTATGGAGAGGGCTATGTTAGGAGAACCAAGGTCACTGACATAGCCCAAACTATTAGCAAGCTGAAGTGGCAGTGGGCAGGCCATGCCTGTCGTAGAGACGATGGCCGTTGGAGCCGGAAAGTCCTTGAGACTGTGTACAAGCAAGCGTAGTGTGGGACGCCCTCCAGCACGATGGACCGACGATATAAAGCGGCTGGCGGGAAGTGGCTGGATGAGGAAGGCTTAGGACCGGGTGTGGTGGCTCTCTTTAGGGATGTCCTATGTCCAATAGTGGACGGATAGTCCGATGATGATGATGAAATGGTCATTGGATCAACAATTGACTCTTTTCATTGCAGTAAATAAAAGGCGTTATAAATAATACAACAAAAAATAAATTCGTTTAATTTCACATAATAATTTATGCATATTTTTCAAAAATATTATAAAGGCGAAAGTTTGTATGTGTGTGTGTGTGTGTGTGTGTGTGTGTGTGTGTGTATGTTTGTTACTCCTTCACGCAAAAACTACTGGACGGATTTGGCTGAAATTTGGAATGGAGATAGATAATATCCTGGATTAGCACACAGGCTACTTTTTATCCCGGAAAATCAAAGAGTTCCCACGGGATTTCAAAAAACCTAAATCCACGCGGGCGAAGTCGCGGGCATCGGCTAGTTTTTCATATAGTAAGTACTAAGTACCTAAAGCATTTATGCTCAGTTGGGAACTTTTTTCCGGGTTGTGCCACAAATGACACAGTTTATTCCGACGCTTCTTCTGCTTGAGGTCTTTAGACTTAAATGCTCAAGTATTAGAGACGCCAAAATAACCTAACCCGTAGGTATAATTGGTAATGTGTGGCACAGCTTTCAAAAACTCAAAATTTAAAAAACCCCCGTCACAAAAACCTCTATAAGAAAACTAGAAAAGAGCAGATAACTTTCAAACGGCTGAACCGATTTTCTTCGATTATAGCTAAGAACACTCTCGATCAAGCCGCCTTTCAAACAAGTTTAACTAACTTGTTACAAATAACTACAAACTTGACATTGGCTAATCTTTGTAAAGCTAGACGAAAGAGAAAAAAAAAAGTATAAAGTATACATCGTTTAGGGTTCCGTATCTGAAAGGGAAAAACAGAACCCTTATAGGATCACTTTGTTGTCTATCTGTCTATCCGTCCGTCGTGTCTGTCAAGAAAACCTATAAGGTACTGCCGGTTGAACTAGAATCATGTTTGTCAGGTAGGTAGGTCTTATAGCACAAGTAAAGGAATAAATCTGAAAACCGTGAATTTGTGGTTACATCATTAGAAATAAATTAAAATGTGTTTCAATTTTCAAAGTAAGATAACTATACCAAGTGGGGTATCATATGAAAGAGCTTTACCTGTACATTCTAAAACAGATTTTTATTTATTTTTATGTATATGTTTTTGATTTATCGTGCAAAATATACCCGAGAACGGAACCCTCGGTGCACGAGACCGACTCGCACTTGGCCGACAGTCAGACAGACAGACAACGAAGTGACCCTCTAAGGGTTCCGTTTTTCCTTTTGAGGTACGGAACCCTAAAAATCACGACGATCCGTTACTTCCACTCCAATTCGGAGCAAGTACCGGGGGGCTCTCCCGCGATTCGGCCCATATAACCGAGAGGTTGGTGGGGCCATGGGTGGTTGGAGGGTTGATCCGTTACTTCGTTGCGACTTGCGGCCTGATTGAAGGACCAACCAAGAAACAGACACACATTCGCATTTTATAGTATTGATTTGCCAAGTGAATTTGAGTTTTGCATAATTATTTTGATGGAATGTAGATGTAGGGTAGTCAGTTTTTTGCTTCCTCCATTGGAATGATCGTCATGCAAGATCCTGTAGAAAAAGGCGCTATTTAAAAAATAATACCACTAAAAGTGCAAATTAAAAATTTATAACACCCCCGACAAGTGAAGGTTACAGTAACTAGAAAAGAGCTGATAACTTTCAAACGGCTGAACCGATTTTCTTGGATTATAGCTAAGAACACTCTCGATCAATCCACTTTTCAAACAAAAAAAACTAAATTAAAATCGGTTCATTGGTTTAGGCGCTACGGTGCCACAGACAGATACACAGATACACAGACACACAGATACACACGTCAAACTTATAACAACCCTCTTTTTAGTTTGGGGGTTAAAAAGAAAAGACAAACAGACATTGGATCTAAGTTAGTGAATTTTTCTTTTAATTTGTTAAAATCTTTAATCTAGTTGGATAGGAATTTACTTGATTTCATTAATTTTTTTATGTGTATAATAAAGTAAATAATTAAAATTCAAATACCCCTATTTTTATAAATTTTATTTAAATATAAGTGGGTCAGATATATTTTTTTATAATAAATAGCGAGCAAACGAGCAGGCAGCTTAGCATCACCTGATGTTAAGTGATTACCGCCGCCCACGGCATTTGCAGCACCAGAGGTACCGCGGATGCGTTGCCGGCCTTTCAGGAATTAGATGGTCAGCCCCTTGAATAACCCCATGTTGTAATCTAGTGGGAACACCGCCGATGGGAGCTGATTCCACAGTTTGCATGTGCGTGGAAAAAAGAATAAATAGATCTAACACACATTAATGATGATCAACCCATTTCCGCCCCACTACTGAGTATGGGTCTCCTCTCAGAATGAGAAGGGCTTAGGCCATAGTCTGCCACGCTGGCCCAATGCGGATTGGCAGACTTCACACACCTTTGAGAACATGGAGAACTCTCAGGCATGCAGGATTCCTCACGATGTTTTCCTTTACCGTTAAAGCAAGTGATATTTAATTGCTTAAAACACACAAAACTGGAAAGTTAGTGGTGCGTGCCCGGGATCGAACCCCCGACCTCCGATTAGGAGGCGGACGTTCTAACCACTAGGCTATCACAGCTTTTTAACACACATTAATTCAACAAAGATAATGTTTCGTTTTGAATTAATGATATTTGAATTCAAGTTTTTCAAGGGGAGTTATTCAAGTGGCGGTCCAACGAATTCCTGAAAGGCCGGCAATGCATCGACGATACCTCTGGTGCTGCAAATGTTCGTGGGCAGTGGTAATCACTTAACATCAGGTGACCCGCCTACTCGTTTGCTCGCTATTTTTATTTATTTTTAAAAATGTCTTTACATGAGTTACACATACAGTAGCAACAGTACAAAATAATTCAGGAAGTAAAAATGTTTTAGTCATCTCCTATCCAATTTTACAAAGATTTTTATTATACCAAATGTTAATTAATGCATTTTTCAAATTAATTTACGTGGTTTCAGTCTTAACCTATAATTTTTTGAAAATGTCGTTTGGGGTACAATGATACAATTAAGTCTGGGGTACATTAATACGCACCAATGTAATACATTATTTATAGAAATATTTGAAATATCCAAAATCATGGAAATAAGGAAACATATTCATAAACAATTGGATGCAGGATTTACTGAAGGGAACTTGGACATAGAAATCCCTGAAAATATAGGTAATATAGGTAGGTGGCTGTCTGTCTGTCTGTCCGTCCATCCGTCGTGTCTGTCAAGAAACCTATAGGGTACTTCCCGTTGACCTAGAATTATGAAATTTGGCAGGTAGGTAGGTCTTATAGCACAAGTACAGGAATAAAACAGGAGTAAACCGTGAATTTGTGGTTACATTACAGAAAAAAAATTAAAATGTGTTTCAATTTTCAAAGTAAGATGACTATACCAAGTAGGGTTGTATCCAAATTGTTGTTTCCAAAATGTTGGAAAAAATAACTGAGTATGGAACCCTCAACGCGCGAGTCTGACTCGCACTTGGCCAGTTTTTTTTTTACTTATTTAGACTATTCTTCAAGAAATATATTAGTATCTAAAAATACTTTTCAATAATAAAGTTTTTCCAGTGATGTATTAATCTGCCCCTCGTTGCCAGTGGGACGAAATGTACCAATCCCGTTATTTATTTAAAATGTTATAACTTTTTAACCTCTTTATTTAACCAGTTTTTTTAATTGTTATTATAATATTTATAAAATTTACTATAAGAAAACAAAAAATCTAATGATATTTATGAAGTGAAATAATGTTACTTTGAATTCTTCTGCATTAATCTACCCCACTTTCCCTAAATAGTGAAATAAAAAATAAAAATTGTTTAAAAATTAAGTCCTAAGTAAAAATTTACATTTATTATTATTATCAGTTATTAATATCGAGTAATAACAAAATAATACTTATTAACTATAAGAGGAGTCCTTTATTTTTTTTTAAATATTTAATAAAACCACTCACACAACATAGCGTCCACACTACCACAGATTATATTACACTTCATAATGTTTATAGTTTATAGTCTATGCTCTTTTGTTTGTTTTTTCGTATGGCAACTTATCATACCATATTTCGACCGTTGTCGCCTGCTATCCTGTCCACGATCTAAAAAAAAAAAACAAGGTATTTAACGACACAGAAACCTGTAGTTGGTAGGCACAAGTGTAAATTAAAAATTTATGACACCCCCGACAAGTGAAGGTTACAGCAACTGGAAAATAACTGATAGCTTTCAAACAGCTGAACCGATTTTCTTGGAATTTTTCCGATAGCTAAAAACACTCTCGATTAAGCCACCTTCCAAACAAAAAAAAAACTAAATTAAAATCGGTTCATTAGTTTAGGAGCTACGATGCCACAGACAGATACACAGATACATACGTCAAACTTATAACACCCCTCTTTTTGGGCCGGGGGTTAAAAAATTAAATTTTGTATAGAAGCAGGCGTTACTTTGCGGAAGGCCATGATATACAAGGAACCAAAAGCTTAATTATTTGCTATAATCCGCTAAACCAGATAAATCTGTATGGTTCAACATGCAGTATGCGATATGCACCGCCCGCCCCCCCACTGCTAAACATGCAGGAAAAGCCAGCCACCAAGCAAGCTATACACACCACCACCACGCAGCACTTTGCGATTGGGCATTGTAAGGTCTACATCTCCTGAGGATTCTCCGTTGTCCGCACGAAACGTGCGTCGAGTGGTTTTAGGATTTGGTTGGGAGACTCCCACTTTTTTTTTATGTAACATCCGTTAGGTCGATTTTTTGACGTGACAACGTCTTATAATTCGATAGAGCCGGCTGCACGCACGAAAAAACATGACTCATGCGGCGTTACCTCGCTCTGAGGCGTTCCATGTAAGGCTTGAAGTGCAAGCGAGAGCGCGGAACGAGCGACAAAGAAGCACAATCGGCCTTTGTTGTCACGTTCAACTATCGTCAGAAAACCGACTTTACAGACAACCAATTTTTTTTTTTTGTATAAAATATATATGTCACCCGGACCTTTACAATTGACACCTCATTCATCAAAATCGGCCCATAAGTTTAGGTGCTACGATGGAAAACACAGAATCTGGATACCAACATACATAGACTGCTAAAACCATAACCCTTCCTTTTGGCTTTGCCGTAGTCGGGTAAAATGGTATCTTACCCCTCTGATGATGGGCAGGTTGAGGAGGGAGCCCAAAACTGGCACCATTCTAAGGAAGTTGACAGCGGCTGGCAGGAACCCTCTGAAATACATCAATTTGATTTTCTTTTTTTTCTCTCTCGTCTGGCTTTACACTGATTAGCCAATGTCAAGTTTGTAGTTATGTACAAGTTAGAGAAACTATATATGTATAAGTATGGACTTCGTCTGTGCCGGCGCCCGCCGACATACACGCGGCGCGGCCCTCTAGAGTCTAGAGTGCTTCCCAGTCAGTTCCACCACCAATAAACACCAGCAAAACACAAAAACCAGCCACTTCTAACAAAAAAACACTCCAAAAAGGCACAACACGCGCACCAGCAAACGCCACTACAGACGAAGTCCTTGATTTTTTTATTATATGCAAGGTATTATATATATATTTAACTAGAGAATGCCCGCGACTACGTCCGAGTGGATTTATTATTTTAAAGATCCCGTGGGAACTGCTTGATTTTCCAGGGTAAAAAGTTGCCCATGTCAATTACAGGGACGCAAGCTACCTCGGTACCAAACATACAAATCGGTTAAGCAGATGGGTCTTATGTATCCCGCGGGAACTGTTTGATTTTCCGGGATTAAAAGTAGCCTATGTCCGTTTTCGGGATTTAAGCTAACTCTGTACGTAATTTCGTCGGAATCAGTTAAACTGTTGGGCCGTGAAAAGGTAGCAGACAGACAGACACAGACAGACATACTTTCGCATTCATAATATTAATATGGATTTAAAAATAAAAACCGGCCAAGTGCGAGTCGGACTCGCGCACTGAGGGTTCCGTACTTGGGTATTTTGTTCGACATTTTGCACGATAAATCAAAAACTATTATGCATAGAGATAAAAAATCTGTTTTAGAACATACAGGACGTATAGCCCTTTCATAATATGATACCCCACTTCGTATAGTTATCTTATTTTGAAAATTTAAACACATTTTAATTTTTTTTTTAATGATGTAACCACAAAATTACTTGTGCTATAAGACCTACCTACCTGCCAATCATGATTCTAGGTCAACGGGAAGTACCCTATAGGTTTTCTTGACAGACACGACGGACAGACGGACGGGCAGACAGACAGACAACGAAGACGTGATCCTATAAGGGTTCCATTTATCCTTTTGAGGTATGGAACCCTAAAAAAGAAGATAGTTCACCTGAACAGTAACAGAAATCCATATATTTCCGCAATCATGCCAATCATAGGCCAGCCGAGGAGCACAACAGTGATTCCACCGAAGAATGCCGCGGAGGCTTTGACCTTATGCCGCTGGAAGAAGAAGAAGAATGTCCTCTGGAGCCCTATCACGCACGCGAGGCCACTGATGAAGAGGATCTGGAATGGAGATTTTTTTTTTTTTTTCAAAAGAATATTAGCCATGTCAAATGACTAATATTCCCCTTTCCTCTCCAACTAAGCGTCAGGCTTGTGCTAGGAGTAGGTACGACAATAGTGCAACGGGCGGGGTTTGAACCGTCGACCTTTCGGTTTTCAGTCCACTCCTTTACCGGTTGAGCTATTGAGGCTCTAATGATAATATAATCTTTAGATCAAATCCTGGTACTGCACTTTACTTTTTTTTTTTTAATTATACAGACTAGCGCTTGGCTGCAATCAGACCTACTAGCAAGTAATGATGCAGCCTAAGATGGAGCGCGCTTGCCTAGAAGTTGCCTATTCACTCTTGACTTGAAGGTACCCATATTAATAGTGGGAGGGAAAACTGATGCCGGACGGGTGTTCTATATCCTAGTGGATCGGATTAGAAACGAGGAAGCAAATTGCTTCGTACATGTTCGAGGAATTTCGACTACGTACGGATGCAGACCTTGACGATGCCTTGCAGTACGACGGTAGAAAAGTGAAGGAGGAACCAGGTCAAAGAGTTCTTGTGCACACTCTCCGAAATATATCCTGTGGAATACCGATATCTATAAGATATACTATAATTGCCATTTGGGATCCCCAACCTCACTTCATGAAGCCCTCGGCAACCTGGGCGGTCTACTCGGCTTCTGGAACGAGCTTGGATGGCTGGAGTGAAGACTTCGGCGGGGAGGAGCAACGCACGCACAACAGTCGGAAACGTATAAGTGTGGAAACCAGCCCAGAGAGAAGAAAGAAAGAAGATATACTATAATACTTACATTCCCAATAGCTAATAGACCCTTATCAAACAGCAGGAGCACACCCAGGAATAGGAATGTCATACCAAAGCCTGCCAGGCCTACACCAATTTCTAAAAAACATAAAAAAAACTCAATTAGTTTTAAAGAGTTTGACTTCACTTGACTTGATCAATCCATTGCCAAGCACGGGTCTCTTCTCAGAGTGTGAAGGGTTTAGGCCATAGTCTGCCACGCTGGCCCAATGCGGATTGGCAGACTTCACACACCTTTGAGAACATGGAGAACTCTCAGGCATGCAGGTTTCCTCAAGATGTTTTCCTTCACCTTTAGAGCAAGTGATATTTAAGTGAAATTTAATTGTTAGAGGTGCGTGCCCAGGATCCAACCCCCAACTTCCGATTAGGAGCCAGACGTTCGAACTACTAGGCTATCACAGCTATAGTTATAGAGTTTATTTCCTGAAAAAGAACAAAAGTTCACTTACATGAGAAAAATTCTAAATATAAATATAGAAGAAAACATAATCTTTAAAGGTAGGGTGACTTAATTTATTGAATTTGGTAGATATAAGCAATTAATTCGCATTAACAATATGCCAATATACAATATTTATTTGACACTTGGTTCACTAATTAAGGTAGGTATATTATAAGGTTAAAAAAATTATGATGTAAAGTATGAAGTATTTTGTTCTCAAAGGTGTGTGAAGTCTGCCAATCTGTAGGTACCTGGCCAGAGGAGGACTATGGTCAAAACTTTTTTCATTCCGAGGGAAGACCCGTTCTCAGTAGTGAGCCGGTCATGGGTTGATCATGATGACGAAGGATAACGTTAACGCTCGTACATTCTAAATTAGCGCCTATTCTTTAGGCCTAAATTAATAGGCTGTGTTTACCAGAAGAATTATCTAATTGAAGCTTACAATAGCACCGATAGCTCGATATGAGAATACTTAACGTAACTGCTTTTAAATTACGCCATCTTCATTGATAAATACTGATTTTAATCAATTAATGTAACCAAAAGATATACGACAATTTAATTGCATTGTAATTTATAATATACTTACTCTGGGTATCTGATATCTCTATCATCTTGAAGCCTGTACACTTATACGTCTTTTTATAAAGTATTTACTATTTATATTGCTAAATACATAAGTAAATACGATTTAAAACAAATTCATAACCTTTTACTCCACGTCATTTTTGTCTAGCGAATTCACAACTGTCAATGTCATATGTCATATTGGTTAGTTAGTTTTAATTTTTATCCCCTTCAGGAAAGGCAAAGGTCGTAGACCATGCAGCCTGGTAAGTCGTAAATGAATTATTCTATGTTATTATGAAATATGAAGGCAAAACCTTTTCAGTCGTTTCTTTTTTCTTTAATCTTCAAAGATTCATCTGAATGTCTTTTATGTGTATATTTCTTTCTTTTTCCTTATCTCCGGCACGGGTCAAATCTAGTTGTTTTTTAGCTTTTTTAGTGTCATATTGGTCATGAAAGAAACTATTGTCCTCTTTTTTCGATCCGCTTTTGTCAATTTCAGATGTTATGCTAGATCCACATGCTTGTGACAAACAGCAACAGCAAGCGTGTGGACATGTGTTGGCGTATGACCCATAGACTTACGAAAGCGAAAAAATCGTAAGTCTATGGTATGACCATACCCCGCCTAGGGTAATATTGTTCTATGCGTATGATTGCCAACCATTTCTTTTTTTCTTCAGATCTATAAGATTTTTATATAAACCTGTGAGGATGATACTGCCATTGGCGCAATTAAAGTGCCATAAGCCTGTGTTGTCGTATTAGTTTACAAATTGCGAAAAACCAAATAAAATTTGAATTTCGCGGGCAGACCCGTTGCATCCACCTTACCACCCTACTGACAAAGCCGTGCCGCTAAGCAATTAAGCGTATACATCGATGGTTACGGTGCGATGCCGATTAGAAACCAGAGGGGTATGCCGTATGGGTTTAGTAAAAACTGCCATACCCCTTCCAGGTTAGCCCGCTTTCATCTTCACCAAGCTTACCATTACTTACCACCAAGTGAGATTTCGGTCAAGGGATCTTCTTCTTTCTTCTCTCTGGGCTGGTTTCCGCACCAAAACGTTTCCGTCTGTTGTGCGTGCGTTGCCCCTCCCCGCCGAAGTCGGTCAAGGGATATGTTTAAATAAAAAATCGGACAAGTGCGAGTCGGGCTCGCACAAGAAGGGTTTTCTACCACCGTAGTTACAAGAAATAACTCTTTTTAATTTTCATGGTGGCAATTATAAAATTTCTAGTATTTGTTGTTATAGCGGCAATACAAATACACATTCTCTGACAGACGGACGGACAGCGCAGTCTTAGTAATAGCACTTAATAGTGTCCCCTTGGCACCCTTCGGGTACAGATTGCAGCCCTAAAATTAGTACGATAGTAATAGACTGGGGAGGACTTCGTCTGTGATGGCGTTTGCTGGCGCGCGTTCTGTGCTTCTTTGGAGTCTTTTTTTTGTTAAGAGTGGATTGTTTTTGTGTTAGTTGGTGTTTTTTGGTGGTGGAAATGACTGAGAAGCGCTCTAAAGGGGCGCCGCGTGTATGTCGGTGGGCGCCGGCGCAGACGGAGTCCATACTTGTATAGATTCAATAACTTGAAAATAACTACAAACTTGACATTGGCTAATCAGAGTAAAGCCAGATTAAAAAAAAAAAAAAAAGACTGAAGACGCTCCACACAGCCTCCGCGATATTCTGGTGCGGGATAGAGTGCGGATAGTGTGCGGGGATTCCCGCCGCCTCATACCCCGATTGTCATCTTGACCTGTCGCGTACTGAGTATACTTACATTATTTTTGAACTTTGACAAGTGCCCAAGCGTGCACAAAATACCGTTTAAATACCGTAAGGTTGAGAGCGTACTTACTTTGACTTTACTCAGACTTATGTTTAAGCTGAAATGAGACAGATATATGCCAGCGAAATAACGCTATCTCGTTTTAACTTCAGTTAAGTGCGCTCTACAGATCTCAACCTAAGAGTTGCAGCTCAGAGTCAACCGTAACTTAGGTATAGTACGCGACAGGTTGAGATGGCAATCAGGCTACGAGGCGGGGTTACCGTCCGCCCACTCACCCGTAGCGGGTTAGCTCGGTGGCTGTGCGGTTAGCAACCGCCGAGTTTCTTGCTGGTTCTTCTCGGTAGGAAAGGCATTCCGAACAAGTGGTAGATGCTTTTGAGTCTTGACGATTCAAAAGTATGTACTTGTAAAAGTCTAATTCAATAAAAATATTTTGAATTTGAATTTGTGCGGATCGTCCACACCGATTGCCATCTCAGCCTGTCGCGCACTATACCTACTATTGTTGTATTTATTAAGCAACTGTTTAAGTTAGTATGTAGGTACATAGGATAACAAGTGTAAATTAAAAATTTATATCCCCGACAAGTAAAGGTTACAGTAACTAGAAAAGAGCTGATAACTTTCAAACGGCTGAACCGATTTTCTTGGATTAGGTATAGCTAAGATAAGCTAATTAAAATCGGTTCAGTAGTTTAGGAGCTACGATGCCACAGAAAGATACACAGATACACACGTCAAACTTATAACACCCCTCTTTTTGGGTCGGGGGTTAAAAATAATTCAGAACTTATAATTAAAAACATTTTAATGTTAATTTAATACTTAACATATAATTAAATTATTCTATATTTATTGTATTTTTTACAGAATAAGATACATAACTAAAATATCTTTAGTTATAGTAGACTAGAGGATGCCCGCGACTTCGTCCGCGTGGATTTATTTTTTTAAAGATCCCGTGGGAACTGTTTGATTTTCCGGGACAAAATGCCTATGTCAGTTACATGGACCAAACATACAAACCAGTTAAGCGGATTGGTTTCAAGGAATCCCGTGGGAACTCTTTGATTTTCCGGGATAAAAAGTAGCCTATGTCCGTCCCCGGGATATAAGCTAACCCTGTACCAAATTTCGTCAGAATCGGTTAAACTGTTGGGCCGTGAGACGGTAGCAGACAGACAGACAGACACACTTTCGCATTTATAACATTAGTATGGATAGGGGAGCCAACGAGGCTTAATTCCTCGAGCGTCGTTGGGGAGCGTCCTATTAAATTGTGAACATTAGATGCTAACTAAAAAAGGGACTTCGTCTGTGGTGGCGTTTGCTGGCGCGCGTGTTGTGACTTTTTGGAGTGTTTTTTTGTTAGAAGTGGCCGGTTTTTGTGGTCTGTTGGTGTTTGTGGAACTGACTGGGAAGCGCTCTAAAGGGGCGCCGCGTGTATGTCCGATGTCACAGACGAAGTCCATACTTATACTATACATATAGTTTCCCTAACTTGTGAATAACTACAAACTTGACATTGGCTAATCAGTGTAAAGCCAGACGAGAGGAAAAAAAAAAGATGCTAAAAAGAAAAAATATAAACATATTCGTACTCTACTCAATCAGCTCTAAACAATGATACCTACCCCAATTTCTTAAACTAAACACTTTTATATACTTAAACCTGTGGAGATGATACTGCCACTGTCGCAATTAAAATACCATAAGCCTACGTTGTCGTATTAGTTTACAAATTGCGGAAAACCAAATTAAATTTAAATTTCGCGGGCAGGCCTTAACAAATACGACAACGTAGGCTTATGGCACTTTAATAGCGCCAATGGCAGTATCATCTTCACAGGCTTATATAAAAATCTTTACTTGAAAGGGTCCAGTTTAAGAAATTAGTTATAGTATCGAATAATTTGTGAGTAACTCATGTCAAACTCATTATTATGACTAATTTCTGAAACTGAACACTTTCAAGTAAAGATATTAATGTAAACCTGTGAAGATGATACTGCCATTGGCGGAATTACAGTACCAGAAGCCTACTATATCGTTTACCTACTAAATAAAATTTGAATTTCGCGTTTAGACCCGTTTAGTGCGTTTTAAGGCCAAAGCGGGCGTTTTTTTTTTATTATTGCACCAACAACTTCCATACAAATAAGACAAAAAAAAAAATTACAAAATAACTTCAGTATGGTTGTCAATTACAGGTGTATACTTTATAATAATAAAACTAATTTAACACTAACCTAAAGTACAAATTCTTAATATATGTATATATTTTAGAAACAATGGAAAGTACATTTACAGTTAAACTAAAAAACACACTATTTAACTAGAAACGAAATAAAAACATTAAGTAAAATCAAAAACATCATGTAAGATAAAAAACAAGTGGATTAAAAGTTTTTTTTCCTTTCTTCTTTTTTTTATGTATATAAATATTCAAGTAAAAAAAAAACCCCAAAAATATCCACTATCAATGATCATCAATTAAAACTATTCTCTTTTTAAATTTGTTTAATTTATCATGAAAAATGTTCTTGTGTAAAAGTGTGTGTTGAAGCGTTATCTTTTTTTTTTCTCTCTCGTCTGGCTTTACAAAGATAAGCCAATGTCAAGTTTGTAGTTATTTGTAACAAGTTAAATAAACCATACAAGTATGGACCCCGTCTGTGCCGGCGCTCGCCGACATACGCACGATACCCCCTTAGAGCGCTTTCCAGTGTTTTAACAAAAAAAAAACACTCCAAAAAGGCAGAGCACGCCCGCCAGCTAACACCGACACAGACAAAGTCCAGCGTTTTCCAACATATATAGCTCCTCCTTGAGACGCTCGCCTACTGTCACATACAGTCTACATTTCTACAGTATACACGAAGCACACTGTCTGTTGTAGAGTGTATCGCCTGAGCATTCTCCGGTGACAGAGTGAGGCGAGCGGTTCACGAACACGATGGTTTCTCGCCAGTGTGAGTTCTCATATGCTTAGCTAAATAATCATTTCTTGTGCATTTATAATTGCATAAATTGCATGAATATGGTCTTTCGCCAGTGTGAGTTCTCATATGCCTCACTAGATGGCTATTACTCAAACATTTGTAATGGCATAACGAACACGAGAATGGCTTAATGCCAGTGTGAGTTCGTAAGTGCACCATCAAATTGCTACTTTGTGCACATTTGTAATCGCATAACGTACACGAGAATGGTTTTTTACCAGAGTGAGTTATCATGTGTTTCACTAGATGGGAGTTTCTCGCACTTTTGTAATCGCATAACGTACACGAGAATGGTTTTATACCAGTGTGAGTTCTCAAGTGCTCCACTAGATGGCTATTTACCGCACTTTTGTACTTGCATAACGAACACGAGAATGGCTTTATACCCATGTGAGTAACTCTCATGTGCCTTGTCAAACGACATTGATATTTAAATTTGTGTTGGCAAATCTCGCAAGTGAACTTTCTTACTTCAGTGTGAATCTTAATGTGATTAACTAAGATACTTTTTCTAATAAACTTTTTCCAACAAAAATCACAAGTGAACGAATTTTTCTCAGTACACAAACTATTTTGCGATGAATTAATGCATTGGTCTCTATTAATGACATGATTCAGACTAGTACTACTAGTGACTGGTACAACGTATTCTGTCGTAAGGACTTCCTTCTGATTTGTTGCCTGATAACTGGAATCTTTAGACGCAATATTCTGACTGTCACAAGCCATATCAGCCTTGCGTGTTTTATGTGGAACAACTTTCTGATTTGAGAAAATATCATATAACTTGACTACACAATTCTTGAAACTATTGATGTTCACATTATTTTTACAAGTGCTTTCAGATGATTGGTATTCTAATTCGCTATTGCTCATTTCAAACACTTTTTCAGTTTTCAGGATTGTATCGGCTGCTTCAGTAGCGTGAACTTTGTTCTCGTCATTTGTCGCAACACTCATCGACAAGGCAGCGACTGAAACAAAACACTTTTCTTACTGTTTTATATTTAGCGTAGTAATCGCTATGTTCAGCTAGATTAACTTAAAACTGAATTTGTTCCGTGAGATGTAATGAAATAAATGTTTTTCCAGCCACCGAGATAATTTCTAACTATAGGCTGAAGAGCCTAGCTCTCAATAAAGAAACTAGTTTTGTTTTTGGTAAATACGTTTAAAAAAAATCAATTCTATTAAGTAAACTTTTTCTGAAAATTTATAGCCTTTCTTGCAAGGTTTTATTTTACATTTTGATTAACTGACCTATCTACGTTCTCCTACTATGTGGGCCCCAACTTCTGCAGAGTGTACGGACACGCAATAAACAGTTTCCTTATTATTGTGTGCATTGAACTCGCACGCTAGTCCCGTGTATCAATATCTCAAGCCGCGGTCTCACCAGGCGTATGGCTTGCGGTCGCCTGTTTGCTCGAGGTCGCACCAATGATAAAATTAATCAGTGCGGCATCTCACTAGGCGTACAGTTCACTGTTGGGGTTTGCGAACTGGTCAGCAACGGCTGCTCACTCGACGGACGCACCGAATGTAGAGCAACCTAAAGCTGGCTACGTACGTAACTGCAAGCATGACAAGCAAGAGCTATCATTTTGTACAAACGTGCACAAACTCCCTAAGAGTTCCAGCTCAGAGGCGACCGCAACTTACTATTATATTTAGCAAAGTAACCATTAGTAGGTTCGTAGAATTAAAAAACTTACAGTTAAAATCATTTTAATAATAATAATTAATAATAAAGTGGTTATTCAATAATTTAACATTGTATTAAATGTATTGTGTTTCAGAATTAGATAACCATTTCTTGCTTAGTAATAATAATTATAATATTAACATCAAGAATCCTCAAAGCGGGCGTGACATACACAGATCCTCCTTGACACGCTCTACACAAGCACACAGTCTGTTGTAGAGTGTATCGCCTGAGCATTCTCCTGTGACGGAGTGAGGCGAGCGGTTCACGAACACGATGGTTTCTCGCCAGTGTGAGTTCTCATATGCTTAGCTAAATAATCATTTTTTGTGCATTTATAATTACATAAATTGCATGAATATGGTCTTTCGCCAGTGTGAGTTCTCATGTGCCTCACTAGATGGCTATTACTCGAACATTTGTAATCGCATAACGTACAAGAAAATGGTTTTATACCAGAGTGAGTTCTCATGTGCTCCACTAGATGGCCGTTTCTCGCACTTTTGTACTTGCATAACGAACACGAAAATGGTTTAATGCCAGTGTGAGTTCTCATGTGCACCACTAGACGGCCTTTTGTCGCACTTTTGTACTTGCATAACGAACACGAAAATGGTTTAATGCCAGTGTGAGTTCTCATGTGCTCCACTAGATAGCCTTTTGTCGCACTTTTGTACTTGCATAACGAACACGAAAATGGTTTAATGCCAGTGTGAGTTCTCATGTGTATCACTAAACTGCCACTTTGTATACATTTGTAATCGCATAACGTACATGAGAATGGTTTTATACCAGAGTGTGTTCTCATGTGCCTCACTAGATGGCTACTTGTTGCAGATTTGTAATCGCATAACGCACAAGAAAATGGTTTTATACCAGAGTGAGTTTTCATGTGCTCCACTAGATTGCCGTTTGTCGCACTTTTGTACTTGCATAACGAACACGAGAATGGCTTTATGCCAGTGTGAGTTCGTAAGTGCACCATCAAACTGCTACTTTGTGCACATTTGTAATCGCATATCGTACATGAGAATGGCTTTATACCAGAGTGAGTTCTCATGTGCTTCACTAGACGGCTATTTGTTGCAGATTTGTAATCGCATAACGTACACGAGAATGGTTTTATACCAGTGTGAGTTCTCAAGTGCTCCACTAGATGGCTATTTTCCGCACTTTTGTACTTGCATAACGAACACGAGAATGGCTTTATACCCATGTGAGTAACTCTCATGTGCCTTGTCAAAGAACATTGATATTTATATTTGTGTTGGCAAATCTCGCAAGTGAACTTTCTTACTTCAGTGTGAATCTTAATGTGATTAACTAAGAGACTTTTTCTAATAAACTTTTTCCGACAAATATCACAAGTGAACGAATTTTTCTCAGTACACAAACTATTTTGCGATGAATTAATACATTGGTCTTTATTAATGACATCATTCAGACTAGTACTACTAGTGACTGGTACAATGTATTCTGTCGTAAGGACTTCCTTCTGATTTGTTGCCTGATAACTGGAATCTTTAGACGCAATATTCTGACTGTCACAAGCCATATCAGCCTTGCGTGTTTTATGTGGAACAACTTTCTGATTTGAGAAAATATCATATAACTTGACTACACAATTCTTGAAACTATTGATGTTCACATTAATTTTACAAGTGCTTTCAGATGATTGGTTTTCTAATTCGCTATTGCTCATTTCAAACACTTTTTCAGTTTTCAGGATTGTATCGGCTTCTTCAGTAGCGTGAACTTTGTTCTCGTCATTTGTCGCAACACTCATCGACAAGGCAGCGACTGAAACAAAACACTTTTCTTACTGTTTTATATTTAGCGTAGTAATCGCTATGTTCAGCTAAATAAACTTAAAACTGAATTTGTTCCGTGAGACGTAATGAAATGAATGTTTTTTCCAGCCACCGGGATATTTTCTAACTATAGGATGAAGAGCTCTTAATAAATTTGAAACTTTAGATTTGCCTTTGGTTAATACGTTTAAAAAAATCAATTCTATTAAGTAAACTTTTTTTGAAAATTTATGGCCTTTCTTGCAAGGTTTTATTTTACATTTTAATTAACTGACCTATCTACGTTCTCCTACTATGTGGGCCCCGACTCCCGCCGAGTGTACGGACACGCAATTAACAGTTTCCTTATTATTGTGTGCATTGAACTCGCACGCTAGTCCCGTGTATCAATATCTCAAGCCGCGGTCTCACCAGGCGTATGGCTTGCGGTCGCCTGTTTGCTCGAGGTCGCACCAATGATAAAATTAATCAGTGCGGCGTCTCACTAGGCGTACAGTTCACTGTTGGGGTTTGCAAACTGGTCAGCAACGGCCGCTCACTCGACGGACGCACCGAATGTAGAGCAGCTTAAAGCTGGGTACGTACGTAACTGCATGCATGACAAGCAAGAGCTATCATTTTGTACAAACGTGCACAAACTCCCTAAGAGTTCCAGCTCAGAGGCGACCGCAACTTACTATTATATTTAGCAAAGCAACCATTAGTAGGTTCGTAGAATTAAAAAACTTACAGTTAAAATCATTTTAATAATAATAATTAATAATAAAGTGGTTATTCAATAATTTAACATTGTATTAAATGTATTGTGTTTCAGAATTAGATAACCATTTCTTGCTTAGTAATAATAATTATAATATTAACATCAAGAATCCTCAAAGCGGGCGTGACATACACAGATCCTCCTTGACACGCTCTACACAAGCACACAGTCTGTTGTAGAGTGTATCGCCTGAGCATTCTCCTGTGACGGAGTGAGGCGAGCGGTTCACGAACATGATGGTTTCTTAACAGTGTGAGTTCTCATATGCTTAGCTAAATAATCATTTTTTGTGCATTTATAATTACACTAGCTGACGCCCGCGACTTCGTCCGCGTGGATTTAGTTTCTTCGAAATCCCGTGGGAACTCTTTGGTTTTCCGGGATAAAAATTAGCCTATGTGCTAATCCAGGATATTATCTATCTCCATTCTGAATTTCAGCCAAATCCGTCCAGTAGTTTTTGCGTGAAGGAGTAACAAACATACACACACACACACACACACACACACATACAAACTTTCGTCTTTATAATATTAGTGTGATAAATTGCATGAATATGGTCTTTCGCCAGAGTGAGTTCTCATATGCCTCACTAGATCTCTATTTCTTGAAGATTTGTAATTGCATAAGGTACACGAGAATGGTTTTATACAAGTGTGAGTTTTCATGTGCTCCACTAGATGGCCTTTTGTCGCACTTTTGTACTTGCATAACGAACACGAAAATGGTTTAATGCCAGTGTGAGTTCTCATGTGCTCCACTAGACAGCCTTTTGTCGCACTTTTGTACTTGCATAACGAACATGAAAATGGTTTAATGCCAGTGTGAGTTCTCATGTGTATCACTAGATAACCTTTTGTCACACTTTTGTACTTGCATAACGAACACGAAAATGGTTTAATGCCAGTGTGAGTTCTCATGTGTATCACTAGATAGCCTTTTGTCGCACTTTTGTACTTGCATAACGAACACGAAAATGGTTTAATGCCAGTGTGAGTTCTCATGTGTATCACTAAACTGCCACTTTGTATACATTTGTAATCGCATAACGTACATGAGAATGGTTTTATACCAGAGTGAGTTCTCATGTGCCTCACTAGATGGCTACTTGTTGCAGATTTGTAATCGCATAACGTACAAGAAAATGGTTTTATACCAGAGTGAGTTTTCATGTGCTCCACTAGATTGCCGTTTGTCGCACTTTTGTACTTGCATAACGAACACGAGAATGGCTTTATGCCAGTGTGAGTTCGTAAGTGCACCATCAAACTGCTACTTTGTGCACATTTGTAATCGCATAACGTACACGAGAATGGTTTTATACCAGTGTGAGTTCTCAAGTGCTCCACTAGATGGCTATTTTCCGCACTTTTGTACTTGCATAACGAACACGAGAATGGCTTTATACCCATGTGAGTAACTCTCATGTGCCTTGTCAAAGAACATTGATATTTATATTTGTGTTGGCAAATCTCGCAAGTGAACTTTCTTACTTCAGTGTGAATCTTAATGTGATTAACTAAGAGACTTTTTCTAATAAACTTTTTCCGACAAATATCACAAGTGAACGAATTTTTCTCAGTACACAAACTATTTTGCGATGAATTAATACATTGGTCTCTATTAATGACATCATTCAGACTAGTACTACTAGTGACTGGTACAATGTATTCTGTCGTAAGGACTTCCTTCTGATTTGTTGCCTGATAACTGGAATCTTTAGACGCAATATTCTGACTGTCACAAGCCATATCAGCCTTGCGTGTTTTATGTGGAACAACTTTCTGATTTGAGAAAATATCATATAACTTGACTACACAATTCTTGAAACTATTGATGTTCACATTATTTTTACAAGTGCTTTCAGATGATTGGTTTTCTAATTCACTATTGCTAATTTTAAACACTTTTTCAGTTTTCAGGATTGTATCGGCTTCTTCAGTAGCGTGAACTTTGTTCTCGTCATTTGTCGCAACACTCATCGACAAGGCAGCGACTGAAACAAAACACTTTTCTTACTGTTTTATATTTAGCGTAGTAATCGCTATGTTCAGCTAGATTAACTTAAAACTGAATTGTTCCGTGAGATGTAATGAAATAAATGTTTTTCCAGCCACCGAGATAATTTCTAACTATAGGCTGAAGAGCCTAGCTCTCAATAAAGAAACTTTAGTTTTGTTTTTGGTAAATACGTTTAAATAAAGCAATTCTATTACGTAATTTTTTTTAAAAATAAATAGCCTTTCTTGCAAGATTTTATTTTTACATTTTGATTAACTGACCTATCTACGTTCTCCTACTATGTAGGCCCCGACTCCCGCCGAGTGTACCGACACGCAATTAACAGTTTCCTTATTATTGTGTGCATTGAACTCGCACGCTAGTCCCGTGTATCAATATCTCAAGCCGCGGTCTCACCAGGCGTATGGCTTGCGGTCGCCTGTTTGCTCGAGGTCGCACCAATAATAAAATTAATTAATCAGTGCGACGTCTCACTAGGCGTACAGTTCACTGTTGGGGCTTGCGAACTTGTCAGCAACGGCTGTTCACTCGACGGACGTGCCGAATGTAGAGCAGCCTAAAGCTGGCTACGTACGTAACTGCAAGCATGAACAATCATTTTGTACAAACGTGCACAAACTCCCTAAGATTTCCAGCTCAGAGGCGACCGCAACTTACTATTATATTTAGCAAAGCAACTATTAGTAGGTTCGTAGGATTAAAAAACAGAACTTATACTTAAAATCATTTTAATAAAGTGGTTATTCAATAATTTAACATTGTATTACATGTATTGTGTTTCATAATTAGATAACTATTTCTTGCTTAGTAATAATAATTATAATATTAACATCAAGAATCCTCAAAGCGGGCGTGACATACACAGATCCTCCTTGACACGCTCTACACGAAGCACACTGTCTGTTGTAGAGTGTATCGCCTGAGCATTCTCCGGTGACGGAGTGAGGCGAGCGGTTCACGAACATGACGGTTTCTCACCAGTGTGAGTTCTCATATGCCTCACTAGATGGCTATTACTCGAACATTTGTAATCGCATAACGTACAGGAAAATGGTTTTATACCAGAGTGAGTTCTCATGTGGTTCACTAGCTGGCTATTTGTTGCAGATTTGTAATCGCATAACGTACAAGAAAATGGTTTTATTCCAGAGTGAGTTCTCATGTGGTTCACTAGCTGGCTATTTGTTGCAGATTTGTAATCGCATAACGTACAAGAAAATGGTTTTATACCAGAGTGAGTTCTCATGTGCTCCACTAGATGGCAGTTTCTCGCACTTTTGTACTTGCATAACGAACACGAGAATGGCTTTATGCCAGTGTGAGTTCGTAAGTGCACCATCAAACTGCTACTTTGTGCACATTTGTAATCGCATAACGTACACGAGAATGGTTTTATACCAGTGTGAATTCTCAAGTGCTCCACTAGATGGCTATTTTCCGCACTTTTGTACTTGCATAACGAACACGAGAATGGCTTTATACCCATGTGAGTAACTCTCATGTGCCTTGTCAAAGAACATTGATATTTATATTTGTGTTGGCAAATCTCGCAAGTGAACTTTCTTACTTCAGTGTGGATCTTAATGTGATTAACTAAAAGACTTTTTCTAATAAACTTTTTCCGACAAATATCACAAGTGAACGAATTTTTCTCAGTACACAAACTATTTTGCGATGAATTAATACATTGGTCTCTATTAATGACATCATTCAGACTAGTACTACTAGTGACTGGTACAATGTATTCTGTCGTAAGGACTTCCTTCTGATTTGTTGCCTGATAACTGGAATCTTTAGACGCAATATTCTGACTGTCACAAGCCATATCAGCCCTGCGTGTTTTATGTGGAATAACTTTCTGATTTGAGAAAATATCATATAACTTGACTACACAATTCTTGAAACTATTGATGTTCATATTAATTTTACAAGTGCTTTCAGATGATTGGTTTTCTAATTCGCTATTGCTCATTTCAAACACTTTTTCAGTTTTCAGGATTGTATCGGCTTCTTCAGTAGCGTGAACTTTGTTCTCGTCATTTGTCGCAACACTCATCGACAAGGCAGCGACTGAAACAAAACACTTTTCTTACTGTTTTATATTTAGCGTAGTTAATCGCTATATTTAGGTGATTCGCCAGCACGCAGTTGAGCTGTAAAATAGCTCTTCTGGCAAACGTGTGACCACTCATCAACCTGTATACTAAGGCGGCATGTGCAGAACGAATATGCAAGCACTAAATGTGCTTCAACACTCAGCGGGACCACACATCGTAGGAGGCCGTAGGTAGGTCAGGTAATTAGTTCCAGATTTGTTCAACCAAATTAACTTAGAACTGAATTTGTTCCGTTGGATGTAATGAAATAAATGTATTTCCAGCCACCGGGTTTTTTCTTAATATAGGCTGGAGAGCTATTAGTGGAGTCAATGAAGTCCTCAGAAATAGCTCCGATTTCGATGTTTTTAACGTGACAACGTCTTATAATTCGATAGAGCCGGCTGCACGCACAAAAAAACATGACTCATGCGGCGTTACCTCGCTCTGAGGGGTTCCATGTAAGGCAAGCGAGAGCGCGGAACGAGCGACAAAGAAGCACAATCGGCCTTTGTTGTCACGTTCAACTATCGTCAGTAAACCGACTTTACAGACAACCAATTTTTTTTTTTTTAATTTTGGAGCGGGGAAATAGTTTTTAATATAGCGTCCAGTAAAACGTTACCTCCTCTTTGAGAGGAGGTCAAATGCTATCAAATAACCTCTGAACACCTATGGGCCAGAAGGCCCCGTTTTTGAGTGATTGATCGTTTTCAGAAAAAATACGTATTTGTTTCTTTTAAAATTTATTTAAAAAAAGTAAGGCAACTATACCTATAAGGTATATACTGCCAACTTTTTATTTCGTTTCTAAGAGACAAACATTTTTAAAAAACAAACATAATTATTATAGGTTCCCCGCTTAGGGTTCTAAGGAGCCCTAAGTTTCATAATTTCTATTTGGTTACTTTGCTATAAAAAAATTGCCATAAATGCTATTCTTTTTCTTAAAATCACTGAAAATTTTGGCCTGCAGATTATGTCTAAAGCTTCTACACATTCTCAGCTATCTAATAACGTACAAAACTCTATAACAAGTTGCAAATTTAGCTGCAAAAATGATAAATTATAGCACAAGGGAGAAACGACATTCCATCTACACGCACGAAACGTTTTGCATCTTCATTCCTCATACGCATGGCTAAGGTTTGGAATACTCTCCCGCGATCTGTGTTTCCTACCAATTACAATCCGGGTATCTTTAAAACAAGAGTGAATAGGCACCTTCTAGGTAAACGCGTCCCATCTTAGACCACATCATCACTTTCCATTCCATCAGGTGTGATTGTGGTCAAGCGCTTGCCTATAGTGAAAAAAAAAAAAAACTTCTTAACGCAGAAATTTTCAAAAAACTCGTTTTTTCTGAGAGAGGCAGTCTACACTAAGAGGAGTAACATTTTACTTTTAAAATGTAGTTTGGTCAAGTTGGATCATGAAGATGGCCACGGGACAGGTCGATCGATCGATAGGAACAATTTATTGAAAACTAGAGGATGCCCGCGACTTCGTCCGCGTGGATTTAGGATTTTAAAGATCCCTTGGGAACTGTTTGATTTTCCGGGATAAAAGTTGCCTATGTCGATTACAGGGACGCAACCTATCTCGGCACCAAACAAACAAATCGGTTAAGCGGATGGGTTTTCAGGAATCCCGTGGAAGCTCTTTGAATTTCCGGGATACAAAGTAGCCTATGTCCGTCCCCGGGATATAAGCTAACTCTCTACCAAATTTCGTCAGAATCGGTTAAACTGTTGGGCCGTGAAAAGGTAGCAGACAGACAGACAGACACACACACTTTCGCATTTATAATATTATATAGTACCTATGGATTTCAGGGTTAAGAAATTTCTCCCTTTTCCACGTGCCTCTGGTTGCTCACTCGACGGACGCACTGACAATAGAGCAGCCTAAAGCTGGCTACGTACGTAAATGAACAATCATTTTGTACAAGCGTGCACAAACTCCCTAAGAGTTCCAGCTCAGAGGCGACCGCAACTTACTATTATATTTAGCAACTATTAGTAGATTCGTAGAATAAAAAAATACAGAACTTATACTCAAATAACTTTTATTGACGTGACAACGTCTTATAATTCGATAGAGCCGGCTGCACGCACGAAAAAACATGACTCATGCGGCGTTACCTCGCTCTGAGGCGTTCCATGTAAGGCTTGAAGTGCAAGCGAGAGCGCGGAACGAGCGACAAAGAAGCACACTTTACAGACAACCAATTTTTTTTAATATAATAACTGGTTATTCAATCATTTAACATTGTAGGTATTTAATGTAATTTTTTTCAGAATTAGATAACTATTTCTTGCTTAATAATAATAATTATAATTTTAACATCAAGAATCCTCAAAGCGGGCGTGACATACACAGATCCTCCTTGACACGCTCTACACGAAGCACACTGTCTGTTGTAGAGTGTATCGCCTGAGCATTCTCCGGTGACGGAGTGAGGCGAGCGGTTCACGAACATGATGGTTTCTTAACAGTGTGAGTTCTCATATGCTTAGCTAAATACTCATTTCCTGTGCATTTATAATTGCACTAGCTGATGCCCGCGACTTCGTTCGAGTGGATGTAGTTTTTTAAAAATCCCGTGGGAACTCTTTGATTTTCCGGGATAAAAAGTAGCCTATGTGCTAACCCAGAGTAAAATCTATCTCCATTCTAAATTTCAGCCCAAACGGATCTTAACAACGGATCATTTTTAACGTACAGAATATATGCTGCACGAAAAGTCACTATTCCACGCGAACGAAGTCGCGGGCACAGCTAGTAAATAAATAAATCTCAACAAGTGGAAGAAAAGTGCATTATCGGCCATCCTATCCTGACATACATTTAGGGTGTAACCACCAACCATTATACCAATATACCATACCATTTACCAATAACCATTTGCCTTATACATGTAGTTTTTTTAAACCCGCAATTTATAGCGTGCAAAGTCCCGCCTACGACGTGGGATTGACTCCGCAGCACTTATCTACGCAACATTCGTTGACCTCTAGTCTCAGTCATGTGTTTTATTTGCAGGACATTGCGAACTTTAAGGAAATAAAGGATTTTTGTTTTTGCTAGCATTCTACGTTATCCCTTGTATTTGTTATATGAATCCATACTAATTATAATTATCCATACTAAATACTTTAATATTATAAATGCGAAAGTGTGTCTGTCTGTATGCCTGCCACCTTTTTACGGCCCAACAGTTTAACCGATTCTGTCAAAATTTGGTACAGAGTTAGCTTATATCCCGAGGACGGACATAGCTAGGCTACTTTTTATCCCGGAAAATCAAAGAGTTCCCACGGGATTCCTAAAGAGCCATCCGCTAAACCGATTTATATGAAATTTTGTATCGAGGTAGCTTGCGTCCATGTTATTGACATTGGCTTAACTTATTATCCCGGAAAATCAAACAATTCCCGGGGGATCTTAAAAAACCTAAATCCACGCGGACGAAGTCGCGGACATTTTCTAGTGATTAATAATGAAGTATCTTACCTTCAGCTTCGGTCTGATCAGCGTCTGTGGAAAGACTGGGGTCTGCCGGCCTGTGAAATATATCAGGAGGTATATACACTCTATCCACGGAGAGAAGTTAGTATAGAGCTCTCTCTGTTGCGTAATTACATACAAACGACAAAGACAAAAATCAGTGGGCGTTAAGAGGGCTCTCTCCGTCACTCGTTTCATACAATCGTAGTTTCAATTTCATTTGTATATTAAGCAACCAAATTCCATGAAATTTTGCACACATATTCTAGAAACTAATATCTGTGTCTGTGGTGTTTTAGATTTTTCTAAAAATATGTAGTTTTAAAATTATAGGAGCTCAAAGATTTGTATTAAAATTTTTAAGACCGCGTATTAAAACTTTGAAACCGAATATTTTAACAGAAATCTGGAAAACCACAGACATAGATATTAGTTTCTAGAATATGTCTGCAAAATTTCGTGGACTTTGGTTGCTTAATATTAAACCGAATATTTTAACAGAAATCTGGAAAACCACAGACATACATATTAGTTTCTAGAATATGTCTGCAAAATTTCATGGACTTTGGTTGCTTAATATTCAAACGAAATTGGGACTACGATTGTATGAAACGAGTGACGGAAGGAGCCCTCTTAATTATTTTGAGTGAGCGTAAACACTGCGCTATCATCGATTTAAACTAACTTTTTCCCTAAGACTACGCTTGCCTGTCTACTAAATGAAAAATCAGGGTACTTGGATGTTCTTGAAACCCGAAAATTATAAAAAAAAAACTAGGGGATGCCCGCGACTATGTAACTCCTTGGTTAATCCTCTACTTGTCTGTGAAAGTCCCGTCTAAATAGGTATAGCCATTCCGAAGACTAGCCCGTTCAAACAGACACGACACTTCAATTTTATTTATTGGTATAGATTTTGAATTGGTACTGGTAGGTATACTGACTTGTTCTCAGTGATGAGTGAAGAGTTTGAAGAGCTGGAACCCGCGGCTGTATCAGGCTTGCATTCTTGTGATATGTCATCCCCATCGCAGTCACCATTCTGTCAACAAGTGTAAATTAAAAATTTTCAACACCCCCCACAAATCATTTTCAAATAAATAATTATGTAGGTATATCTAGGTAACGTCCATCTTGACAGCTTGACATTTGTCAATTGACACCTGAATATTATGAACCTAACGGTTATCTAACCTTCTTTTCTACAAGAAAACTAGAAAATAGCTGATAACTTTTAAACGGCTGAACCAATTTTTTTGGATTATAGCTAAGAACACTCTCGATCAAGCCACCTTTCAAACAAAAAAAAGTAAATTAAAATCGGTTCATTCGTTTAGGCGCTACGATGCCACAGACAGACACACGTCAAATTTATAACACCCCTCTTTTTGGGTCGGGGGTTAAAAAGCGGTCAAGTGCGAGTCGGACTTGCATACGAAGGGTTCCGTACCATCGTACAAAATATCTTAACACTAGCCGATGCCCGCGACTTGGCCCGGGTTACGCATACGTCCACGGTTTACGCAAGCGGTGTGCCATGTTTCATACAGTTTCATACATTACAACGCAATGGTACGCGCTACGTCTACGCTTACGCAGCCTGTGTGAGCGAGCTATAATAGTGCAAAATTGTCTCACCTGGATATGCATGCACATATGTTGCATGAATGCTTGTTCATGGGCAAACTCCTCAGAACAAAGTGTGCAGTGGAAGGGAGAATCTTCATACTTTAATGGATCCATAACAAAATCATCTTCATATAGTATCACTTCTGTGTCGTCGACAATTGATACAGAATCATCACTTTTCTCAGTTTTCACGTCAATTTGGAGTTCCTGTTCGGTTTCCTCCGAGTCTGTCTGGTTGTTTTCTGCTGAGTATTCTAGTATGTGTAAGTCACAGTGGTCAGGTCCTAGCGTTGTCAACGTTATATTACTCTTTAGTTTGTGTCTGCGGTTTATCCTATTTATATGTTCTCTTGTGATCTGTAGAGACAATTTATATATTAAAATATACATACTAGAGGATGCCCACGACTTCGTCCGCGTGGATTTAGGTTTTAATAGATCCCTATGCCTATGTCAATTACAGGGACGTAAGCTACGTCGGTACCAAATTTCATTCAAATCGGTTAAGCGGATGGGTCTTGAATCCCGTGGGAACTCTTTGATTTTCCGGGATAAAAAGTAGCCTATGTCCGTCCCTGGGATATAAGCTGACCCAGTACCAAATTTCGTCACAATCGGTTAAACTGTTGGGCCGTGAAAAGGTAGCAGACAGACATACTTTCGCATTTATAATATTAAGTACAAGAGGATGCCCGCGGCTTCGCCCACGTGGTTTTCGGGGTTTTTTAATCTGTAGGAATTCTAAGTTTTTCCAGGATAAAAAGTAGCCTATGTCCTTCCCCGGGATGTATCCCAAGTCTGTGCCAAACATTGAAATCGGTTCAGCGGTTGGGCCGTGAAAACGTAGCAGACAGACAGACAGACAGACAGACAGACAGACAGATAGACAGACAGACAGACAGACACACTTTCGCATTTATAATATTAGTATGGATGGATATTTTTTAAGCGTTTAAGCAAGCGTCGTGTGGGACGCCCTCCAGTACGATGGACCGACGATATAAAGCGGCTGGCGGGAAGTGGCTGGATGAGGAAGGCTGAGGACCGGGTGTGGTGGCGCTCTTTAGGGGAGGCCTATGTCCAACAGTGGATGTCCACAGGCTGATGATGATGATAATAATAAAATAGCTAGCAAATGAGCAGGCGGGTCACCTGATGTTAAGTGCATACCGCCGCCCATGAACATTGTAGTACCAGAGGTACCGACGATGCGATTTGATTTTTTGACCCCACTTTGTAATCTAGTGGGAACACCATTGATGGGGGTTGATTCCACAGTTCGCATGTGCCATGTGCGTGGAAAAAAGGATCTGGCACAACGGGCGGTCGAAGTGCACGAGGCACCCAGGTGGTGAGAGTGAAATTGCTTGTGTTATCCATTCTAATATTATAAATGCGAAAATGTGTCTGTCTATCTGTCTGTCTGTCTGCTACCTTTTCATGGCCCAACAGTGTAACCGATTTCTGATGAAATTTGGTACAGGCTTAGCTTATATCCCGGGGACGGACATATGCTACTTTTTATCCCGGAAAATCAAACAGTTCCCGCGGGATCTATAAAAATCTAAATCCACGCGGACGAAGTCGCGGGCATCCTCTAGTGTACATATAAAGAAAGAACGCAAGTTATTCATGTATTAAATACTCACTAATTCATGTTTTTCAACTAAATCCATCATCAGTGCACGGGCTCTCAAGCTCTTGTCTCTAAATCTATTAAAATTTATCAATCTCTGAGCGCATTGTACACAGACTGTTTGTTTTAGGTTTCCTAGTTCACACAACTGAAACAATAAGTAATAACATAATTAGAATTCAAAAAATTCAAAATTCAAAATATTTTTATTCAATTAGACTTTTACAAATTCTTTTGAATCGTCAAAATCATCTACCACTGCTTTGGAATGCCTTTCCTACCGAGAAGAACCAGCAAGAAACTCGGCGGATGCTCTTTTTGCTTGATTTGCTATACAATATTATGCCATGTATAAAAGTAATTAAAGTCCCGCGCATTGCTGGAGCGAGCTGCAGGTCAAATCCACGCTCTTTTATCATTTAAGTACATAATCTTCGATTGTATAATATGCTTTTCTCAGGAGCATATTTTTAATAGATTTTTTGAACCTGCGTAAAGGCAAGTCCAAAATTGGCTGAGGAATATATACATCAATATTCATAATCCATCCATACTAATGCGAAAGTGTGTCTGACCTAATTTTGTAACTTTCATCAAAATGGGTGACAAAAATGAAAAGTCAGCAGACAGACAGAGAGACACACTTTCGCATTTATAATACATATTAGTATGGGCTTTTTTTTTGTTGACGCTGGGGAATGCATTTACGCATCCCCCCCGGAAGCTAGCCAGCCAGCCAGCTGAGGGAGGGTATGTGGGACTCGCCGGCCGAGAGGCGACCGGAATACCCACTAAACCCCAGCGGCGCTACTGCGCGTCGCCTGGCGACTGGGTCACGGGAACGCCGAAGCAAACAACCGCGACCCAGCCAGCGACGTCTGCCGAGGCAGACCCTCCACCGGGGACCTGCTCGGTCCCCAACACCGCACCTCCGGGACGCACCAACGAAGTGCGTCCCCCGACCTTGGGACGCGCACGTCGCCCGCGTCCCATCCTCCGCTTCGTCTACTGTGCCCTCTGCTAGTCAGAGGGACACTCAATTTGTTGAACACATTTTAATTTTTGTTTGTGATGTAACTACAAATTAGCGATCTTTTCCTTTACTTGTGCTATAAGACGAAGGCTGAGATCTATAGAGGGCACTTTGACTTTGCTCAAACTTAAGAGATTGTTAAAACGAGACAGCGTTATACCGCTGGCATAAATCTGTCTCGTTTTAACTGAAATGTAAGTCAAAGTGCACTCGAAGTATCCTATTGATTTTCTCGACAGACATGACAGATAGACAGACAGACAACAAAGTGATCCTATAAAGGGTCCCTTTTTCCTTTTGAGGTTGAAACCCTAAAAAGATGATAAATAAATAACTAACAACTTACAGGATGTCCAGTTAACTTTTCATAAGCTTCTTGCAATTTGTGTTTACTCATTAGAAACAGCTTGCTGTCAGTGTCTAGGCATACCATGCAAACCTGTAAATATACTACTATTTAGTTATTTCTACATTGCTGTTTCCATACAGGTATGTGAGGAAAAACCCGCCAAGTGTGAGTCAGACTGGCGCACTGAGGGTTCAGTACTTGGGTATCCAGGTTTCAAGACTGGGCACACACCCCTAAGGGTGCCGTTCCACCAGAGATGTGCTATGCAGCTATGTAAATATGTGACTGTTTCCACCAATACTAAGCTATGTAGTTGTGTGAGGAGGATGTGCTATGAAGATGCGCCGCCGCAAAGTAGCTGCGCGAGAAAGATGCGCAGCTCGAGCTATGCGATGTATCGATAGTAGGGAAGCGGCGAGAGCGACGCGGTGAAGAGAGGCGCTCACGCGTCCTGCCGTGCCTGCACATAGCTACACCACTCGCGACGCACGCATCCTTCCATATAAAAAACATATCTTAGTTGAATCTGCTTCCACCAGTGCAAAGCTATGTGCACCAATGAATATGATTGGTGGATATCAAACGCATCCATAGCAACGTAGCATAGCACATCTCTGGTGGAAAAGCAGCCTAATTATACAGTGTGAGCACAGGTGTGAGTTTTAAACAATTAAATATCACTTGCTTTAATGGTGAAAGAAAACATTGCAAGGAAACCCTGCATGCTCTACAAGACTTCTGCATAATGTTTTTAAGTGTGTGGAGTCTGCCAATCTGCACTTAGCATGGTTAGCCAAATCCTTTTGTTTTAAAATTCAAATACAAGTTAGCCCAGCAATCTCACCTGGTGGTAAGTGATGATGCAATCTAAGATACTGCGGGCTAACCTGAAACCCATCCACCCACTCTCTCCACTCTAATATCCACTTCTCACTCTAATAGGAGAACCATGTTCAATAGAACATGGTTCTCCTATTAGAGTGAGAAGGGGTATGAGTTTAGTAAAAACTGCCATACCTTCCATCTTAGACTGCATTATCACTTACCACTAGATGAGATTGCAGTCAAGGGCTAACTTGTAATGGAATAAGAAATTAAAAAAAAACACTATCAAGTATGAGTTACCTGCACTGTTGAAGGAATAGCACCATTGGCTATTACCCTTGAGCCACCTTCTGTTTCATAAATGTCATCATTAACAAAATGCTGCGAGCAGACCACAGCCGAGTCTGGTAGGAGGCTGCCTTGTTTGCCGAGGGCTCTGAGCCAAGCACCACGGGCATACACTTCACTGGGGAAACTGGAAATTACCACGTCCATACTTTAATATTATAAATGCAAAAGTGTGTCTGTCTGTCTGCTTTTTATGGCCCAACAGTTTAACCGACTTTAATGAAATTTGGTACACAGTTAGCTTACCTCCCGGGGATGGACACAGGCTTTTTATCCCGAAAAATCAAAGAGTCTCCACGGGATTCTTAAAGGCTCATCCGTTTATCCAATTTATATGAAATTTGGTATAGCGGTAAGTAGTTTGCATCCCAGAAACTGACATAGGCAACTTCTTATCCCGGAAAAGCAAAGTTTCAACAGGATTTAAAATGAATCCACGCGGATGAAGTCGTGGGCATCATCTAGTCACTCTTATCACATCACACTATCACTCTAATAATATTATAAAGGCGAAAGTTTGTGTGTTTGTGTGTATGTTTGTTACTCTTTCACGCAATAACAACTGAACGGATTTGGCTGAAATTCGGAATGGAGATAGATAATATCCTGGATTAGCACATAGGCTACTTTTTATCCCGAAAAATCAAAGAGTTCCTACGGGATTTCGAAAAACCTAAATCTACGCTGACGAAGTGGCGGGCGTCAGCTAGTAAGTTATACATTAGCAAACAGTATGGTGATTGGTGCGTTCACACCTAAGCATCCGGTTCTTTGCGGGAACTGTGTTTTGTAGGATCTGAATCATGTTACTCATCCTACATGATGTAAACTCAGAAATACTCACCTATGAAAACTAATCCTCTGCCCCCTTTCTGATACATTTTCGGAAGTATTCTTGCAAAAAGGCACAAAACACCGCATTTTCAATGCTTAAATTGTTATAACTAAAGATGATTTTGACTGGAATCTCCAATTCACAATATTACTTAAAACTTTGCCGTGTATCTTTCTAAGTTTATCTTTATTTCAGTTTTCAATTTTATTGCCTTTATTGGTTAAGTTATTTATCTTTATTCAGAAATTAGTAGCGATAATTTATAGTCTTCACTAAAATAATTGGAAAATAAATTATGATGAGATGCAAAGAAAGAAATACAGTTTATAGAAAGAAGTTAGGCACAGACAGGTGATGGTGAATTCCAGAAAACAGAAACTCAAAACTGCATCAATCATCATTACAATCGCAATTGTTATTATTTGTTGTGATTGGCTGAATTTAAGATAGTCTTGGTGCAACAATGCATTGTAGCCAATAGTGAGCGAGCATTAACCAATCAGAGGTGATTGCAATCGTCATACCATAGCTGAATGGTGAAAACAAGCGGTAAGCAATGATGTGCCAGTCACAGCGGCTCACAGCTCGCACTATGTGCGTTGTTGTATCGATAATATCGATATTGAGATTGAATCGATATCCATCAGCTAATAAAACCTCGTTGTTTAGTAACGGTGTGATATGATTTAAAACTGATTCAGAAAAATAAAATAGCTTATTGAAATTATATAAATTAGGCACTCTTTTCCAGTTTTAAAACTTCATTCGTAAGTGGAAATATTTTACACGATTTAAAATTGCTACTCGATGTATAGCCAAAAACGCGAAACATCGAAACGAAACCCCGTATACCTATTCAATATACTCTGTGATCGAAACTTGATTTGTCATTTTTCTAACCTCATTTTTTAATCGATGAATGGCGGCGTCTTAGCCTGTGGTCTTAGCCATTTTGTTATTTGTTGTAATTTTAACAATTTCAGTGTATCTTAATTAAAATCAAGCTTTTTAGTCTGAAATTGATAATTAAAAAGTGTAAAACCTTTATTACTTGATATTCCAGTAACCTTTTTCTTTACTGATACAACAGAAAAAAATTGCCAAAAACTAAGTTTTTGTGGTAGTGTTTGTGAAAGAAAAGTTTTGCTGAAATGGTTCGCGGATCAGGCCGTGGCGGGCGTGGAATGCCAGGCAGAGGCGGCATGGGACGCCCGCCCTTCAACAGGCCCCGCGTATTGATGTTACGGCCACCCTTTGACTTGATTTTGGCTGAGCCCGCGTTTCCTCGATGCAAGCCGGCGCCCGACGATTCAGCTCTGACGCAGGTAAAATAACCTAATATTTTTTGTAGCAAGCATAAGGGTGGGCCTCCGCCAAGGCACTATCAAACCAGAAGAGGAGATAAGCAGAGACGAACGTCGTAAACAGGTTCCTTCCACCAATTCCAATTATATATATGTAAGTATTTACCTAAAAAAAATCGAGTCGGTCTTGCTCACGAAGGATTCCTTACCGTCGTACAACAATAACATCATACATAATATTATTGTAGATAACAGGTACATACTACGATTAATTTGATAATTTTCATCAAGCGATATTTCAATAATATAATTCAAAATATTTTTATTCTAACTACTTGGCGTAAATAAAAACACAATTTGTACCCAACTGCGGCAAAGCCAAAAGGAAGGGTTATGATTTTAGCAGTCTATGTATGTATGTCTGTATGTTTATATCCAAATTCTGTGTGTTCCACCATACTGCCTAAACTACTGGACCGATTTTGATGAAAGATGTGTCAATTGATTCATTGTAAAGGGCCGGGTGACATAGGCTTTATTTTATACGAAAAAAATTGACTTATCGGATGTTACATCAAAAAAAAAATGGGGGTCTCCAAATTTTTTTTTCTATTGTATCGAGTGGGATGTCAAATGAAAGAGGGGACTCATCAATATAAATGTACAACCACATAAAAATGTACCAAGCAACAGAAAACAATTTTACTATAGTACTAGCTGTGCCCGCGACTTCGTTCGCTTGGAATAGTGACTTTCCGCGCTTTATATAGCCACGGACGCTCAGGCGCGAGGCGTGTAGTATGTACTCTGTACGTTAAAAATGTTCGCCGTGATTCTTTAAATTGACATAACTTTTTTATTTATGAACCGATTGACATGAAATAAACACTAAATGTTAAGTGAAGCTTACTACAATATATTAGTGAAAATCTAAATCTAAATCGAATAAGCCGTTTCTGATATTAGCGTGCACAAACACACAGATAAACAGACAAACAGACAAAAAAAAATTAATTACAATTTCGGGTTCGGCATCAATATAATGACAACCCCTGCTACTTTTTTTTTATATATTTCCATTGTACAGAACCACTTTTCTACAAAATTATATGTATAGATTTCAGCATTTATTAAAACAGTCGCAGTGGGTTTTAGTTTTCAACTTTTATGTCTTACAGGCTCTTCTCAAAAGACATACAGAGCTGTGTCCGACGCCTGCCGAGCAGTCAGCCGTCCTAAGTATTGTCACAAAGCTTCAGACCGTTCTTGACAATCTTGTGGTTGCACCCGGAGATTTTGCTGCTTGTGTGAGTTTTTTTTTTTTTTTTTCTTTAAATATTTTCTTTTCTATGCATATTTGTCATTTAAATACTTAAACTCATGTAGTAAACCATTTTATATTGTAAATATTATTATAAATTTTTATTAAGCCTTCATGTTAAAAATTCTGTGTATATCTTGTGTAATGTATATTTTATTTAGGTATAGTATTGCTGTGTACACCTATTAGGGGTTGTCACTTAGATTAGGATCTTTGTTTTTATGTTTGGACCATTTTTAGTTACAACCTGTTTTGTGTACCTTTAAATAAATAAATAAATAAAAATAAAAAAAAAATCTGGCTTTACTCTGATTAGCCAATATCAAGTTTGTGATATTTTCAAGTTATTGAATTTATACAAGTATGGACTCCGTCTGCACCGGCGCCCGCCGAAATACGCGCGGCGCCCCTTTAGAGCGCTTCCCAGTCAGTTCCACCACCAAAAAACACCAACTAACACAAAAACCAGCCACTCTTAACAAAAAAAAAAACACTCCAAACAAGCACAGCACGCGCGCCAGCAAACGCCATCGCAGACGAAGTCCACTCTTGTGTGAGTATACATATCATATAACCATCATAATATTAAAAAAAAAGAATATTAGTCATTTTTAGGGTTCCGTACCTCAAAAGGAAAACCCTTATAGGATCACTTTGTTATCTGTCTGTCTGTCAAGAAACCTATAGGGTACTTCCCCTTGTCCCAGGATTATGAAATTTGGCAGGTAGGTAGGTCTTATAGCACAGATACGGGAATAAATCTGAAAACCGCGAATTTGTGGTTGGTGAAAATGTGTTTCAAGTTTCAAAGTAAGATAACTATACCAAGTGGGGTATCATATGAAATGGATTTACTTGTACATTCTAAAACAGATTTTTATTTATTTTCATGTATAATAGTTTTTGATTTATTGTGCAAAATGTTGGGAAAAATACCCAAGTATGGAACCCTCAGTGCGCGAGTCTGACTCGCACTTGGCCGGTTTTTTAGTCATCACTAACATTCCCATTTCCCCTCCAACTAAACGTAAAGCTTGTGCTAGGAGTGGGTACGACAATAGTGCAACAGGTAGGATTTGAGCCGCCAACCTTTCAGAATTCAGTCCGCTCCTATAACCGTTGAGCTATATAGGCTATAATATAATGTCCACTTTAAACATAAGGCTCAATTTACACTGGAAGAGAATGGAAGCAAATTTCTAAAATACTATCACACTAATATTATAAAGGAGAAAGTTTGTATGTGTGTGTGTGTGTATGTTTGTTACTCCTTTACGCAAAAACTACTGGACGGATTGGACTGAAATTTAGAACGGAGATAGATTATACCCTGGATTAGCACATAGGCTACCTTTTATCCCGGAAAATCAAAGAGTTCCCACGGGAATTTTAAAAACCTACATCCACGCGAATGAAGTCGCGGGCATCAGCTAGTAAAGCATATTGGCTTTTATCTCCACCATGTAAAACACAAATTTCTCGCCCAAATGTTTATTAAAAAAATATTAAAAAGTAAAATAGATAGAATAGTACAGAAAACATAGTTTTGTTTGTGATTCATTGGTGATCAAAGTTAATAGTTTAATACCCACTGAGTTTTTTCTCTTTGTCATTTGTATGGGATTAACAGAGAGAGCTTTATCCTAACTTCTCTTGGTGGATAGAGTATAATAGTGTTGTGTATTACAGCAACTGGAAGAGGTGAGACAAGTGGGGTCATACAAGAAGGGTACGATGATGGCGGGCAAGAATGTGGCCGACATTGTGGTCATTATGAAGACCCTGCCCACCAAGGAGGCTGTGGAGGGGCTCTCCAATAAGGTATGATACATGTGATGTAACATCAGTAAGAGATGATGATAATGATGACGATTATCACACTTAATATTATAAAGGCGAAAATTTGTATGTGTGTGTGTATCTGTATGTTTGTTACTCCTTCACGCAAAAACTACTGGACGGATTTGGCTGAAATTTGGAATGGAGATAGATAATATCCTGGATTAGCACATAGGCTACTTTTTATCTCGGAAAGTCAAAGAGTTCCCAAGGGATTTCAAAAAACCTAAATCCACGCGGGCGAAGCCGCGGGCATCCTCTAGTTAAAGAATAAACTACTATCAGTAAACTTAGGTAATGATGACTGAGCAGATAAATCAGGATTACAACCTTTGGATTAACTGAGCCTTTGTGGGTGCACTAACAATACTCTCACACTAAGAGACAACATGGACTGTCCTCAATGATTACTGTAACCTCACTTATAGGGTAAGATACCAAGCTTGCCAAGATTCCAATGAGACTAGACAACGCTAACTAACCCTACCTAAGTCACCTTCACATTTATAGTGATTCCTGGATAGAACATCTAACTTACCTACTACAACCTCAACCATTCAACCAACAGGAACCACAATAGGTCATAGTAACAATTCCAAAACCTACAGTACGATACACAGAGTCGTACTGTAGTTCAGTCATTAGAATCAGTTGTTGTATTGTCTTATTGATCTATCAGGTGAATGAAGAGCTGAACAAGTTAATGCGAGCAGAAGGCCTGGGCAATGTGACAAGCACTTGCCACGAGCGCGGTTTCACTGTGAGCGCCGCCGCGGCTGCCGTCAGAGTATTGGTCACTACCCTGCACCAGAACCTGAGGAAGCTGGAGCCAGAGGTGAGATATACAGACAGCTGAACAAGTTGATGCGAGCAGAAGGCCTGGGCAATGTGACGAGCACTTGCCACGAGCGCGGTTTCACTGTGAGCGCCGCCGCGGCTGCCGTCAGAGTATTGGTCACTACCCTGCACCAGAACCTGAGGAAGCTGGAGCCAGAGGTGAGATATACAGACAGCTGAACAAGTTGATGCGAGCAGAAGGCCTGGGCAATGTGACGAGCACTTGCCACGAGCGCGGTTTCACTGTGAGCGCCGCCGCGGCTGCCGTCAGAGTATTGGTCACTACCCTGCACCAGAACCTGAGGAAGCTGGAGCCAGAGGTGAGATATACAGACAGCTGAACAAGTTGATGCGAGCAGAAGGCCTGGGCAATGTGACGAGCACTTGCCACGAGCGCGGTTTCACTGTGAGCGCCGCCGCGGCTGCCGTCAGAGTATTGGTCACTACCCTGCACCAGAACCTGAGGAAGCTGGAGCCAGAGGTGAGATATACAGACAGCTGAACAAGTTGATGCGAGCAGAAGGCCTGGGCAATGTGACGAGCACTTGCCACGAGCGCGGTTTCACTGTGAGCGCCGCCGCGGCTGCCGTCAGAGTATTGGTCACTACCCTGCACCAGAACCTGAGGAAGCTGGAGCCAGAGGTGAGATATACAGACAGCTGAACAAGTTGATGCGAGCAGAAGGCCTGGGCAATGTGACGAGCACTTGCCACGAGCGCGGTTTCACTGTGAGCGCCGCCGCGGCTGCCGTCAGAGTATTGGTCACTACCCTGCACCAGAACCTGAGGAAGCTGGAGCCAGAGGTGAGATATACAGACAGCTGAACGAGTTGATGCGAGCAGAAGGCCTGGGCAATGTGACGAGCACTTGCCACGAGCGCGGTTTCACTGTGGGCGCCGCCGCGGCTGCCGTCAGAGTATTGGTCACTACCCTGCACCAGAACCTGAGGAAGCTGGAGCCAGAGGTGAGATATACAGACAGCTGAACAAGTTGATGCGAGCAGAAGGCCTGGGCAATGTGACGAGCACTTGCCACGAGCGCGGTTTCACTGTGAGCGCCGCCGCGGCTGCCGTCAGAGTATTGGTCACTACCCTGCACCAGAACCTGAGGAAGCTGGAGCCAGAGGTGAGATATACAGACAGCTGAACAAGTTGATGCGAGCAGAAGGCCTGGGCAATGTGACGAGCACTTGCCACGAGCGCGGTTTCACTGTGAGCGCCGCCGCGGCTGCCGTCAGAGTATTGGTCACTACCCTGCACCAGAACCTGAGGAAGCTGGAGCCAGAGGTGAGATATACAGACAGCTGAACGAGTTGATGCGAGCAGAAGGCCTGGGCAATGTGACGAGCACTTGCCACGAGCGCGGTTTCAAGCGTAGTGTGGGACGCCCTGCAGCGCGATGGACCGACGATATAAAGCGGCTGGCGGGAAGTGGCTAGATGAGGAAGGCTGAGGAGCGGGTGTGGCGGCGCTCTTTAGGGAACGCCTATGTCCAACAGTGGACGTCCACCAGTAGCAGTAATATTTATGTATGTTGTTTCAGGTACACCTGGACTACAAGGTGATCAGTAGCCACCTGGCAGCGATCAGACACAGCCGATGGTTTGAGGAGAACGCCCACCACTCCTCCATCAAGGTACATCTTGACTTTCACTGATGCTGAGATTGAACAGCTCATGCTAATCTATACTAATATTATAAAGAGGAAACCTTTGTATTTTTGTATGTTTGTATTGAATAGGCTCAAAAACTGCTGGACCGATTTCAAAATTTCTTTTACCATTACTTAGAGGGATTCTTCCGAATCCGTATAGGCTATATTTTATCCCGGAAAATAGAAAAAATAAATGTCCACCCGTGCGAAGAAGGGGCGGGTCGCTAGTATAATATACAAGCCTCGATAGCTCAAGGTTGAGGAGCGGACTGAACTCCGAAAGGTCGGCAAAAAGTTACCTATGTCAATTTCTGGGATGCAAACTATCTCTATAAATCATTTAACAGATGGACCTTTAAGAATCCCTTGGGAATTCTGATTTTCCGGGATAAAAAGTATCCGATGCCCCCATCCCTGGGATGTAAGCTAACTCTGTACCACATTTCATCAGTTGGGCCGTGAAAAGCTAGCAGACAGACAGACACACTTGCGCATTTATAATATTAGTATGGATGGACACAAACATTAATTTTTAAATCCATGTATTTTTACTGCAGGTCTTAATACGTCTTCTACGGGATATGTGCGCGCGACACTCGGGGCTCGAACCCCTGACCCCCTGGATGATCGACCTCCTGGCTCACCACTGCATCATGACCAACCCCGCGCGCCAGGCGCTGCCCATCAACGTGGCCTTCCGGTGAGTGACGTCAGCGCAGATCCAACATGGCGGACGCGACACTCGGGGCTCGAACCCCTGACCCCCTGCTGGCCATCACTGCATCATGACCAACCCCGCGCGCAGGGGGTAGTTTTATTATCACCAAAATTTGCGTCAAGCTCATATTTGCTATGTATATATTTGCATAAGTTGGAGATAATTCAAGCTTCAAAATAATCACACATATCTTTTCTACGATGCGGAACCCTCGGTGCGCGAGTCTGACTCGCACTTGTTTAACGTGATGACGTTTATTGCAGCCGCGCCCTGTCCCTGCTGGCGGGCGGGCTGTTCCTGCCCGGCTGCGCGGGGCTGCCGGACCCCTGCGAGGCGGCGCACTCGCGCGCGCACACCGCGCTGGACCTCGCGGCGCAGGACCACGCCGCTGCCACCGCGCAGACGTGAGTGCGCACACAGCTTTATATTTAACTAGCCGATGCCCGCGACTTCGCCCGCGTGGATTTAGGTTTTTCGAAATCCCGTGGGAACTCTTTGATTTTCCGGGATAAAAAGTAGCCTATGTGCTAATCCAGGATATTATCTATCTCCATTCCAATTTTCAGCCAAATCCGTCCAGTAGTTTTTGCGTGAAGGAGTAACAAACATACACACACACACACACGCACGCACGCACGCACGCACGCACGCACGCACGCACGCACGCTCGCACGCACACACACACACACACACAAACACGCACGCACGCACGCACGCACGCACGCACGCACGCACGCACACACACACACACACACACACACACACACACACACACACACACACACACACACACACACACACACACACTTTCGCCTTTATAATATTAGTGTGATTCTTTTTCTGCTTTGGGGCTATGCAGGTACCCTGGATCTCTTCGTTGATGACCTCGTAGGACACATTAAGATTTGATTTTAAGGTGGAAGCGACGGACCTGTCCGCGAAACTCAAATTTGGTTTTTCGCAATTTGTAAACTAATACGACCATGTAGGCTTATGGTATTTTAATTGCGACAATGGCAGTATCATCCTCACAGGTTTATATAAAAATCTTTACTTGAAAGGGTCCAGTTTAAGAAATTGATTCTAGTATCGACTAATTTCACAAATTAGTCGATACTAGAGCTAATTTCGTTGTATTAGTTTAGAAATTGCGAAAAACCAAATTAAATTTGAATTTCGCGGGCAGGCCCGTGGCTTCCACCTTAATTACCAATTTTGTCAAAATTTGTATGTTAGACTACTATTCCGAGTATTAGAACTTGTGGGTATTATATAGCGACATTGTCTTAGCTCGAAAGTAAAAAAGTCAAAATCAAAATCATTTATTCAAAGTAGGTACAATTGTACTCCTTTTGATGGTCGAAATTGTTAAACTTGTACGATATAGTGGTGATAATTAATTATGTTACTTAAAAACTAAAGCTACGAGGGTTCCAAACGCGCCCAAGTCTGAGAAGAGCCCACAACAAACTCAGCCGGGTATAATGCCGGGTAAAGCCTGAGCAAACTCAAAGTACACTCTCAACCTAAGAGTAAAATGGTCAATTTTGCCCCCAGCTTGCTTCGCGTGGTGGCGCGAGGCGGCCACAGATACGTCCTAGGGCTCCAGGCCTTCGAAGGCGGCAAGGACATATCCACGGAGATCACGGTGTGGGATGGCGTGGTGGTGTCTCCCCTCGCGCCCGCCTACCACGACACGCCCGAACCCATGGACACCGACGACAAAGGTTGGGTCTAGTGAGGGTCGCGACCCCTGCCATTGATCACAGATTGATCAGATTAAACTCATTTTTTTACACACTATACATATGTTTTTTTAGGGTCAGGATCACTTTGTTGTCTGTCTGTCTGTCCGTCTGTCCGTCGTGTCTGTCAAGAAACCTATAGGGTACTTCCCGTTGACTTAGAATCATGAAATTTGGCAGGTAGCTAGGTCTTATAGCACAAGTACAGGAATAAATCTGAAAACCGCGAATTTGTGGTTACATCATTCAAAAAAAATTTAAATGTGTTTCAATTTTCAAAGTAAGATAACTAACTATACTTAGTGGGGTATCATATGAAAGGGCTTTACGTATACATTCTAAAACAGATTTTTATTTATTTTTATGTATGATAGTTTCTGATTTATCGTGCAAAATGTTGGATACGGAACCCTCAGCGCGCGAGTCTGACTCGCACTTGGCCGGTTTTTTTGTTAAAAAAGTTTTTTTTTTTTCAGATGATGACGGCGTTCAAGATGGCGTGGCGGCTTAGTGATAAGATATCAAGTGTGACCGTAACCTATTGTGTTATGATACGAACTTTTTAAGAATTTCTAATAAATAATATAGGAATTACCTGCTATTTCATTAAACTCAAACCCAAAATCATTTATTCTTACCTACCTACGTACCTACTTAGTTCTCCTTTCAGCAAAGGTTGCCTGGTAGAGATTGCTCCAAGCAATAAGGCCGCCTTTGCAGACAATTGTTTTTTCTGTGTTGTGATCCTTTACATGTGTTTATGTGTGCAATAAAGTGTTTTATCTATCTATCAAATTCAAATTCAAATTCAAATTATTTTTATTCAATTAAACTTTTACAAGTGCTTTTGAATCGTCAAAATAATCTACCACTGGTTCGGAATGCTGTTCCTACCGAGAAGAATATACCGGTATCTACTTAGGTACCTACTATTGTACACCTTTTGATGGTCAGTATTGTTAGATTTGTAGATGATGTAGTCATGATCAACCCATTTCCGCCCCACTACTGAGTACGGGTCTCCTCTCAGAATGAGAAGGGTTCAGGCGATAGTCTGCCACGCTGGCCCAATGCGGATTAGCAGACTTCACACACCTTTGAGAACATGGAGAACTCTCAGGTATGCAGGTTTCCTCACGGTGTTTTCCTTCAACGTTAAAGCAAGTGATATTTAATTGCTTAAAACGCACATAACTGAAAAGTTAGTGGTGTGTGCCCGGGATCGAACCCCCGACCTCCGATAAGACGTTCTAACCACTAGGCTATCACAGCTTGAAGATGATGTAGTGGTGATAATTAATTAGATTAACTTAAAACTTTAGTTTTACGAGCTACGAGGGTTGATATAAAATCATCATCATGATCAACCCATCGCCGTCTCACTACAGAGCACGAAGCTCCTCTCAGAGTGAGTTCTTGGCCATAGTCTACCATGCTGGCCAAGTGCGGATTAGCAGACTTCACACACCTTTGAGAACATGGAGAACTCTCAGACATGCAGGTTTCCTCACGATGTTTTCCTTCGCCGTTAAAGCAAGTGATGTTTAATCCTAACCACTACTAAATTCTATAATGGTAGATTGATTGTTAGTTTTACTCTGAATCAAGTTAGCCGTGGACTGCAATCTCCCCTGGTGGTAAGTGATGATGTTCTTTAAGATGGGAGCGGGCTAACCTGGAAGGCATATGCCAGTTTTATTTAAACCGATACCCCTTTGGTTTCTACATGGCATCGTACTGGAACGCTAAATCGCTTGGCGGCACGGCTTTGCCGATAGGGTGGTAACTAGCCACGGCCGAAGTCTCCCACTAGACCAGACCAGAAATTTAGAAATTATAAAATTCCAAACCCCTTGCTGGTTCTTCTCGGTAGGAAAGGCATTCCGAACCAGTGGTAGATGCTCTTGACGATTCAAAAGTTCTTTTAAAAGTCTAATTGAAAAATAAAAATAATTTGAATTTAATGAAAAACTGCCATACCCCTTCCAGGTTAGCCTGCTTCCATCTAAGACTGCATCATCACTTACCACCAGGTGAAATTGCAGTCAAGGGCTAACTTGTAACTGAATAATAGAAAAAAGCCCTTTATTTCTTTGGACAGAGTAGGAGTAAAGGTCAGTTTTTAAGGAATAAGATCCTCAAAAAAAAAAAGAATCAGTGACACGTCAAAATTTTTAATATGAAACATTTTAAAACGGATTTATTTCGGAACATTCACCTCGAAACCAAACAAACAAAAAGATTTACCTTGGTACCTATTTTTTTGAGACAAACAGAATAAAAAAAAAAGAATCGCAGACACATACGAAACTAAAATTGTACCTATAAGAGTAGGTACAGTCCGACAAGGCTTTTTTGGCGCGTGGCCAAAATCGGAACTAAAGCCGCCATATAGAGAAACTTTTTTTTTTTTTCAAAAATTTTTTCTCACTCAAGTGCCAAAAGAGCCTTGTCGGGCTGTAGGTGTCTACTGGAGCCCTATCACCTTGAAACAACAGTACCGAATGCAATACTGGTCTTAGTGGTCAATTTCTTGAGTTTTCGGTTCTGGGTCTTCTTGGACAGGATATCGTTGCCGGGATACAGGCCGGACACTTTTGTACTCATAGACAATTTACTTAGCTTCTCGTCCAATCCTTGAACAGATTTATTAATTTAACAAGTGTAAATTAATTTATAACACCCCCGACAAGTGAAGGTTACAGTAACTAGAAAAGAGCTGATAACTTTCAAACGGCTGAACCGATTTTCTTGGATTATAGCTAAGAACACTCGATCAAACCACCTTTCAAACAAAAACTAAATTAAAATCGGTTCATTAGTTTAGGAGCTACGATGCCACAGACAGATACGCACGTCAAACTTATAACACCCCTCTTTTTGGGTCGGGGGTTGAAAATAGCGAGCAAACGAGCAGGCGAGTCACCTGATGTTGAGTGATTACCGCCGCCGATGAACATTTGCAGCACCAGAGGAACCGCCAATGCGTTGCCGGCCTTTCAGGAATTTGTTAATCCGCCCTTTGAATAACCCCTTGTTGTAATCTAATGGAAACATCGCAGTAGAGTCTTGATTCCACAGTTTTTGACGTGACAACGTCTTATAATTCGATAGAGCCGGCTGCACGCACGAAAAAACATGACTCATGCGGCGTTACCTCGCTTTGAGGCGTTCCATGTAAGGCTTGAAGTGCAAGCGAGAGCGCGGAACGAGCGACAAAGAAGCACAATCGGCCTTTGTTGTCACGTTCAACTATCGTCAGTAAACCGACTTTACAGACAACCAATTTTTTTTTTATTCACTATAGGCAAGCGCTTGACCACAATCACACCTGATGGAAAGTGATGATGTGGTCTAAGATGGGACGCGTTTACCTAGAAGGTGCCTATTCACTCGTGTTTGGTTCTGCTCGTTCGACGCGTTCGGCTCGGATAAGTGTGCGTTTACCTTTATTGTAAGGTATGTGTAGGTACCTGGTTTGTTCACGTGTTTTGAAAACTGCGGGGCAAAGCATGAAACCGACGAGACGGTTATAGCGTCGTTGACGCTTACCTTCCTGTTCTCAGTGTAGTTTGATCTTATTTTACCTTCAAATAAGTAACATGTAAGTATATATATTTTTAGGGTACCGTACCTCAAAAGGAAACCTCAAGGAAGGAAGGAATTTACCTCAAAAACCGGCCAAGTGCGAGTCAGGCTCGCGCACTGAGGGTTCCGTACTCGGGTATTTTTTCCAACATTTTGCACGATAAATCAAGAATTACTAGACATAAAAATAAATTAAAATCTGTTTTAGGATGTACAGGTAAAACCCTATCATATGATACCCCACTTGGTATAGTTATCTTATTTTGAAAATTGAAACACATTTTTTTGTGATTGAACCAGAAAACGGTTTTCAGATTTATTCCTGTACTTGTGCTATAAGACCTACCTGCCTGCCAAATTTCATGATTCTAGGTCAACGGGAAGTACTCTATAGATTTTCTTGACAGACACGACGGACGGACAGACAGACAGACAACAAGCGGGGTACCGCACGCCGCGGGGTAACACATACCAAGTGGGGTATCATATGAAAGGGCTTTACTTGTACATTCTTAAACAGATTTTTATTTATTTTTATGCATAACTAGCTGATACCCGCGACTTCGTTCGCGTGGATGTAGGTTTTTAAAATTCCCGTGGGAACTCTTTGATTTTCCGGGATAAAAAGTAGCCTATGTGCTAATCCAGGGTATAATCTATCTCTATTCTAAATTTCAGCCCAATCCGTCCAGTAGTTTTTGCGTGAAAGAGTAACAAACATACACACACACACACACACACACACACACATACAAACTTTCTCCTTTATAATATTAGTGTGATAGTTTTTGATTTAGATAAAATTGGGAACTCTTTGATTTTCCGGGATAAAAAGTAGCCTATGTGCTAATCCAGGGTATAATCTATCTCCATTCTAAATTTCAGCCCAATCCGTCCAGTAGTTTTTGCGTGAAGGAGTAACAAACATACACACACACACACACATACAAACTTTCTCCTTTATTATATTATAAGTGTGATGTCGGAAAAAATACCCGAGAACCTTCAGTGCGCGAGTCTGACTCGCACTTGGCCAATGTTTAATATAAAACATATTATACCGTATATATCTATATGTTGTATGACATTGAGAAGTTCGCATTTCTTGTAAATTTCTCGAATTCGTTGCACCTCATTGTTGAGGGTCACAGTGCCGACCTCGAAGGTTTGCTTCGCCATCTCGTTGGAATTAATATGTTTTCTTAATCATAATATTTTAGGATTTTTCTAAAATATCACTTGAATTTTAAACAAATTTTAACAGCATGCAATAATTTACCTGGGCAGTTGTCAAAAATGACTTGTCTTGGATTCAAAGAGTATATGTAATTACTATGGTTGGATTTTAATAAAGACACGAAATTGACGCCTGTCAGCAGTGGCGTGGCATAGAGGCACGAACGCACTGCTTACCATAGGTGTGGTAACTCAATGCTTATTTATTCTTTACTAGCCGATGAATGGAAAAGCAGTTACCACGGGATTTTTAAAAACCTAAATCCACACGGACGAAGTCGCGGGCATCATCTAGTATTATATAATACTTACACCTATTTTATCTTTGGTTTACCTAAAAAGGTCTTTTATGGCGGAAATAATCCTAAATCCTATCCTATTAATGTAACTAATTATAAATGTAAAAGTGTGGATGTTTGGATGTTTGTTACTCAATCACGCAAAAACGGCTGAACGGATTTGGATGAAATTTGGAACGGACATAGTTTATACCTTGGATTAACACATAGGCTAATTTTTATCCCGGAAAATCAAAGATTTCCCGCGGGATTTTGAAAAATGTATTTCCACGCGGACGAAGTCGTGGGCATCAAAAAATAAAAGTCAGCAATTGGTTTTTAACATTTTATATTCAATCATTAATTAACCTAGTTTCAATACAACTAGCTTACATCATAAAACAGTTGGCTTCCAATTCATGAGCTTATGCTGTGGACACATCTAACGTGATCATTCAAATTCAAATTCAAATTCAAATTATTTTTATTCAATTAAACTTTTACAAGTGCTTTTGAATCATCAAAATAATCTACCACTGGTTCATTGGTTCATTGTAGCATACGGCTCAGTTTACATTCAAATAAAAACATAATATTCAATCAATGAAGTAAATTCAATTTTTGGTAAACACGATTCAAACACAAATTGTGGCAGAGATAGTCAAGAACTAAAATCAAATCAAAAATTCCAAATCAAAATTCAAAAAATATTTTTTATTGAAAAAAATTAAATTAAATTATTGAAATATACACAATAAATAAATTTGAATTAAAAAAAATACAACAGAGATTAAACAAGCTTTATTAAATGTAAAAAAAACAACGATCATAGATTTTTCTATTTTACAAAAAAAAAAAACAGTTTAATTTTACATTTTTTTTTTACATTCATGAAAATGTGTCCCCACCACAGAGTTTCATTTAAATGTAATTTTTAGGGTTCCGTAATCGACGGGTGCAAACGGGACCCTATCACTAAGCCTCCTCTATCTGTCAGCGGGCTGTATCTCCCGAACCGTAATAGGTAATGAGTTTAAATTTTCACAGAGTGTGTATTTCCATTGTCACTATAACAACAAATAATAAAATACCAAGATGGCGAATTGGGTATTTTCCTACTTTTGAATTTGATAAATATTATTATTTTACTGTAAACTAGGATAAAAATAATGACGTACGCTGATAATAATATTAAATTCCAACAAAGATTTACAAAACAGGCATTTTAATTTTAGAGAGGGAGGGTCTTCTATCACTTTCTCGCAACGAAAATTTGTATGAAACCGCAGGAAGCTACTATGGCATTACCACGGAGTGACATCAAAATGCTATATCGCTATCTCTGTCTAATCTGAAATATTTAAATGCTTATAACTTTTTGGTTATTTGATCGATTTAATTAGTTTTTTCAGTTTACGTCATTATTTTTATCCTAGTTAAAGCAATAAAAATATTGGAGTAAAATACCCTATTTCAAAATGGCGGCCACGCAAACTAAAAATTTCAAAAAGTACATAGTATCATATCTTGTATGATGGTACGGAACCCTACGTGCGCGAGTCCTACTCGCTCTTGACCGTTTTTTATTTTATTTTATTATCATAATACTGCACGTTACACAAAGTCTCTATACACTCAAACAGCGCCCGTTGCGTTCTCTTCACACACTATCTGGTAAGTGATCAGGTATTCAGGATACGCCTGGAAAAAAAATTTACAATACATACTTAAATGTGTCATAACATGTGAGAGTGAGGGAATAGAGAGTATAGGAAGTTTACCTATTCTCCATGACATACACCGTACTAAAGGAAGCACAGACCACCCGTGCGAAGGCATGCTCTAGCGATGGGTGATTCATTCGAATAACAATCGAAATATTCGATTGTTGTTATTGTTCGATAGCAATCGAATAATAATCATTGAACATTTGAAAACAATCGATTGTTTTCGATTGTTCAATTCTTAAATAGCGCGTGGGTCGAGAACGAATGAATCGAAAATCAAGTGTAACTGAGTGATTAGTTTAATTCATACCAGACTGTGTACGTGCGGTCCGCACTTGTACATAATTGATTGTTTAATTGTTTGATTCGTTCGGCTGTTTTTTTTTTTGCTAAAGTCGCCCATCGCTAGCTTGCCCTCTACACCGAACTATGAGAGTGAGGGAATAGAGAGTATAGCGCACCTGTTCTCCTCTATACACCACGTACTCCGGAAAGAACATTCCACCGTGCGAGGGAGTGCCCGCTACACCGAACTATGAGAGTGAGGGAATAGAGAGTATTGCTCACCTGTTCTCCTCTATACACCACGTACTCAGGAAAGCACAGTCCGCCGTGTGAAGGCGTGCCGGCTACACTGTGGTGGCCGGGCGGCGCGTGCGCCATTTTCATAGCACTGAGCAGTTGGAAGCCCCGCCCTAACGTCACTCGACATAAGAGCATTTGTCTGGGAAAGCACAAAAAACATCTCATATATTGCATGAATGAATGAATGAATGAACCAGAAAAATCTATACATATAATAAAATTGTAGAAAAGTGGTGTCTGTACAATGCAAATATATAAAAAAAAAGTAGCAGGGGTTGTTATTATATCGATGCCGAACCCGAAATTGTAATTAATTTTCTTTTTGTCTGTTTGTCTGTGTGTTTGTGCACGCTAATATCAGAAACGGCTTATTCGATTTAGATACGGTTTTCACTAATATATTGTAGTAAGCTTCACTTAACATTTAGTGTTTATTTCATGTCAATCGGTTCAGAAATAAAAAAGTTATGTCAATTTAAAGAATCACGGCGAACATTTTTAACGTACAGAGTATATGCTGCCCGAAAAGTCACTATTCCACGCGAACGAAGTCGCGGGCACAGCTAGTATGAAAATAAAACAATAAACAACACAAATAGAAGTACAATTTGCATGTTGCATTTTTAGAACAATCTTTGATCGAATGTCCATAATTCCCACAGTTACAACGTTTGGATTGGCCCTCCTAGACTACTTTTCAAAGTATGCCGGAATTAGACACCTTTAATACCCCTATACCATACTTCCGTACTAATATTATAAATGCGAAAGTCTGTCTGTCAGCTTGCCCATCCGTCTAACCGATTTTGGTATAAAGTGAGGTAAAACAATATGGTGTAGTGAATTGTTACATTCTAATAATGTAACTTTTCCGATTAGAAAATAGCAACTACTGCCTTTTTTGCAGCGAGATACGAGATTGCTCTACATGAAATAATTAAATTTTGATTTTAAAATATTTATTACAATCATTAGCAACATGTCATTGATACTCACAATTGAAGCATTTTGTTGCACTTACAAAATCACACTATAATATGTGTGTTTGTGTTTGTTACTCTTTCGCGCAAAAATTACTTGACGGATTTGGCTGAAATTTTGAATGGAGATAACTTATACCCTGACATATGACACAGACTAGTTTTATCCCGGAAAATCAAAGTTCCGCGGGCTAAAACCTACATCCACGAGGACAAAGTCGCGGCTATCATCTAGTAATCAACAGTTATACTCACCTATGACATAGATAGCAGGATCGGTCCTTATGCGTGGGACAGCCAGAACCTCCTCCGAAGCCATACACGTACTGATTACTTTTGGACGAGTGTTCCGCGAAGTAAATACCCGCGCCGAACATGCCACCTGAACAAAACGATGTTTTTTAAAGAGATACGTGGGTAGAGTTGTCTCCGTCCATTTGTTCGCCAGTCAATGATTTGCTTCCTCCTGTGTATGTTAGAGATGTCAAATAATAACTCAATCAACTCAAAAGCCAAGGGGGAAGGGGGGGGGGGGGGGAGCTCCTTGTAACAGGCGACATTCCCACCGAAGCACAGGCTAAAGCTCTATCTAAAGAATGGGCACAGAGGTAAGTAACTTTTTACCCGACTGCAGCAAAGCCAAAGGGTTATGATTTCAGCAGTCTATGTTGGATGTATGTGTGTATGTATGTGTGTGTGTGTCCAGATTCTGTGTATTCCACTGTAGCGCCTAAACTACTGGGCCGATTTTGATGAATGAGGTATCAATCGATTCGTCGTAAAGGTCCGGGTGACATAGGCTACATTTTATACGAAAAAAATTAACCTAAAAGATGTTACATGAAAAAAAGTGGGAGTCTCAAAAATTTTTTTTTGCTTTTGTATCGAGTGGGGTGTCAAATGTCAATTTTTTTTTTAAATATTTTATGATACAAAATATTAAATATTTTTCTGTAACAAATGTTAATACATACTATGATATACTTACGAATATAACCATATTTGACACCTCTAGTGTATGTGTGTATGTATGTCATATAATTACCAATGTACGCGTGTCTCTCGTCAAAGCCCTTCTGCACGATGGCGTTGATGAAAGGCGAGCCGTGGAACAGCATCCTCTCATTGGTGACTCCGGCCTCCTCCGTCACCTCGCGTCTGCGATGTTGGTACCGCTCCCACAGCCGCCCGTTCACGAGCTTTTGTATCTGTACAGACAGACAAAGTCATCATAAGTGTTTCCACACTTATGATGACTTTGTCTTTGTCTGTTTGTCTTCAGTGGTAGTTACAGAAAAAATCTCAATTTCTAGACTCTGCAGTTTATATATTTACAGTCTGTATATTTTGTAAGAATTTTTTGTGACAGTATATTAATTTAAAAAAAAAAGTTTGATTTATACATTGCTGTCAGTCAGTTTTTCTTTCTACACGTATTTTGTAATTTTATTACATTTGGTAAAACAGCAATAACAAAATAAAGTATCACCCTTGCATTTAGTGCATGATATAAATTCTAACAATCTTTAGCCTAATGTCCTTTGTTTCTACAGTTATAACAATGTCCGCTTTAATCTGCATGAATATGAAGAGCATGTAATAATATGGCTATTTGTTCCTTAAATTTTTCATTAATAACTCAACTGTGGGCGGTTCTATAATGAATAAAATAAAATGAAACTCTCCGTTTTCTCCGCACTCTTACCCTAACAATGTTGTATCTAGTGAAGTGTCCGCCCGCATGGTCCCTGTGCATACGCACGCCAGCCTGCATCTCTCTCTCCAGAACTGCGAACTCGCTCTCTCCGTTCTCTCCGCACTCCCCGGTGCTGGGCGTCACGTCCACTAGTGTTGTGCCACCATACCATTCTGTTAACATAATAATGAGTTAGTTAGTTTTATTTTTATGCCCTTCAGGAAAGGCAAAGGTCGTAGGCCATGCAGCCTGTTAAGTCTCATACTATACTGTATCCACGGAGAGAAGTTAATAGAATCTCTCGGTTAGGTACAAAATCCCATACAAATGAAAGAAAGAAAAATCTCAATGGGCGTTACAAATTTTGAGTCACCAATCAATCACAAACGAAATTGTCTTCGAATTGAATTTGGAATGTTTTTTTTGAAAACATTTTCACATTGAATTTAGAACGTGTTTAAAAAAAATATGTTTGTGATTGGTTGGTGACTCAAAAAGGTTAACACCCACTGAGATTTTTCTATCTGTCATTTGTATAGTATTATGTAACAGAGAGATTGCTATACTGACAGTTTTTCTTTCTTCTCTCGTCTGGCTTTACAAAGATTAGCCAATGTCAAGTTTGTAGTTATTTACAAGTTAGGGAAACTCATGGGAAACTATAAGTATGGACTTCGTCTGTGCCGACGCTAACCGACACACGCGCGGCGCCCCCTTAGAGCGCTTCCCAGTCAGTTCCACCACCAAAAAACACCAGTGAAACACAAAAACCGGCCACTTTTAACAAAAAAAAAAAAACACTCCAAAAAGGCACCGCACGCGCGCCAGCAAACGTCAACACAGACCTATAGTACAGTTAGATACAGCTCTTTCCCCGCTCCACATAAGGGTGCTATCTTACCGGAATGCGTCTGCAAGCTGTGTCGAGCAGCCTTAATCAGTCGATGCCGATGCCCGTACGCAGCCACGCCCACCGCTCGCAGGTCTTCGTGACACATCTCGGATAAGATGTCCACCGTTATCTGTTCCCGTTCCAAAACAGGTGCCAGCTGTTCCAGACCAATGCTGGAACAATATATTTCAGAAAATCAGCGATAGTACAGAACACACCAATATTTCAATAAATACGTCGCCAAAACAAAGTAATGCAATCCGTACTAATATTATAAATGCGAAAGTGTGTCTGTTTGTCTGTCTGTTACCTTTTCACGTCCCAACAGTTTAACAGATTCTGACAAAATTTGGTGCAGAGTTAGCTTATATCCCGGGGACCGACATATGCTACTTTTTATCCCGGAAAATCAAAGAGTTTCCACGGGATTCCTAAATACCTATCCGCTCAACCAATTTGTATGTTTGATACCGAGGTAGCTTGTTTCCATGTTATTGATATAGACAATTTTTTTATCCCGGAAAATCAAACACTTCCCACGGGAACTTCAAAGACCTAAATCCACGCGGACGAAGTCGCGGGCATCCTCTAGTTTGAAAATAAATGACAGAACAAAAGCTGTCTTGCCCAAGGATTCACTGACATGATTCAACATTGTATTTATTGTGTAACACTGATAGCCATCAAACTAATTTGACATTTATTTCTAATCCAGAGGTTTTCTACGAAAAAATATTTTAATATCACTCAGTGAAGCAGCAATGTAGAACGAACCAGCTCCGTGGCTATCATTTAGTGTCAGACACTGAGTCAGCATTCACTAAAGATGATATTCAAAAAAACATTCGCCAAAGAAAGCAAAAAACGAATCGAGAATGAAAACACGACACTGAATAACTGAAAAAATTAGAGACATGCAAAGGTCACTTACTGAGGGGCATGAGACGGAATTCAAATTTAATGTCCAGTTCTGTCCAGTTTAAGAAATTAGCTCTAGTATCGACTGACTTGTAAGAATTAGTCGATACTAGAGCTAATATCTTAAACTGGACCCTTTCAAGTAAAGATTTTTATATAAACCTGTGAGGATGATACTGCCATTGTCGCAATTAAAATGCCATAAAGCCTACGTTATCGTATTAGTTGATAAATTGCGAAAAACCAACTTAAATTTGAATTTCGCGGGCAGGCCCGTCGCATCCACCTAGGGCAATGTCTAGGAGTGAACCCCTGCTGACTGGTTGATAGGATTTGAAAGGATACTTGGATTTAAAACTAAAGTCATTTTAAACTATACTAATATATGTATATAATACCTGGTCAAGAAAGTCTGTAGAGATTCAGAAGTGGAGAGAGCAGAGGCAGGTCTGCCCGCTGCATCCTCTAGGCTTCCACGGGAACCCTCCGACCAGTAATTTGTAGGCATAACCTGTATGAAAATTTGTTGATTTTAATAGAAGAATCCGGTTTCCATATTTGGGTATACCTATCAATATTTCTACAGATAGGGGCACACAATCTATCACAATAACTTGAAGTGAAGTTTGACACCATTAGCTGAAGTCAGTTGTTACTTACAGCTAGTGGAACAACCATGCCTTTATTATCTTACTATACTCCTGTCTAACCATCTCTACCCACTTAAAATCACTAACCCTGGTGATCTAGCAGAACAGAGACATGGTAATGGCTCTAAAACTGAGTCTTTCGTTGTGTCGAGAAGAATAAGAACCCGCCACGGCACTACCCTTCATAGCATCCTGGAGTAAGGATCTGACGTCATCAGCATTATACTCACGGGTAGGGGTAGAGGCACGGTGTCACCGCTGGGTAGCAGCACGGGGCAGTGCGGTGGCGGTAGCGGCGCGGGCGCGGGCGGCGCCACGGGCTCAGATCCCGCTACGGCACTACCCGTCATAGCATCCTGGAGTAAGGATCTGACGTCATCAGCTCCCGCCAGCTCCACGGCCGTCTGACCCTCCTGGTTCTTGAGGAACGGGTCCGCACCATGTGCTAGCTGTGAGAATAACTTTATGGTTAATTTTTTTTAACCCCCGACCCAAAAAGAGGGGTGTTATAAGTTTGACGTGTGTATCTGTGTATCTGTCTGTGGCATCGTAGCTCCTAAACTAATGAAACGATTTTAATTTAGTTTTTTTTTTGTTTGAAAGGTGGCTTGACCGAGAGTGTACTTAGCTATAATCCAAAAAAATCGGTTCAGCCGTTTGAAAGTTATCAGCTCTTTTACGTAGTTAGTCACTTATCGGGGGTGTTATAAATTTTTAATTTACACTTGTTTAATTTGTACCAGTTGTAACAATAAAGACAAAAAGAAAGAAAAAGTGGACAGGGAAGCACTTATCTCTATAAGAGATCTCTACCAGTGACCCTTGGCAGTGCGAGAGTTTGTAAAGGGAGTAGAATGTTAAGCATTTCGTTATTCACATACTCGTAGTTGTCAATTCTGATGGTTTTCTCTAAACTAAATTTAGAGTATCTTCTTCTTATTAATATCGCTAAAAAAGGATGGAGAATAAAAGACAGAAAATATGGTAATATATTTCCTTTACTTGTGCTATAAGACATTGCTAACCTGCCAAATTTCATAGGTTTTCATTCCCTTCTCTTGACAGCAAACAGACACAACAGACAGACAGATAGACAACGAAGTGATCCTATAGGGGTTATATATAAAATTTATATAAAAATAAATAAAAATCTGCTTTAGAATGTACAGGTAAAGCCCTTTCATATGAAATCCCACTTGGTATAGTTATCTTACTTTGAAAACTGAAACACGTTTTAATTTTTTTTAAATGATGTAAAAACAAATTCGCGGTTTTCAGATTTATTCCTGTACTTGTGCTATAAGACCTACCTGCCTGCCAAATTTCATGATTCTAGGTCAACGGGAAGTACCCTATAGGTTTCTTGAGAGACACGACGGACGGATGGACGCGGACGTACGGACGGACGGACAGACAGACAGACAGACAACGAAGTGATCCTATAGGGCTTCCTTTTTCCTTTTGAGGTACGGAACCCTAAAAACGTTTTCATAATAGTTTTTCGATGATTTTCAACGGCAAAAAAAAAATAACTAAAATACATCAATAATAAATAATTAGGCATTACTAAACGAGCACACATTATTTAAATTGTTGCGTGGAGTTATGCTTATTACAGTAATTTATACAAATTATTTTTTGTATGATGAATATGTTATCGTCAATTACCGTGTATACAGGAAAATGATTTGATTATAACAAAACTAGCGACCCGCCCCTGCTTCGCACGGATTCCATGACGCCCGCGACTTCGTCCGCGTGGATTTAGGTTATTCGAAATCCCGTGGGAACTCTTTGGTTTTCCGGGATAAAAAGTAGCCTATGTGCTAATCCAGCATATTATCTATCTCCATTCCGAATTTCAGCCAAATCCGTCCAGTGGTTTTTGCGTGAAGGAGTAACAAACATACACACACACACACACACACACACACACATACAAAATTTCGCCTTTATAATATTAGTGTGAAGTGTGATTGTAACACACATTATGCAAATAAATAATTTCTATTCTATTCTATTAAAAAGACAATGGTTCATAGTTATTACCATTATGTACAAGAAATAATAAAAATGATATAAAATCTATGTGAAAAACAAACATCAAAAGCAAAAAAAAAAGTATGTCAACATGCAATCATTAAAATTATTGTTAGTCTTTTTTTTTATTTGCAGACCAGCGCTTGGCTGCAATCAGACCTGCTAGCAAGTGATGATGCAGCCTAAGATGGAGCGCGCTTGCCTAGAAGATGCCTATTCACTCTTAACTTGAAGGTACCCATACTAAAAGTGGAAGGGAAAACTGATGCCGGGACGGCGTTCCATATCCTAGCGGTTCAGATTAGAAACGAGGAAGCAAATCGCTTCGTACGTGCCCGAGGAATTTCAACTACGTACGGATGCAGACCTTGACGATGCCTTGCAGTACGATGCTAGAAAGCTGTTTCGTTTTAACTGAAACTTAAGTCTAAGCAAAGTCAAAGTGCACTCTATAGATTTCAACAGAAAACCTGTTATAGAAACTATGAAGAGCAACCGCCGAGTTTCTCGCTGGTTCTTCTCGGTAGGAACGGCATTCCGAACCAGTGGTAAATTATTTGACGATTTAAAAGCACTTGTAAAAGTTTATTTGAATAAAAATCTATTCTATTCTATTCTATGAAAAACATACCAATAAAGCACACAGCTGCGTCCGGGCCTTATGCGCAGCCTCGTGAAGGGGGGTGAAGCCCCATCTGTCCGCCGCGTTAGGGGGGGTTCCAGCCCTCAGCAGCAACGCGGCGAGCTCGACGTGGCCGTAGGACGCCGCGTTATGGAGGGGCACTAACCCCCCTTTGTCTCGTGCGGACACCGCCGCTCCTGCCTCTAAGAGTGCTTCGGCGACTTCAAGGTTGTTGTAGCCCGCTTTAACAAAATATCGTACGTTATTAGGTTCCGTACCTTAATAGGAAAAAAGGAACCCTTATACGATCACTTAGTTGTCTGTCTGTTTGTCTATATACAGGGTGGTCAAAAAGTCGTGGATCAAACAAAATAGGGAGATAGAAGAGGTCATTTCCAGCAAAAAAAAATTCTACTGCATGGCCATATTTAAATTGCCCTAAGAGTTATGAATATTTTTGGGTTTTTTAACAAAATACCAGATTCTCTTACAATTAGACTAATTAAAAAAAAATGAGATAAAAAACAATAAAACAAACGATGCTGTGTCATCACTAGATAATGTATCAGCACTACAAACCTTCTATTGAGGCTGTGGCTACCAAATTACAAGAGCAATTAATTTTTTTCCAAAACTTTTAAAGCGTTACCAAAAATTAAATGTCACTTTAAAAGCGCACTGTGAAAAAAAATTGTACTACGGAAAAGTGACCCTGTATCAGAAAAACTTGCTGATTTAATGCCAATTTAAATGAGGTATAACACATTACTCTTTGTTTCGTAATTCTGGTATTATAATCGTTTTTTCATATCAAGGTGCAAATTTCAGTAGATTAGTTTAATTCAAAATAATTTTGAAGATTATCATGCTGCTAGTTAAACTGTTAGTTTTTTGTACGTTGGAATGCTAGAAACATCACTGTGCTTGTCACACTTAAAATTTGTGAAAATAACAGAAACTCTTCACTACCACCACGTGCCAGAACTACCCAGAACGCCCTCTTTTCTAGGAAAAAATGGATAAAAAAACTATGCCTCTCTTTCACATCCTTCCTTATTCCAACAATGCAAATAAAATGGATGATTAGTGTGAACGAGAGGCATAGTTTCTTTATTCTTTTGTTTCCTAGAAAAGATGAACTACTTGCAAGACGGGCGTTCTGGGTAGTTCTGGCACGTGGTGGTAGTAAAGAGTTTCTGTTCTTTTCACAAATTTTAAGTGTGACACACAGTGATGTTTCTAGCATTCCAACGTACAAAAAACTAACAGTTTAACTAGCAGCATGATAATCTTCAAAATTATTTTGGAGTAAACTAATCTACTGAAATTTGCACCTTGATATGAAAAAACGATTATAATACCAGAATTACGAAACAATGAGTAATGTGTTATACCTCATTTAAATTGGCATTAAATCAGCAAGTTTTTCTGATACAGGGTCACTTTTCCGTAGTACAATTTTTTTTCACAGTGCGCTTTTAAAGTGACATTTAATTTTTGGTAACGTTTTAAAAGTTTTGGAAAAAAATTAATTGCTCTTGTAATTTGGTAGCCACAGCCTCAATAGAAGGTTTGTAGTGCTGATACATTATCTAGTGATGACACAGCATCGTTTGTTTTATTGTTTTTTATCTCTTTTTTTTTTAATTAGTCTAATTGTAAGAGAATCTGGTATTTTGTTAAAAAACCCAAAAATATTCATAACTCTTAGGGCAATTTAAATATGGCCATGCTGTAGAATTTTTTTTTGCTGGAAATGACCTCCTCTATCTCCCTATTTCATTTGATCCACGACTTTTTGACCACCCTGTATATATGTCGTCTTTGTCAAGAAAAAGGAATCAAAACGTATAGGGTACTTTTGACCTAGAATTACGAAATTCGGTAGGTAGCAATGTCTTACAGAGCACAAGTAAAGGAAAAAATCCGAAAACCGTGAATTATTGGTTACATCATTAAAAAACCGGCCAAGTGCGAGTCAGACTCGCGAACTGAGGGTTCCGTACTCAGGTATTTTTTCCAACATTTTGCACGATGAATCAAAAACTATTATACATAAAAATAAATAAAAATCCATTTTAGGATATCAGGTAAAGCCCTTTCATATGATACCCTACTTGGTAGTTATCTTATTTTGAAAATTGAAACACATTTTTTTTTAACGATGTAACGGTTTTCAGATTTATTCCTGTACTTGTGCTATAAGACCTACCCACCTACCAAATTTCGTGATTCTAGGTCAACGGGAAGTACCCTATAGGTTTCTTGACAGACACGACGGACAGACAGACAGACAGATAGACAGACAGACAACAAAGTGATCCTATAAGGGTTCCGTTTTTCCTTTTGAGGTACGGAGCCCTACAAAAATTAAAACGTTTTCAACCGATTTCGACAAAGGTACAGATGTCGTCTTGCAACCCGGAGACCGACATAGGCATTTTTTATCTCGGAAAATCAAAGACTTCCCACGGGGTTTTCGAAAACCCTGATTCTACGTCAATTTTACTATAGTATTTAAGTGTTTATTAAAACGATCGCAGTCGGGTTTTAGTTTTCAATTTAATCTTGTTCGTATAAAATGTAGCCTATGTCACCTGGACCTTTACAACGAATCAATTGACACCTCATTCATCAGAATCGGCCCAGTAGTTTAGGCGCTACGGTGGAACACACAGACATATGTACATACATACTTACATACATACATAGACTGCTAAAATCATAACCCTTCCTTTTGGCTTTGCCGCAGTCGGGTAATAAAGACGAGGTTCCGGAAATTACAACTAATTACACACGTAATTATACTTATAATTAGATACTGAATAACAAGCAAGACCGGTTGAATGCTAGTTAAAGATGCGTCGAACGGAACACTTTGAATCACAATAATTTTTTTAATCCGGATGTTTATAGCCTTTGAATATAAACCAAAACTTAAATTCAAGCAAAAGTATGCTAAAATTGAATCAAACTTTTGTGATCTCGATTACTGAATACAAAGAAGTTGGCCCGTATTCGGAGGACTAATTGTACAATATATAAAAATCCAGCCAAGTGTGAGTGAGACTCGCGCACCGAGGGTTCCGCACTCGGGTTTTTTTCCAACATTTTGTACGATAAATGAAAAACTATTATACATAAAAATAAATAAAAATCTGTTTTAGAATGTACAAGTAAAGCCCTTTCATATGATACCCCACGTGGTATGGTTATCTGACTTTGGAAATTGAAACAAGTTTTAATTTTTTTTTAAATTATGTAACCACAAATTTGCGGTTTTCAGATTTATTCCTGTATCTGTACTATAAGATCTACCTACCTGCCAAATTTCATGATGATTGGGAAAATACCCTATAGGTTTCTTGACAGACACGACGGACGGACGGACGGACGGACGGACGGACGGACAGACAGACAACAAAGTGATCCTATAAGGATTCCGTTTTACCTTTTGAGGTACGGAACCCTAAAAACGGCTACAAATACGCGATAGGTAATGTAAAATGAATAAATTCTCACCAGCAAGATGTAGAGGTGTGGAATTTCTACCGTGCGAGTCTCTACAGTTGACATTTTGTGGTGTTATCAATTTCCTGAAACAAACACATTTAATAAAATTCTATACAGGATGTAAAAAACTTCATCATCATCATCATCAGCCTGTGGACATCCACTGTTGGACATAGGCCTTCCCTATAGAGCGCCACCACACCCGGTCCCCAGCCTTCCTCATCCAGCCACTTCCCGCCAGCCGCTTTATATCGTCGGACCATCGTGCTGGAGGGCGTCCCACACTACGCTTGCTTATACGCGGTCTCCACTCAAGGACTTTCCGGCTCCGACGGCCATCGCCTCTACGACAGGCAAGGCCTGCCCACTGCCACTTCAGCTTGCTAATAGTTAGTAATAAAAAAACTTATTATCACATTGATGGTTTCATATGATACCCCACTTGGTATAGTTATCTTTGAAAATTGAAACACATTTTTAACCCCCGATCCAAAAAGAGGGGTGTTATAAGTTTGACGTGTGTATCTGTGTATCTGTGTGTCTGTGTATCTGTGTATCTGTGTATCTGTCTGTGGCATCGTAGCGCCTAAACGAATGAACCGATTTTAATTTAGTTTTTTTTGTTTGAAAGGTGGCTTGATCGAGAGTGTTCTTAGCTATAATCCAAAAAAATTGGTTCAGCCGGTTAAGAGTTATCAGCTCTTTTCTAGTTTTCGTGTAGAAAAGAAGGTTAGATAACCGTTAGGTTCTTAATATTAAGTCAATTGACAAATGTCAAGCTGTCAAGATGGACGTTGCCTAAATACATAATTATTTATTTGAAAATGATGTTTTGGAAAACTCAAATACTTTGGATCGTCGGGGGTGTTATAAATTTTTAATTTACACTTGTAATTTTTTTTAAATGATGTAACCACAAATTCGCGGTTTTCGGATTTATTCCGGTGCTTGTGCTATAAGACCTACCTACCTGCCAAACATGATTCTAATTCAACGGGAAGTACCCTATAGGTTTCTTGACAGACAGACAGACAACAAAGTGATCCTATAAGGGTTCCGTTTTCCTTTTCGTTCGTTCGTTCGTACGGAACCCTGAAAAATAAGCAGGATCAAATCAGCAGTAGTAACTCACTTGGCTCTAGCGAGGTCCCCGCGTTTCGCAGCGTCTAACAGCGCAGCATCCCCTCGCAGAGCATCTGCAGTATCGCTATCTCCCGCTCTCACCAGCTGGAGGGGCGTGAGGCCGTCGCGATTCCGTCGTGTCGGATCCGCTCCGTGCTGCATAAAAGATTTATATCCATACTTCCATATACATACTAATCACACTAATATTATAAAGGAGAAAGTTTGTATGTGTGTGTGTGTGTGTGTGTATGTTTGTTACTCCTTCACGCAAAAACTACTGGACGGATTGGGCTGAAATTTAGAATGAAGATAGATTATACCCTGGATTAGCACATAGGCTACTTTTTATCCCGGAAAATCAAAGAGTTCCCACGGGAATTTTAAAAAACCTACATCCACGCGAACGAAGTCGCGGGTATCAGCTAGTAATATTATAAATGCGAAAGTGTCTATCTGTCAGCCACCTTTTCATGGCCCAACAGTTTTTTTTAAGAAATATTAGCCATGCTAATCATGACTAATACTCCCCTTTCCCCTCCAATTCAGTGTAAAGCTTGTGCCAGGAGTGAATACGACAATAGTGCAACGGGTTTGAACCGCCGACCTTTCGGAATTCAGTCCGCTCCTCAACCGTTGAGCTATCGATCAAGATTGACCGATTTTGATGAAATTTGGTACAGAGTCAGCTTACATCCCAGGGACGAACATACGCTACTTTTTATCCCGGTAAATCAAAGAGTTCCCACGGGATTCTTAAAAACCCATCCTAGCCTGAGGTAGCCTGCGTCCCTGTAATTGACTTAGGCATTTTATCCCGGAAGATCAAACAGTTCCCACTGGATGTTTAAAAACTTAAATCCACGCGGACGAAGTCGTGGGCATCCTCTAGTACGTGAACATAGCCGTAACAAACTATACTTAAGGTGTGTTGTAGTTGTTATCGAGGTGGTCATTACTTGTAGTAGTGTTGCTCTATTTTTTTATGCTGGGGGTGTTCCAATAGACATAATGTATGACGCCTGTCTTTTTCCCTTCCACTGACCTTGAGCAATAACCTGACTATGTCCGCCTTGCCCTTAGCAGCGGCTTCGTGCAGCGGCGTAAAGCGCCAGAGGTCCGCCGCGTTGACCCCAGCGCCCGCGGACACCAGCAACTCAGTCACCTCGAAGTGACCGTACGAGCACGCATTGTGCAGAGGCACCAGACCACTGAAAAAATTCAAAAAAAATATCAAAATCCATACTTCCATACTAATATTATAAATGACAAAGTGTGTCTGTCTGTCTGCTGCCCAACCGCTGAACCGATTTTAATGTTCCAGACTTGTGATACATCCCGGGGAAGGACATAGGCTACTACTAGGACTAGGTCGTGCATGGAGTACTGCAGTCGCCTCTATGATGGCTCCGCAAAGTACCAACTAGCGGCTCTGGATGCCGTTGACCGTCGAGCTAGGAGACTTATAGGCGAAGACTCTCCTTTGTTGGCGAAACTTCAAAGTCTCGATCACCGCCGTAAGGTCGCCGGCTTATCGGTGTTTTATAGGATATATTTCGGAGAGTGTGCACAGGAACTTTGCGATCTTGTCCCCCCTTCACCATTTTACCACCGAACCGCAAGACGTCGGGCGAGTTTCCATCCTTATGTCGTCGACATTCCATCTACACGCACAAAACGTTTTGCGTCTTCATTCCTCATACGCATGGCTAAGCTTTGGAATACTCTTCCGCGATCTGTGTTTCCTACCAATTACAATCCGGGTATCTTTAAAACAAGAGTGAATAGGCACCTTCTAGGTAAGCGCGTCCCATCTTAGACCACATCATCACTTTCCATCAGGTGTGATTGTGGTCAAGCGCTTACCTATAGTGAATAAAAAAAAAAACTTTTAATCACGGAAAATCAAAGAGTTCCTACGGGACCTGTATCAGTAGTGGGGCGGAAATGGATTGATCATGAATATATTTACAAGTACTTTTGAATCGTCAAAGAGACGAAAGAAAAGAATGGAAGATAGAAACGAGTCGAGATTGAAAAAAAACCGGTCAAGTGCGAGTTGGACATGCATACGTAGGGCTCCGTACCATCGTGCAAAATAAATAACTTTTTTTTCATTATCATGGCAGACATTTTAAAATTTTTAGGGTTCCGTACCTCAAAAAGAAGAAAAAACCGTATAGTATGTTGACGGGTCGTCGTGGTCATTTTGATTTAATTTACAGACTAGCGCTTGGCTGCAATCAGACTCGCTAGCAAGTGATGATGCAGCCTAAGATGGAGCGCGCTTGCCTAGAAGTTGCCTATTCACTTTTAAATTGAAGGTACCCATATTAAAAGTGGAAGGGAATACTGATGCCGGAAGGGCGTTCTAGAAGTTCGGATTAGAAACGAGGAAGCAAATCGCATCGTACGTATCCGAGGAATTTCAACTACGTACAGAATTTCATTTACCACAAGATCAAAGCAGACAGGCATTCCGAACCAGTGGTAGATGCTCGTGACGATTCAAAAGTACTTGTAAAAGTCTAATTTAATCAAAATATTTTGAATTTCAATTTGAATTTAACGATTTTGTAAGATTTTGGTACAGATCTGTAAACAAGTGTAAATTAAAAATTTATAACACCCCCGACGATCCAAAGTACTTGAGTTTTCCAAAACATCATTTTCAAGTAAATAATTATGTATTTAGGCAACGTCCATCTTGACAGCTTGACATTTGTCTATTGACATAATATTATGAACCTAACGGTTATCTAACCTTCTTTTCTACAAGAAAACTAGAAAAGAGCTGATAACTCTTAAACGGCTGAACCAATTTTTTTAGATTATAGCTAAGAACACTCTCGATCAAGCCACCTTTCAAACAAAAAAAACTAAATTAAAATCGGTTCATTCGTTTAGGCGCTACGATGCCACAGACAGATACACAGATACACAGATACACAGATACACAAATACACAGACACACAGATACACAGATACACACGTCAAACTTATAACACCCCTCTTTTTGGGTCGGGGGTTAAAAAAGGAAGGGGAGACCTTTCATCGAATGAAAAATGAATAAAAAACCTCTCATGATGTATTTGAAGACCACTTACCCCTTATCTTTAGCATGGACATCTGCCCCTCTCTGAAGCAGTAGCTGAGCAAGCGGTAGCCTGTTGTATCTGAAACAAGATAAAGTTGAAAACTAAAACCCGACCGCGATCGTCTTAATAAACGCTGAAATATTATAGTAAAATTGTTTTTCTGTCGCTTGCTATATTTTAATGTTGTAGTACATTTATATTTATGAACTCAGAATTTTATCCTTTTTCAAAATAATTTTCTGTACCATTAATAAAGATGCATCCATCATTTGCAGTAAATTGCTTCATATGGTCACGTAACGTCATAATTGGCTAATTTGCCTAGATTGAGTGATTTCAATTGTCCGTGTAAACGCAAAATGCGTGTTCTGAGAAAACTTTTTTAGGGTTCCATACCTCAAAAGGAAAAACGGAACACTTATAGGATCACTTTGTTGTCTGTCTGTCTGTCTGTCTGTCTGTCCGTCCGTCCATGTATCGTGAAAAATGTTGGAAAAATACTCGAGTACGGAACCCTCAGTGCGCGAGTCTGACTCGCACTTGGCCGGTTTTTTAGGGTTCCGTACCCGATGGGTACCAACGGAACCCTATAACTAAGCCTCCGCTGTCCGTCCGTCTGTCTGTCTGCCAGCGGGATGTATCTCGTGAACCATAATAGGTAGAGACCTAAAATGTTCACAGAATGTGTATTTCTATTGCTGCTATAACAACAAAATTGCCACCGATATTTTATGTGCGAGTCCGACTCGCACTTGACTGATTTTAGTTATTTTTAATAGGGTTCCCTATCTCAAAGGAAAAACGGAAGCCTTATAGGATCACTTTGTTGTCTGTCTGTCTGTCCGTTGTGTCTGTCAAGAAAACCTATAGGGTACTTCCCGCTGACCTAGAATCATGTTTGGCATGTCGGTAGGTCGTCTAGCACAAGTAAAGGAAAAAATCCGAAAACCGATGTTACATGACACAAAATAAAATGTTTCTATTTTCAAAGTAACATAACTATACCAAGTGGGGTATCATATGAAAGGGCTTTACCTGTACATTCTAAAACAGATTTTTATTTATTTTTATGCATAGTAGTGCAAAATGTTAGAAAAAATACCCGAGTACGGAACCCTCGGTGGGCGAGTTTGACTCGCACTTGGCCGGATTTTTTTTTTGTACAAGACTGACAGTAGTCTCCGTAATTGTACTTAACTGTCGATCGACTTATCATTAGAAATGAACGTAAGTTAGCAGAGGTTAGAAGCTTGTTCATTCAATATTAATGGAAACTATATATTTCTAGGAAGACCAAGGTTTAGAAAAAACCCGACCGCACGTAAAGATATGGTAAACAAAAATTGAGATAAATAACGTAGTTACACGTAAATTGGTTACATTATGTAAAATAATGTACGTGTGTAGTTTTGATTAAGTACACGATAATATATTTTTTGGGTTCCGTACCCAATGGGTAAAACGGAGCCCTAATAATGTTACTCTGCTGTCTGTCTGTCTGTCCGAGTGTACACGGGTCTCTAGCTTATGGACGAAATGAGTTACAAACCTGAAATTCTGGTATTTGGTGCAGAACGTTGACCCAAACCCAATATTGAATAAGAAATTATTCAATGAAATTGTTTTTCAGGGGACTCATATACATGAATAAGTAAAAATTCCTACCCTAGCATGTGGAGTATCTTTGTTTAAAGCTTATTGAGTAGAGTATGAATAGGTTTTTTATTCTTTTTATCAAAAAAAAAAAAAGAAATGGGTGGCCGTCAAAGTTTTAGACCATTTGTGTGACGGGGTCTATCTCAAAAACTAAACCAGTTAAGACTATGAATTATTAATATATTATTATTAATATGTATATGAATATTTTGGTATACTATATACTGTATTTAAATAACAAATACTGAGACTGCGATAAATAAAACCTAGAATCATGAAAATCGGCAGGTATGTAGGATTTATAGCACGCGTAAGCGGAAAATCTGAAAACCGTGAATTTCTGATTACCTGCATCACAAAACAAATATTATAATGTGTTTATAAGATTAAGGTATCGTATGAAAGGGCTTTATCTGTACATTCTAAAACAGATTTTTATTTATTTTTACGCATTATAGTTTTTGATTTCTCGTGCAAAATGTCGAAAAAAATATAGTTCCTCCTTCCTTATCTCCGAATTAAGTTTTCCAATCGAAAAATCTCTAATAAATATGGTCAACTAGCTGATACCCGAGACTTCGTTCGCGTGGATGTAGGTTTTTAAAATTCCCGTGGGAACTCTTCGATTTTTCGGGATGAAAAGTAGCCTATGAGCTAATCCAGGGTATATTCTATCTCCATTCTCAGTCCAATCCGTCAAGTAGTTTTTGCGTGAAGGAGTAACAAACATACACACACACACACATACAAACTTTCTCCTTTATAATATTAGTGTGATATGTAAATTAAAACAAAACTTATGTACGGAATCCTCGGTGCGCGAGACTGACTCGCACTTGGCTGGTTTTTTTATTCTTTAAAGATGTTTTGTTTGTTTATTTTCATCGAATTACTGTATTAGCCTAGAGGTCAAGGTTACGGCCTTAGAGCGATGAGCGGTGGTTAAGACCTTAAATTAATATTCGGGGATCCAGGGTTCGATCCCGGGATAAAAAATATAGTAAATCTACTTATAGTAAATCTAGATGATACCCGCGGCTTCGTCCGCGTGGATTTAGGTTTTAAAAAATCCCTTGGGAACTCTTTGATTTTCCGGGATAAAAAGTAGCCTATGTCGATTTTCGGGACGCAAGCTACAATATTCATATAAGTCAATCATAAATGCATGGGCCTTTAAGAATCCCGTGGGGAAATCTTGGATTTTCCGGGATAAAAAGTAGCCTATGTCGATTTTCGGGACGCAAGCTACAATATTCATATAAGTCAATCATAAATGCATGGGCCTTTAAGAATCCCGTGGGGAAATCTTGGATTTTCCGGGATAAAAAGTAGCCTATGTCGATTTTCGGGACGCAAGCTACAATATTCATATAAGTCAATCATAAATGCATGGGCCTTTAAGAATCCCGTGGGGAAATCTTGGATTTTCCGGGATAAAAAGTAGCCTATGTCGATTTTCGGGACGCAAGCTACAATATTCATATAAGTAAATCATAAATGCATGGGCCTTTAAGAATCCCGTGGGGAAATCTTGGATTTTCCGGGATAAAAAGTAGCCTATGTCCGTCCCTGACCTGATGATACAGTGGACCCCCGGTAATCCGAAAAAAGTTTTGCAGGCCAGTGTTGAACTATCGAATTTGTCGGATTATAGAGTACCCAGTCTCGACAGTTGACGAGCCTCGGCCGCGCATTCAGGATCGTCCGCGCGATTTCCACGTCGCCGGTCCGCGCGGCTTCTAACAGCCGCACGCAGCCGAGTTGGTTCTTACCCGGCAGCGAAATGTAAGGGCGTGGAATGTCGTCCGTCCACGTCTCGACAGTTAAAGAGCCTCGGCCGCGCGTCCAGGATCGTCCGCGCGGTTTCCACATCGCCGGTTCGCGCGGCTTCTAAAAGCCGCACGCAGCCGAGTTGGTTCTTACCCGGCAGCGAAATGTAAGGGTGTAGAATGTCGTCCGTCCACGTCTCGACAGTTGACGAGCCTCGGCCGCGCGTCCAGGATCGTCCGCGCGGTTTCCACGTCGCCGGTCCGCGCGGCTTCTAGCAGCCGCAGGGCAGCTGCGTTTGAACAGGCATCTAAGGACAAACGAATGAACAACTTGAGTGATGACTTCTATTGACTGATAAAGAGCCACCATGTTGCGTCTTGCCATGTCAGGCAGTGACTAAATGACTGATCTATCAACTACTGGACAGTTCGGGCTGAAAGGCATACCTACAGATAGCTATTATGATGCAAACATCCGCTGAGACAGGAATTTTGAAAATTCAACCCCTAAAGTGGGGGTTGTATTAGGGGTAAATAGGGGTTTGTAATTTGTGTAGTCCACGTGGACTACAAAAAACAATATAAAATATAATATAATTCCTCATTATCTAGGTAGAACGTATAAAAAAATTGTGATCATTTTCATTTATCTGTATTTTTATAAAACTGTGTAGTTATATTATACTACGAGACATGAAATGGTTATGTAACTTACTTATACAGGGCTGTTTGGCAATTAGTATATAAAGATGACACGTACCCATGCTACTTTGATCTGATAAATACAATGCTGAAGTATAACGAAATAAAATTGTAAAAATTTCCATACAAAATTAAAAAAAAAAATTATGTCAAAGTTTTCATGACCCTAACGTGCCCTAACTTACTGAGATCGTTGGTCATCTTTAGATAGGCCAAGACAACGATCTCAGTGAGTTAGGGCACGTTAGGGCTATGAAAACATGGACATTAAAAAAAAATGGAAATTTTTATAATTTTATTTCGTCATAATACTTCAGCATTGTATTTATCAGATCAAAGTAGCATGGGTACGGGTCGTCATTATATACTAATTACCAAACACCCTGTATGTTAAGTAGTAAGTACTTTATATACGACTAGCTTTTGCCTGCAATTTTGTCAGCGCGACATAGTTTATAGACATTATAGCTTATTAGATAACCGCGACTTCGATTTAGGGTTTTTAAAAAATCCCGTTTTAAAATTAAAAAATTTAAAAAATTAATTCTTCGGGATAAAAAGGAAAGTCAATTTTCGGGACGCAAGCTACCTCTGCACCAAATCCATACTTAAGGTATGATATTCTCTCCAGCCGCGACGCGCGGCAGTGACGCGCTACGCGGTACGCGCGTCGCGGCTGGAGAGAATATCCCGCGGGGCGCTGCCGCGACGCGCAGTTCAGTTGCAGTTCAGTTCAAGTGCGTGGGCACCTTTTAATCTTAGCGAAAGTGTGTCTCGTTTCGCGTCTTCGTCGTCGCGATTTAGAAAACAATAATCGCGATTATCTTCGGAACCTTGCCTAAAGGGACTTCCTTTAATCATTTATTTTAGTTATTATATTATATTTTGTAAGGTTTTTTTTAGTTTTAGGTTCATTATTTTAATTATTATTATTTAGTTTAGTTGTTTAGTTTATTATTAATCATCGCGATTTATATAAAAGTTCTACTAACTTAGGTACTTTATCCAATTTTCGTAATGTTGCACGCCACAAAGTGGTAAACTGTTAGGACTAATAAATTAACAACACCTAAACATGTACACAGTTCATGCAATAAACTTATTCTTAGATTTTTAAAAATCCCGTGGGAACTCTTTGATTTTCCGGGATTAATCCTAAGTCCGTCTCGGGATGTAATTTTGATGAAGTTCGGTACAGAGTTATCTGTGTCAAACTTCATCAAAAAATCGGTTAAACGGATGGGCCGTAAAAAGCTAACAGACAGACAGATAGACAGACACATTTACGCATTTATAATAATTTATGGTTTTTCTATAAATATTCCATGCCTAGAACCGTTTACGCTGAGGTTTTTGTGTAGGTTTTTTCCCATCTACCTATCCATCGCGTGACGTATGTTAATAGGCATAGGTATTATTTATTATAATATATATACAGGTTCTATACTTATACCTATTATGATATATACACACAAAACCGCTTTGGTTGGGGTTTTGCCCTATGCGCTGCCTCTTCTGTATATTTTAAAGGCCCATATAAATATATACGATCATAATTACGATCAACCCATCGCCGGCGCACTACTGAGCACAGGTCTCCTTTCGGTATGAGAAAGATTTAGGTTATAGTCCGCCATGCTAACGGGAGTCACACATCTCGACGTCACGTCGATCCGCGGCACGTATATGAGTATCTCCGTGTTTAATAATTCGTAAAAACATAAGATGGCTCAAAAAAGCCTTGAAAATTTGATAAAAGAGTTGCAAAAGACAGTGCTTACTTTGTGTAATAAAGTGGATAACTTAGAAACAAAACTGAATGACCAAAGTGCGCTAATTAATCAGCAAACAGAAGTTATAGCACAGTTAAAATATTTCACAAACAAGTCAAGTACCGTCGAGTCATCGAATGTGGACGTGCATGCAGGCAACGATAATAAAGCGCTGCAGCGACCGGTTCGTCAAGCGCGTCTAAAGGCACCAAAAAGTGAAACAGCGGCAATAAAGCGCCTCAAGGTACCGGCCGGCGCACCTCGCCGAGCAAGCATTGCATCGTCGGTTGACTCATCTGAGTGTGGGGCAACGCCAATCACTGCATCGGCGCCAAACACTCCGCCAATCACCGCAGTTGGACAGAAGCCGTCACTTGCGCGTGCGCAACCTCATGATCGGACTGACTGCATTGATGTAAACAATGAATGGACGCAGGTTACGAACCGACGACCGCGAATTCAACGGAATGTTATACGTGGTGTAGCCGAAAAAGGTAAAATTTCTTTGGAAGCTGCCGAACGTTGGAATTACTACCACTTGTATTATGTGAAGGAAGGGACATCCGACAGGGACATAGCTGAATATTTGGAAAACTTGTGCGCCAACGAAAAGTGTGTGGTCGAAACCCTAAAGTCTCGCGGCCATTATGCTTCATTTAAAATAGGCGTTAAGTCAAAATTTGACAGTCTGATTCTGGACGGGAATAATTGGCCAGAGGATATCTGTATAAAGACGTGGAGAAATGGGTTTCGGAAGCACACCGAAGCTAAGCAGGACTAAATCCTGTGATATCCTATATCAAAACGTCAGAGGGTTACGTAGCAAAATTGATACATTTAAACTTTCGATTATAAGCCAGCCATATGACATCTATGCGATCACCGAGACGTTTTTAAATAGTGGTGTATATGACGCCGAGTTGTTTCCTAAAGGATATACGGTAATTCGATGTGACCGCGCTAACGAAGCCGGTTGGGGTGGTGTTTTATTGGCAGTGCGTGATTCTTATACTGTTCGTGTAATTAATGACGTAGTAAACTATGAAAAAAGTGTAGAAGCGGTATTTGCAATTATATCATGTAAATATATTAAGTTTCTTTGTGGGGTAATCTATATCCCACCTAGTTCCAGTGACCATTTTTACTTACATATGTTGGATATTATAGAAAATCTTATATCTGAGTACTCAGAACTTAAAGTTATATTACTAGGCGATTTTAATTTAACTTCTTGTAGTCAAAATGTAAGAAATCAATTTAACTGTACTTTGGAATTTTGTAAATTAGAACAGTTGAACACTATCGGAAATAAATACGGTGGTATCTTGGATCTGGTGCTGAGTAATTTTGACGGCGAGTATGTTTCAAAAATACAGCTTGCGGAGCCGCTCGTGCGTCCGGACGCGTACCATCCTGCGCTCGAGTTCAGCCTGGCGCTGAAATCGCCAAACTGCGGTCCGTCGTCCGCGCATGCCGCGCCGCCCGCGCACCCCGCGACGTCACCACGGGAACCGCGCGATAAGCAGTATAACTGGCGTAAGGCGGACTATTTCTCGCTGTACGAAGCTATGGCATCAATTAACTGGGACACACTGTACAGTGTAAATGACGCGAATTTAGCTGTTCAAATATTCTATGATACACTGTACGACTGTTTTAATCAAAATGTCCCAGTTAAGAGATTATTAATTAGAAATTTTCAATATTCATATCCGTCATGGTATACGCCGGAAATAATAAAGTACATAAGATTTAAATATTTCAACCATAAGAAGTATAAATCTGAGGGGAAACCCTATAACTTGGAAATGTTTAAATACTATAGGCATCTAGTTAAAATATTAATAAATTCTGCTTACAAAAACTATATAAAAAATACCGAATTTAAGATCAACAGTGATCCAGCAAATTTTTGGAAATTCTTAAAAAATCAAAAAGATTTAAAATCTGTTACAAAGGAGTTTATTAACAAGGGTAAAATCATTTGTGAGCAGGAGGCAGCACAAGCGTTTGCTACTTACTTTGAGTCGGTATTTCTGGTAAACAGGCCCGTAGTAGGCGATATAACCACTGATAATATGCGCTCCAAATCTTCTGTGCTGATCGATGTCTATTTAATTGATGACAAAAGTCTAATTAAAGCGGCAAAAAAAATTAAACCTAACACATCGGCGGGACCAGATGCAGTTCCACCTTTCATCGTCAAGGACTGCTTACGCTTGCTGGCAGAACCTCTAAAATACTTGTACAATCTATCATTAACAACTGCGACGTATCCTAATGTATGGAAAATTTCTAAAGTTACGCCTATCCCCAAGCAGAGCTCCAACAACAATATTGACAATTTTAGACCAATTGCCGTGCTTTCAGTCTTCGCAAAGCTTTTCGAAACCGCTATTAACAACCAAATTAGACAGCAAACTCAAATATACATGTCTAATTGCCAACACGGTTTTCGAGCCAGTCGGTCTACTTTGACAAACCATATAAATTTTGTTGACTATGCTTTGGCTGAAATGGATGCTGGTAGACAAGTCGATGTTGCATATTTCGATTTCAAAAAAGCGTTTGACCGCGTGGAAACGTCTGTACTTATGCAAAAGCTATCAAATATAGGGTTTACTCCTAAACTTTTGAACTTTTTTCAAAATTATTTTACGAACAGACAACAATATGTTCAATTGGCAAGATATAGATCAGACTACTACCCAACACATTCTGGAGTGAGTCAAGGCAGTACCTTGGGACCTACCTTGTTCTTGATTATGATTAACGACTTGCCTGACGTCGTAAAAAAGGCAAAATGTTTAATGTTTGCTGACGACCTAAAACTGTTTCTAAGCATAGAGGATGTAAAGGATGTAAACTTACTCCAGCAGGACATAAACAATGTAGTTGTATGGGCAAAGAATAATTTATTGGAATTTAATATTTCTAAATGTAAGATCATGACGCTATCACATAAAACTAACAATATCATCGTGGACTATAAGATATCTGGCGAATCACTTGAAAGGGTTACACAAATCCGAGATCTAGGCTTAACGGTTGATGTGAAACTTAGTTTTAATGACCATATAGATAAAATATGTAAGGAGGCCCATAAGCTTTTAGGATTTGTTATGCGACAGAGTAAGCGTTTCACCAATCCGCTAGTATGTGTTACCTTATTTAATGCTTATGTCCGCAGCAAGTTGGAGTACAACTCTGTAGTCTGGAGCCCACTCAGTGCTAGTCATATACTTACCATTGAGAGGGTCCAGCGAAAATTCGCGCGTGGTTTATACAAAAAAATGTACGGATACTATCCATATCTGTACCCTTCCTTATTCGTCTCGGGTATGGTGGGTCTAGACTCTCTGGAGTTAAGACGAAAGAGAGCTACTCTCATCCATTACTACCTACTTATGAACAATAAGGTGGATAATCCGGACACATTGTCGCGTTGTGCGTTGGCGGTACGGGCGCCGGACAAGCCGCTCCGGTCATGCCGGAAGTGGCCTTTCTTTGCGCTCGAGTCGTCCCGCACGCGGTATGCTCAAAGTGCGCCAACCTCCCGCGCCCTTTCCGCGCTAAATCAATTGATTGCTCAGCACCAGAGCCTAGATTTGTTCAACATTAATATCAATAGTTTTATGTTATGTATAGAATAGTAGTAATAGAAAATATTTGTTAATAATTAATTATAATATAATCATTAATCATAACTTGCAATGCGGTTTGGCATTTGCTTGCTGTTAGCATTGTAAGAATCTGAAAATAAATAAATAAATAAATAATAAATAAATAAAATCTTTGAGAACAATATGGAGAACTCTCAAGCTTGCAGGTTTCCTCACGATGTGTTCCTTGTTAACAGGGCTCTCTCCGTCACTCGTTTCATACAATCGTAGTTCCAATTTCATTTGAATATTAAGCAACCAAAGGCCATGAAATTTTGCAGACATTCTAGAAACTAATATCTGTGTCTGTGGTGTTTTAGATTTTTCTAAAAATATGTAGTTTTAAAATTACAGGGGCTCAAAGATTTGTATGAAATTTTTTAAGACCGCGTAACTTTGAAACCGAATATTTTAACAGAAATCTGGAAAACCACAGACATAGATATTAGTTTCTAGAATATGTCTGCAAAATTTCATGGTCTTTGGTTGCTTAATATTCAAATGAAATTGGAACTACGATTGTATGAAACGAGTGACGGAGAAAGCCCTCTTAAGGGGGTAAAATAGGGGTCTGAAATTTGTGTAGTAAACGCGGACGAAGTCGCGGGGAGAAGCTATTAACACTATAATATTAAGTTTTTTTGATTCCAACAAACAATACCTAAATATAAAAAAATAAGAATAAAAAATTCATTGCCGGCCCACTATTGAGCATGGGTCTCTTCGCAGAGTGAGAAGAGTTAAGACTTTAGGCCATAGTCTGCCACGCTGGCCCAATGCGGACTGACAGACTTCACACACCTTTGAGTACATGGACTTATGGTTAGGTAGGTACATTAACACTATAATATTATGATTTGTTTGATTCCAAACAACAATATTAGTAGGTGTAAACACATATGAGAGGAGTTCCACGCGCTATGTCTCTGTCACAGAATTTCACCAAAACATCCGCAAGGGTTAGTATGACCAAAATGAGATTTTCATATGATTCGAGCGTCGAGTCGAAACTTTTTTAAATTTTTTTGGGTTCCGTATCTCAAAAGGTAAAACGGAACCCTTATAGGATTACTCTGTTGTCTGTCTGTCTGTCCGTCGTGTCTGTCGAGCATTTTATGTATAATAGTTTTTGATTTATCGTGCAAAATGTTGGAAAAAATACCCGAGAAGGGAACCCTCAGTGCGCGAGTCTGACTTGCACTTGGCCGGTTTTTTTATTTTTTCTTCAGATACAATAGTTAGCCCTTGACCGCTATCTCACGTAAGTGATGATACAGTGTTAGATGAAAGCGGGCTAACCTGGAAGAAGTATAACAGTTTTTACTAAACCCACACCCTTTTGGTTTCTACACGGTATCGTACCTTTGCCAGTAGGGTGGTAACTAGCCACGGCCGAAGCCTCCCAACAAACCAGATTTAAAAATTATAAAATTCTTAACCCCTGCCGGGAATCGAACCTCGGACCTCCCACTAATAAGACTACAGCGCTTACCACTGCGCCAAGGAGGTCGTCAAAAGTGACGGATAGTCTTGTTTCCAATTCGCTAAGATATGGAAAGCCCTTCCGGCATCGGTTTTCCCCTCCACTTTTAATACAGGTACCTTCAAGTCAAGAGTTGCCCAAGCCTTAATATTTTAATAGTTTGTAAGTTTATGCCTACAACACTAATTACCATAACAATTCGACTTAATCACAATTCGACACTATTAAGATGTTCAAGCAATTTAAAAAACTTAATTGAGTTTCCTAAATAGAAATGATTGCTCAGAAAAAAATAGCAATAATTGGTCAAAATATTGTCAGTGCACACGTGATGCGCGGTGATGCCATGCCGGCTCGTTATACGTAGCCTATAGTTAATAAACACATTTTTATTATGTTTTTTTTAAATAAAAACAAACATTCCTAACTTTCGTTAAATTACAGTAAAAAAGATAAATACGATAACACATCAAAACCAATAAACCTTTTCTGTATTCGCTTTTTTTTAGGGTTCCGTACCAGAAGCATGCAACCCGGACTCCATTAGCCTCCGCTGTCCGTCAATCCGTCTGTCTGCCAACTTGCTATATTTCGTGAAAAGTAACAGATAGAGAGTGAAATTTTCACAGAATGTGTTTCTATTACCGTTATAAATGCGGTATATCAACAAATACTTAATACAAATTTCGAAATGGGCACCACGAAAATTATAAAAAAATTAAAAAGTGTTATTTCTTGTATACTGGGGCGGAACCATTCGTGCGCAAGTACGACTCGCACTTGACCGTTTTTTAAAGTAATTAAAAAATAGCCAAGTAAATATAAATGCGAAAACCACATCAAATTAGACGGGAATGTCATACTTTGAACGCTGGAAAATTTTCTTTATATCTACACTTATTATTATAAAGAGGTAAAGTTGTGAGTTTGGTCAAAAGTCAAATTATTTATTCATAACAAGTGTAAATTAAAAATTTATAACACCCCTGACAAGTGAAGGTTACAGTAACTAGAAAAGAGCTGATAACTTTCAAATGGCTGAACCGATTTTCTTGGATTACAGCAAAGAACACTTTCGATCAAGCCACCTTTTAACAAACAAACCTAAATTAAAATCGGTTCATTAGTTTAGGAGTTACGATGCCACAGACAGATACACACGTCAATCTTATAACACCCCTCTTTTTGGGACGGGGCTTAAAAGTAGGAAACATTGTACTCTTTTTCATGGTCGGAATTGTTAGATTTTGTAAGATAATAATGTAATTACGTTAACTTAAAACGCGGTTCTAAACGCGCCCAGGTCTGAGAAGATCCCACAAAAACTTTCATCTTTTCATTTATATGAACCTTTACATTGTAATAGGATAGATCTTGTAAAAATACTTTTGTAAATGTTGTTGATAACAAATAAATAAATTAAAAAAAAAAACTCGTCATCGAATTTCTTCGAAAACTATCGACTGGTACTAAGGTTGCGGTCATATAGACGTAATTCGCTAGGCATTATAAGCTTCCGTCACCAATGTTCACGGCCAGTCAGTCATCTGCCGGCTTGTTCAGTTCGTTGTAGTGTCTTCTGTGTTTTGGTGCCTTAACCTTGGATCGTTGTGATAAGTTCTAAACGTAAGTACCTAACTACTTATCTATAGGCCTCATATCTTTTAATAAGCGACGGTATAAGTGACAGCCCGTTCACACATGGGAGTCCGTTTTACTGGTACGTTTTTAACGGATACGTCATAAATTTATGCTCTGTTCACACATAGGCACCGTATAACGTTCAACGGATCCGTCATTACTGGAAGCGATGTGTGAACAGAAAACTCGCAGTATACCGCCGCTATTCTACAAGGACGGATCTATCCATTGAAATTCTACGTATCCGTATATTTCCGTTCCGTCCGTCCAGTATTCGATGACAAAACGGAATGTAATTTTTTTACGGAACGATATTTTTTACTGTATACAGAATACTGTGCCCTGTGTGAAGTCGCTCATACAACCACATACGCCATCAACGAAAAAAAAACATACACGAAAAAACGGAACAGTAAAACGGAGACATGTGTGAACCGGCCGTGACAACAGATCACTTTAAAAAACAAGTGAAAATTAAAAATTTATAACACCCCCGACAAGTGAAGGTCACAGTAACTAGAAAAGAGCTGATAACTTTCAAACGGCTGAACCGATTTTCTTGGATTATAGCTAAGAACACTCTCGATCAAGCCACCTTTCAAACAAACTAACCTAAATTAAAATCGGTTCATTACTTTAGGAGCTACGATGCCACAGACAGATACACAGATACACACGTCAAACTTATAACACCCCTCTTTTTGGGTCGGGGGTTAAAAAGTAAGTACCTTACTACTCTCTAATTAGGCCTCATATCTTTTAAGTAGCGAAGATAAAAGTGGCTATAGGTATTTTATATTGCTATAGGTACGGGGGAAAGGAAAAGGCAAAATTAGGACCTACAAAGTCGGTCATCCCATCTAGTTACTGACCTGGGTCAACTTTACTTAATTAGTGTAATCAACAATATAGGTACGTTGTCAAAAGACCTCTCCCTCTCTGTCATATTAGGGTACTAGCCGATGCCCGCGACGTCGCCCGCGTGGATTTAGGTTTTTTAAAATCCCGTGGGAACTCTGTGATTTTCCGGGATAAAAAGTAGCCTATGTGCTAATCCAGGATATTATCTATCTCCATTCTAAATTTCAGCCAAATTCGTCCAGTAGTTTTTGCGTGAAGGAGTAACAAACATACACACACACACACATACAAACTTTCGCCTTTATAATATTAGTGTGATGTGATAGTGTGACTAGTTGACTCGCCCCAACTTCGCTCGGGTGTTATGTCTGTATATCCTGTGTGTCTGTGAGGGTCAACAATCAACATTTTACAGAAAACCTATATGAAAAATCTCAGTTTTGTAGCCCCAGTTGTACGTCAATACGTCAGTCAGTGAGTTACTCCTTTTGCATACGTGCAACGATTAGGTTAAGTACATGATTAACAACACCAATTTATTAACCCCCGACCCAAAAAGAGGGGTGTTGTAAGTTTGACGTGTGTATCTGTGTATCTATGTATCTGTGTATCTGTCTGTGGCATCGTAGCTCCTAAACTATTGAACCGATTTTTAACCCCCGACCAAAAAAGAGGGGTGTTATAAGTTTGACGTGTGTATGTGTGTATCTGTGTATCTATGTCTGTGGCATCGTAGCTCCTAAACTATTGAACCGATTTTAATTTTTTTTTTTTTTTTTCGTTTAAAAGGTGGCTTGATCGAGAGTGTTCTTAGCTATAATTCAAGAAAATCGGTTCAGCCGTTTGAAAGTTATCAGCTCTTTTCTAGTTACTGTAACCTTCACTAGTCGGGGGTGTTATAAATTTTTAATTTACACTTGTTTAAGGTTAATTACCGGTTACTTAACACATACTAATATTAGAAGTGCGGAAGTGTGTCTGTCTGTGTGTTACCTTTTCACGTGTCTGGCAATCCATGACGTGATTTCTAATATTATTCCGAAGAAAATATAAAAAAATTAGACTTTATATTTTGACGTAAGATTTTTTAACCCCCGACCCAAAAAGAGGGGTGTTATAAGTTTGACGAGTGTATCTGTGTATCTGTCTGTGGCATCGTAGCTCCTAAACTAATGAACCCATTTTAATTTAGTTATTTTTGTTTGAACGGTGGCTGAACCGATTTTCTTGGATTATAGCTAAGAACACTCTCGATCAAGCCACCTTTCAAACAAAAAAAACTAAATTAAAATCGGTTCATTCGTTTAGGCGCTACGATGCCACAGACAGATACACAGATACACACGTCAAACTTATAACACCCCTCTTTGTGGGTCGGGGGTTAATAACGAAGGTCTGGCACGCGCTGGCTCTATAATAACTATGTGCGTCGTCGGTTCAAGTAAAGGAAAGGTTTATTGACCTATACACAAGTTCAAATTTTCAACTCAACAAAAACTCAACATAGAAATGACTTTATATTTTGCCGTTCACAAAAAAGCTGTTTTATATTTCTAGTACTTTTCTATCTGCAACACAAAAGTTTAGCATGTAACTGTTTTTAATGTACCTACCTAAATTAATTTTAGTATCTACTAGCTTATACCCGCGACTTCGTTCGAGTGGATGTAGGTTTTTTAAAATTCCCGTGGGAACTCTTTGATTTTCCGGGGTAAAAAGTAGCCTATGTGCTAATCCAGGGTATAATCTATCTCCATTCTAAATTTCAGTCCAATCCGTCCAGTAGTTTTTGCGTGAAGGAGTAACAAACATACACACACACACACACATACAAACTTTCTCCTTTATAATATTAGTGTGAAGTGTGATAATAGTCTTAAAGACCTGGAGAGTGACATAGGCTACTTTTTATCCCGGATAATCAAAGAGTTCCCACGGGATTTTCAAAACTTTAAATCCACGCGAACGAAGTCGCGAGCATCAGCTAGTAAAGAATAAGGGAGTCGTGTACACCAATCTCTAACCACACAATCTAGTAGGTATAGTTAACACAAGGAACGATAAGCTTAATTCGCTATGTATGATCAACCCATTGCCAGCGCACTACTGAGCACGGGTCTCTTCTCAGAGTGAGAAGGGTTAAGCCCTAGTCTGCCACGCTGGCCCAACGCGGATTGGCAGACTTCACACACCTTTGAGTACATGGAGAACTCTCAGGCATGCGGGTTTCCTCACAATGTTTTCCTTCACCGTTAACAGGGCTCTCTCCGTCACTCGTTTCATACAATCGTAGTTCCAATTTCATTTGAATATTAAGCAACCAAAGTCCATGAAATTTTGCAGACATATTCTAGAAACTAATATCTGTGTCTGTGGTGTTTCAGATTTTCTAAAAATATGTAATTTTAAAATTACAGGGGCTAAAAGATTTGTATGAAATTTTTTAAGACCGCATAACTTTGCAACCGAATATTTTAACAGAAATCTGGAAAACCACAGACATAGATATTAGTTTCTAGAATATGTCTGCAAAATTTCATGGACTTTGGTTGCTTAATATTCAAATGAAATTAGAACTACGATTGTATGAAACGAGTGACGGAGGGAGCCCTCTTAAAGCAAGTGATATCTGTTTGCTTAATTCGCTATAATACACAAAAAACAATATAAATCTTCTTTTTTTTCTCTCTCGTCTGGCTTTACAAAGATTAGCCAATGTCAAGTTTGTAGTTATTTGTAACAAGTTAGATAAACTATACAAGTATGGACCCCGTCTGTGCCGGCGCTCGCCGACACACGCACGGCACGCCCTTAGAGCGCTTTCCAGTCAGTTTTGACAAAAAAAGACACTCCAAAAAGGCAGAGCACGCCCGCCAGCCAACACCAACACAGACGAAGTCCATCCACAATATAAATCTACTTACACATAAATTGTTTGGCGGATTATAAAGCGATAAGCCGTAAACAAATATTTTTCCTCGTGTAATCACTTTGAGGAAATCATATCACAAATACCTACTTCCGTATAGTAACGCCTTCTTCAATCCAAAATCTATAATATCTCCTTCATATAGGTTGCCTGGAAGAAATGAGTTGTAACGAAAAGGCCTTTATTTATTGCTAGTTAAATGCTCGCGACTTCGTCCGCGAGCACATATGACTATGTCATGGACAAAATGGACAATATTGTAAATAAAAATAAATAAATAAATAAACAATCAAAGGCTCGAAAGGGGGTCCATAAAAATCACGAAATATCACAAGGAGGAATTTTTTATAATAAAATCAGATGATACACCTATACTTGTATTTTATCAATATTAAAAAAAAAAAGATTCTTTGTAGGTACTAAAAAATACGCGTGATATATTTTGTTTGAAAGGGTATACTTTGCAGGTGGTCCTATATTATATTTTTTTTTTAAAAGAATATTAGGCATGTTAAATGACTAATATTCCCCTATCCTCTCCAACTAAGCGTCAGGCTTGTGCTAGGAGTAGGTACGACAATAGTGCAACGGGCGGGGTTTGAACCGTCGACCTTTCGGTTTTCAGTCCACTCCTTTACCGGTTGAGCTATTGAGGCTCTAAATTTGGTGAAGATCTGATGAATATCTTCGATTCTTTCGACCGGAGATGGAGAACAGAATTCCGCAATGGATAAGAGTAAATTGCTCGCGATCAGTGTAATAGCTTAGTAAACAGTCGGTTTTTAACTAGGCATAGCATATTTTAGTACAGTGGGGACACTTAAAAATTGTGAAATAAAAAATAATAAAAAATACATACAGCCGACTTCACAAGTTAGTCCAGTAGTTACTGCGTAAAACATTAACAAACACACATACAAACAATATTTCGCCTTTATAATATTAGTGTGGTTCTATCACACTAATAATAGCTAACAATAATCACACTAATATTATAAAGCCGAAAGTTTGTATGTGTGTGTGTGTATGTTTGTTACTCCTTCACGCAAAAACTACCAGACGGATTTGGCTATTTGGAATGGAGATAGATAATATCCTGGATTAGCACATAGGCTACTTTTTATCCCGGAAAATCAAAGGGTTCCCACGGGATTTCGAAAAACCTAAATCCACGCGGGTGAAGCCGCGGGCATCGGCTAGTTAGGTATATAATTAGTTTTAGTAGGTTTAAAACCGTAGATTGCGAAAATTTTTTTTTAATGTCTAAAACTAATTATTATGTAACATGTTTTGTGGTTTTTAAAGCTCTGACGTAGATGGATAGTTAATATGTTATAGGTTTTTAATAATTTTTTCAAGGTCTCTCTACTCCTATGCTAGGATCTATACTAGCTTTCCCCCGCGACATCCTTCACGTGGATTAAGGTTTTCTGAACATCTTGTTAACAATAGAAAGACAAGTAGAAATTATTTGTTCGGAAAAACATGCATCTATATAAAAAAAAAAACAAAAATAAATACAAATCAAAGAGATACTCGGAAAAAATAAACTAGTAATACCATATTATAACCTTAAAACTATAGCCCGAACCAGCCCTTACTATAATTCTGTAATAATATTTAATAAACTGCCAAGAATTATAACAGACGAAACTAAGGATACAATATTTAGAAGAAGGCCAAAGAAATGGCTAGTACAAAAATGTTTCTACAGCGTGAAAGAATTTTTGAACGAATAGACCTCAATAACACGATATAGTTATAAAAAAAATTATTGATACTTTTTTAAAGATTGACTAATAATATAATTAATAGGATATAATTAGTTAGGAATTTCCATAACATTTTTTAATTTTAATTTTTTTATTTTTATATACTTACGTGACATTTTATTTATATGTAATCACTTTGCAGCGCCCTGACGGGGCTTCATGTTGTAATATTAAAATTATTTTTTTCTATTATGATGTAAAACATGAATGCAAATAAATAAAGAATAAAGAAGGAAAGAAAGAAAAATTGTTTAGGTATTTGGTGCCACAAAAATAAGATTGGGCCATGTGTATGCCCAAGATTGAAGCCCCAACCTCCCAAATAGAAGACGTATTAACCACTAGGCTATCAAGGCGTCTAGTCAAAATTCAAAATATTTTTCAACCCCCGACCCAAAAAGAGGGGTGTTATAAGTTTGACGTGTGTATCTGTATCTGTCTGTGGCATCGTAGCTCCTAAACTAATGAACCAATTTTAACTTAGTTTTTTTTTTGTTTGAAATGGCTTGATCGAGAGTGTTCTTAGCTACAATCCAAGAAAATCGGTTCAGCCGTTTGAAAGCTATCAGCTCTTTTCTAGTTACTGTAACCTTCACTTGCGGGGATGTTATAATTTTTTAATTTACACTTGTATTCAATTAAACTTAATTACAAGTACTTTTGAATCGTCAAATGCATCTATCCACCGGTTCGGAATGCCTTTCCGGCGGCGGAAACTCGGCGGTTACTCTTTGCTTTGCTCTTCATAGAAGCGAAAGCGAATTTATTTGATAGTTCATTGGTAGGTATATCCTTCAATCACGCCGCAACGAAGTAAACTATCAACGTCATAACATTACTAAGCTACGGCAAAGCCAAAAGAAAGGTTATGATTTAAGCAGTTTATGTATGTATGTGTGTATGTATCACTGTATGTTTTTTATTCTATACTAGAAAATCAAAGTGTTCCCACGGGATTCTCAAAAACCCAAATCCACACCGACGAAGTCGCTGGCGTCAACTATTATAATATATAGTTATAGTTATAGTCCTTCCATAATTGGAATTCTAACCACATTTTTAACATTCAATCGTTGAAACTCAAATAATACCTATTATTTCGAAGAATACAGTTTCATTCAAGAGTTATTAAAATATTACCACACATAACAGTTATTAAAATAATCAAATCGAAAACAACAATTATTATGTATTTAAATGTTAAGTAACTTATTATTGAACTGCTTATTTATTCATATAATCCATACTAATATTATAAATGCGAAAGTGTGTCTGTCTGTCTGTCTGTCTGGTACGTTTTCACGGCCCAACCGCTGAACCGATTTTGATGGGTACAGACATGGGCTACATCCCGGGAAAGGACATAGGCTACTTGTTATCCCGGAAAATCAAAGAGTTCCTGCGGGATTTAAAAAACCGAAATCCAGGCGGGCGAAGCCGCGGGCATCCTCTAGTTATTATATAAGTACTTAGCTGATGCCCGCGACTTCATTCTCGATGATGCAGGTTTTTGAAAATCCCATGGAAAATCATTGATTTTCCGGGATAAAAAGTGGCCTATGTGTTAATCCAGGGGATAATCTATTTCCATTCCAAATTTCAGCGAAATCCGTGCAATAGTTTATGCGTGAAAGAGTAACAAACATCCATACATCTATCCATACATACAAACTCTCGCATAATAATATTAACAGGGCTCTCTCCGTCACTCGCTTCATACAATCGTAGTTCCAATTTCATTTGAATATTAAGCTACCAAAGTCCATGAGATTTTGCAGACATATTCTAGAAACTAATATCTGTGTCTGTGGTGTTTTAGATTTTTCTAAAAATATGTAGTTTTAAAACTACAGGGGCTCAAAAGATTTGTATGTAAATTTTTTAGACCGCGTAAGTTTGAAACCGAATATTTTAACAGACATCTGGAAAACCACAGACATAGATATTAGTTTCTAGAATATGTCTGCAAAATTTCATGGACTTTGGTTGCATAATATTCAAATGAAATTGGAACTACGTTTGTATGAAGCGAGTGACGGAGAGACTCCTCTTAAGAGGCCGTCACCTTTACCGCCCTAATGAGTTTCGGAGGGAGCTTTAAATGTGTGCGTGTATTTCACAATGGCACTGTTAGCTGCATTCACACATAGACATAGTATACTTAACGTAGGTCGGACAAGCCCATATTGATACTTTCCGCAGTCAGTGCAAAAAACTTCACGTGCTAATGAAACAAAATTTTAGATCTTAGTATATTTATATTATTTATTTTTAATTCGTTAGATTTAGGTAAGTACATATCCTGATGTTTAATAGTTTATATTTAGACACTAGCTGTGCCCGCGACTTCATTCGCGTGGAATAGTGACTTTTCGCGCTGTATATAGCCACGGACGCTCAGGCGCGAGGCGTGTAGTACGTACTCTGTACGTTCTTCTTCTTCTTCTCTCTGGGCTGGTTTCCGCACTTAAACGTTTCCGTCTGTTGTGCGTACTCTGTACGTTAAAAATGTTCGCCGTGATTCTTTAAATTGACATAACTTTTTTATTTATGAACCGTTTGACATGAAATAAACACTAAATGTTAAGTGAAGCTTACTACAATATATTAGTGAAAACCGTATCTAAATCGAATAAGCCGTTTCTGATATTAGCGTGCACAAACACACAGACAAACAGACATACAGACAAAAAAAAAAATTACAATTTCGGGTTCGGCATCGATATAATAACAACCCCTGCTACTTTTTTTTATATATTTCCATTGTACAGACACCACTTTTCTACAATTTTATTATATGTATAGATAAGTAAATACCTGTAAGAATTAAGTTCAGCTATATCACTAAACATATTATAAATGCGAAAGTGTGTTTGTTTATTGGTTTGCTAGTTTGTCCTTCAATCACGCCGCAACGAAACAACAGATTGACGTGATTTTTTGCACGGACGTAGTTAAATACCTGGAGAGTGACATAAGCTGTATCCCAGAAAATCAAAAAGATCGAACGGAATATTTAATTAAAAAAAAGTAGAAAAAACTATAACCCGACTACGGAAAAATGAGACAACTTGAACCCGACTTGAACAAGTAAAATAAACTAAAAAGAAAGAAACAAGATAGGTGCTTAGTGCTATCATCGTCTTCATCGTCTTGAGTAAGATTCAATACGAATGCCGTGGTCGTGCGTTGTCGACAGCGTATTTCTTATCCTTGATTGACGGCATTCCCAATGATTTTATTTGTTTTTATGTGTCTACCAAATTAGAATATTTTCTTTTTGCTGTCGACAACGCACGACCACGGCATTTGTATTGAATCTTACTCAAGACGATGAAGACGATGATAGCACTAAGCACCTATCTTGTTTCTTTCTTTTAAGTTTATTTTACTTGTACCAAGTCGGGTTCAAGTTGTCTCATTTTTCCGTTGTCGGGTTATAGTTTTTTCAACTTTTTTTTTATTTGAAACTTTTCCGTAGTTTATGCGACGACCAACCGAGGTCTCGTGAATGACCAAAAGGTCATTCACGAAACCTAAAATTAGGCGCTGTACAAGAAATAATAATTATAATAAAAAATGGTTTTCTGTCGCTTGGTATATTTTAATAATAACTATATTTATATTTATGAACTCAAAATTTTCCCTTCTTTCATTGGACATCTCACTCGACACAATAGCAATTAGTTTTTTTTAAGACCCTCACTTTTTTGATGTAACATCCATCTGGTCGATTTTATTCGTATAAATATAGCCTATGTCACCCGGGCCTTTACAACGAATCGATTGATACCTCATTCATCAAAATCGGCCCAGTAGTTTAGGCGCTACGGTGGAACTCACAGAATCTGGATACAAACATACATACATACATACATACATAGAGTGCTAAAATCATAACCCTTCCTTTCGGCTTTGCCGTAGTCGGGTAAAAACGTAAATCCACGCCGTCAATGTCGCGGGTATCACCTAATATTTTCATATTTCTATACTTTTCCAATATTAATAAATCATAATATTATAAAACTATATAATTACCGGTGTTATTACCACTGTTTTCTGCCATATTTTATAGCTGAAATGAACTTAGTAACAAATTGCGATGAGCCATTGAAGGAAGGATTAGAGACCAGTGTAATAAAAACTGGCCAGTAATCCTTCTTTCAATATCCTTTCCTCAATAGAGCGATCTGGTTATCTCAGGGATAATATTGTTATTTTGACAAAGAAGTGTTTTCATGTGTGTAGTTTATTGTTTACTAGCTACCCGCGACTTCATTCGCGTGGATGTAGGTTTTTTGAAATTCCCGTGGGAGTTCTTTAATTTTCCGGAATAAAAAGTAGCCTATGTGCTAATCCAGGGTATAATCTATCTCCATTCTAAATTTTAGCCCAATCCGTCCAGTAGGGGTATATTTGTTTATTATTATACATAACTCTCTAGACTTTAGGTATGTATTATTTTTAGGGTTCCGTACCTAAAAATTCCTAAAAAATTGGAAATCGAGCTGACGGCCTCTTAAGTAGCACTAGATTATATCCGCGACTTCGTAAGCGCGTAATTCACGTATTTCAAACCCCTATTTTACCCTCTTAGGGGTTGAATTTTCAAAAATCCTTTCTTAGCGAATGTCTACGTCATTTTAGCTATTTGCATGCCAAATTTCAGCCCGATCTATTCAGTAGTTTTAGCTGTGGGTCGATAGATCAATCAGTCACTTTTTCCTTTTATGCCTATACTAGATGATGCCCGCGGCTTCGTCTGCGTGGATTTAGTTTTTTTTTAAATCCTGTGGGAACTCTTTGATTTTCCAGGGTAAAAAGTTGCTAATGTCAATTTCCGGAATGCAAGCTACCTCTGTACCCACATAAATCGGTTAAACAAATGGGCTGTTAAGAATCCCGTGAGAACTCTTTGATTTTACGGGATAAAAAGTAACCTATGTCCGTATGTATGTGGGCGGATTTGGCTGACATTTCGAATGGAGATAGATTATACCCTGGATTAACACATAGGCTACTTTTTATCCCGGAAATCAGAGTTCCCGCGGGATTTTGAAAAACGTAAATCCACACGGACGAAGTCGCGGGCATCAGCTAGTATTAAATATATACTTACAAACATTAAATTTACAATAGTCAGTCAGCGAAGGAATGGGGAAAAAAGAAGGAAATGGGGAAGGTGAAATAGGAGTAGCGAAGTCCACGCGCACGCAGTCACGGGCATAAGTTAATTTTTAACCCCCGACCCAAAAAGAGGGGTGTTATAAGTTTGACGTATAGTATCTGTGTATCTGTCTGTGGCATCGTAGCTCTTAAACTAATGAACCGATTTTAGTTTATTTTTTTTGTTTGAAAGGTGGCTTGATCGAGAGTGTTCTTAGCTATAATCCAAGAAAATCGGTTCAGCCGTTTGAAAGTTATCAGCTCTTTTCTAGTTACTGTAACCTTCACTTGTCGGGGGTGTTATAAATTTTAATTTCATCTTGACTACAATATAATAATAGAAGTAGGATTTTTCTCATATTTCAATAAAAATAGGTAATAAAAGACAGATTAACGTCGATCTTGACTTGGTGGGAACACCTTTGAACTTGACTGGTGAGGTGGTAAATTAATTATAGTGTTATTATAGCCGTGTCATTAATTTTTTTTATTGCCACCTCTAAAAATATATTATATAACATTATTATATAGGCACAGCTAATAAGTTGCATGAAACAAATTATAACGGCCGGTTCACATTGAGTTAGTCGTAAAATCCAGAAAGTTCTTTGAATCGAATGGATGACATTGGTACTGATTCTGAAGAAACTAAATAGAGTAAACTCGGCTCGGAGACTCGGCACTGAGGGTCCCGTACTCGGGTATTTTTCCGACATTTTTTGCACGAGAAATCAAAAACTATTATGCATAAATATAAATAAAAATATGTTTTAGAATGTACAGGTAAAGCCCTTTCATATGATATCTCTCTTGGTATAGTTATCTTACTTTGAAAATTTAAACACACTTAAATTTTTTTTAATGATGTAACCACAAATTCACGGATTTCGGATTTATTCCTTTACTTATGCTATAAGACCTACCTACCTGCCTGATGATTCTAGGTCAACGGGAAGTACCCTATAGGTTTTCTTGACAGACACGAAGGACGGACGGACAGGCGGACAGACAGACAGACAGAGACAACCTCGTGACTTTATGTGCCAATCTTAGGCATAAATTTGTAGAGCAGCACAAAAATTTACTATAATTTCAAATTAATTTTTCATCTGTTTGTAGCAATATTAATAACTTAAAATTTAAAAACCCCCGACACAAAAACCTCTATAAGAAAACAAGAAAAGAGCCCGGACCCAAAAAGAGGGGTGTTATAAGTTTGACGTGTGTATCTGTGTATCTGTCCGTGGCATCGTAGCGCCTAAATGAATGAACCGATTTTAATTAAGTCTTTTTTTGTTTGAAAGGTGGCTTGATCGAGAGTGTTCTTAGCTTTAAATAATCCAAGAAAATCGGTTCAGCCGTTTGGAAGTTATCAGCTCTTTTCTAGTTACTGCAACCTTCACTTGTCCGGGGTGTTATTAATTTTTAATTTACACTTGTTCTTTGATTTCACGTCACCATATCATAATATTTGACATATCGTCGATTCAGGATCAAACCGAGAGTTCCCTCACTCTAGTCACTCTGGTTATGCTTTAAGGTGCCCACGCACTTGAACTGAACTGCAGCTGAACTGCGCGTCGCGTCAGCGCCCCGCACGATATTCTCTCCAGCCGCGACGCGCGTACGTCACTGCCGCGCGGCGCTGCTGGAGAGAATATCGTGCGGGGCGCTGACGCGACGCGCAGTTCAGCTGCAGTTCAGTTCGAGTGCGTGGGCACCTATATGCCTGTAGCAATACAACAATGGATTTGATGCAACTCGAATCATGTAAACCGGCCATAACGCCTGGTTAGTTTTTATTAAGTAAAATCTATACTAATAAATAAAATTGGAGTGTCTGTCTGTAATTTCGAAATAACTACCGCATTTTAAGGTCATATGGTTATTTGAACGATACTATAACTGAATCACACATTTTTTAAATTTTTGTCTGTCTGTCTGTCTGTCTGTTTTAAAAGGCTAATCTTGGGAACAGCTGAACCGATTTTGACGGGATTTTCACAGACAAGTAGAAAATTGACCAGGGAGTAACATAGGCTACTTTTTTAACCGATTTTCAAAAAGGGAGTTATGTTTTTCTACCTATGTACACCAAAATCTCCGAGATTTCTGAACCGATTTGCGTCATTTCTTTTTTAATCGATAGAGGAACTTTGCGACATTGTTACATTGTTTTATAAAAAATTTGGAGTCCAACTCCTCAATCCTGATGCTGCAGGGGATCTGACCAATCCACGCGGGCGAAGCTGCGGGCATCAGCTAGTATTATAATATTTCCGAAGGTTAATCTGCAAAATATTGCTTATAACATTTTCATCTATAGTAAATACTCGTAGGTTATTTATTGTATCTCTGCAAAAAATCATCGCTAATTTACTATTTCAGATTTATGTTTTTGTTTACAAAAAATCGATTGCGGATTTGAGCGACAAAAAAGTGTTTACCATTGCAATGAAAATATATTATTAGCGTCAGTTAAAAAAATACTATACTAGCATATGTCAGCCAGCTTTGCCTTTCTAACCCCCGACCCAAAAAGAGGGGTGTTATAAGATTGACGTGTTTATCAAAAACTGTCAAACCCCTCTCAGTTTAGCCCGTTAACATGTTAGACTGCAACATCACTTACCACCAGGTGAGATTGCAGTCAGAGATAACTTGTATTCAAATAAACATTAAATAAAATATATTGCCTTATCAACGCATGCCCAACATTTCACAAAAAGTAAATTTATTAGTCACCAACAAACCAGTTAAGGAAGTGCTATACACACAGTTGGGCCTGCACATTCAAAACGACAGTTTTTCTTGAATAAAACCGACACGATATAACTTCTACTTACCTACCTACCCCTTCCACTTTCTTTAATTTTTATTATCTCCTCACCCTAAGGTTGCCTGGAAGAGATCGCTATTTTAGCGATAAGGCCGTCTTTTGTACATAAATCTATAATGTTATTTATATATTACTATGTCTTGTTGGTGTACAATAAAGAATATTTTACTTTTACTTTACTTTTACTTCTACTATGTATATTGTAAGGTTATTTTTAAAAATTGATTTGAGTTGTCAAAAATAATATAAAATTATTAATTTATCTAATGCAGGTAGTTTGATAAAATCGATATTTGGCTCATTCGATGTCATACAATCTGTTGCTAGGCGGCCAACAAGATTGAACTTGCATAAATACGGGTGTTTCGAAGGTTTTAGTTGAGTCTCCTTCTGAGATTCTGAGCGATATCGCATATTTTCGGTATTTGGATTGTGAACTGAATAATTAGATGTTGTGATAGCAATCACGCTCTAATTAAATAATTTATTTTGGCATTAGTTTGTTTAGATTAAAACTCTCGGATAACCTTACACATTAAACTTGTGTTTTTTTTGTGTTGGTTTTGGAGTGGACATTCCAATAATTCGATAAAAATATTTAAATAATACCTGCTTTTCTGAGTGACGCCAATAATATAGATTAATAATAATATGTATATAGATTAAGAATAATTAGAATATAATTAAAATTTAATAACTATAGATCTATAGATCTAGTTTTTTTTTTAATTCCTGTGGGAAGTTATTGACTTTTCGGGATAAAAATTAGCATCTGTTCGTCTCTGGAATGTAAGCTGTCTTTGTACTAAACTGACTGCGATTTTATCCACGTAGATTTAGGTTTTTGGTTTTTAAAGAATCCCGTGGGAACTCTTTGGTTTTGCGGGACAAAAAATTGCCTATGCCCCTCGGCCTTCCGCGGAATGCCATCCCTGTACCAAATTTCGTCAAAATCTGTTAAAGTGTTGGACCGTGAAAAGCTAGCAGACGGACAGAATACATGTTCGTATTTATAACTAGCTGTGCCCGCGACTTCGTTCGCGTGGAATAGTGACTTTTCGGGCAGCGTATACTCTGTACGTTAAAAATGTCCGCCGTGATTCTTTAAATTGACATAACTTTTTTATTTATGAACCGATTGACATGAAATAAACACTAAATGTTAAGTGAAGCTTACTACAATATATTAGTGAAAACCGTATCTAAATCGAATAAGCCGTTTCTCATATTAGCGTGCACAAACACACAGACAAACAGACAAAAAAAAATTAATTACAATTTCGGGTTCGGCATCGATATAATAACAACCCCTGCTACTTTTTTTTTATACATATTTCCATTGTACAGACACCACTTTTCTACAATTATATTATATGTATAGATAGATATAGATATTAGTATGGAAGTATGGAATATATGAATCGGTTCTGCCAAGCCGACTATGTGTACAGCAATCTTACTACATAACAGGTTTATTGACGTGTTTATTGCTTTGATGCGTATTTGATTTAAATAGTCCACCCATCGAAAAGTTGATAATATTAAAAAATTCTTTTCAACAAGTGTAAATTAAAAATTTATAACACCCCCGACGATCCAAAGTATTTGAGTTTTCCAAAACATCATTTTCAAATAAATAATTATGTATTTAGGCAACGTCCATCTTGACAGCTTGACATTTGTCTATTGACATAATATTATGAACCTAACGGTTATCTAACCTTCTTTTCTACAAGAAAACTAGAAAAGAGCTGATAACTCTTAAACGGCTGAACCAATTTTTTTAGATTATAGCTAAGAACACTCTCGATCAAGCCACCTTTCAAACAAAAAAAACTAAATTAAAATCGGTTCATTCGTTTAGGCGCTACGATGCCATAGACAGATACACAGATACACAGATACACAGATACACCGATACACAGATACACAGATACACAGATACACAGACACACAGATACACAGATACACACGTCAAACTTATAACACCCCTCTTTTTGGTCGGGGGTTAAAAACAAGATAAAGTTGAAAACTAAAACCCGACTGCGATCGTCTTAATAAACTATAACTACTATATTAGAGTAAAATTGTTCTTCTGTCACTTGGTATATTTTAATGTTGTTCTACATTTATATTTGTGAGCTCAGAATATTCTATAATCTATACAATAAGCAAAAACAAAATTTTTGAAGATCGCCACTTTTTTTTTGACGTAACATCCGATCGTGTAATTTTTTTCGTATAAAGTGTAGCCTATGTCACCCGGACTTTTACGACGAATCGATTGACACCTCATTCACCAAAATCGGTCCAGTAGTTCAGGCACTACGGTGGAACACACAGAATCTGGATACAAACATACATACATACACATACATCGACTGCTAAAATTATAACCCTTCCTTTTGGCTTTGCCGCAGTCGGGTAAAAAGAAGAACTGATTTGAAATGCAACTATAAAGCGTAATAATCACTACCCAGTATCCATCACACTATCACACTAATATTATAAAGGAGAAAGTTTGTATGTGTGTGTGTGTGTGTATGTTTGTTACTCCTTCACGCAAAAACTACTGGACGGATTGGGCTGAAATTTAGAATGGAGATAGATTATACCCTGGATTAGCACATAGGCTACTTTTTATCCCGGAAAATCAAAGAGTTCCCACGGGGATTTTAAAAAACCTACATCCACGCGAACGAAGTCGCGGGCATCAGCTAGTAAAGCGTAAAAATGATTACCCATATTATAAATGCGAAAATGCGTTTGTTTTATTAAAAAAAAAAAAAATCCTTTACTTCGACCATAGATCATAGATTATTGGTTTGTCCTCATAGACATTGTTTTGAAACTTTATACAAATAACACTATATTGAGCATTTCTCAAAATCCTAAAGCGGTATAGCACCTGTTAAATTCCATTTAGAATAAAAGTTTAAGGTCAAATTGCGAACTTTGTCAAAATTGCGAAAATGGCCTTAGGGCCACGAGTACGAGTTTACGACGGACGGACGGACGGACAGACAGACAGACAGATAGACAACAAAGTAATCCTATAAGCGTTCCGTTTTTCCTTTTGAGGTACGGAACCCGAAAATTGTTTATCCGCATCCGCACGTGTGTATCTGTGTATCTGTCTGTGGCATCGTAGCTCCTAAACTAATGAACCGTTTTTAATTTTGTTTTTTTTGTTTTTGTTTGAAAGGTGGCTTGATCGAGAGTGTTCTTAGCTATAATTCAAGAAAATCGGTTCAGCCGTTTGAAAGTTATCAGCTCTTTTCTAGTTACTGTAACCTTCATTAATTGTCGAGAGTGTTATAAATTTTTAATTTACACTTGTTATTTATCACGCTAATGCCTACCTATTATAAAGGCGAAAGTTTGTGTGTATGTTTGTTACTCTTTCGCGCAAAGACTACTGGACGGATTTGGCTGAAATTTAGAATGGAGATAGGAATACCCTGGACTAACACACAGGCTACTTTTTATCTCGGAAAATTAAAGAGTTCCTATACGGAATATTAAAAAACTTATATCCACGCTGTCGAAGTCGCGGGCATCAGCTAGTTATTTATATTCATCCCTGCTTTCGGGTTTATATTCAAAAATAAAAAAATGAAATACATCTAATTACAGAAAAACAAAATGGCGCCCTCCTCAACACACACAGAAACCACAACGATCACAGAAAGCGAAGAGGAGTACCCGAAGCTCATCGCACCGCAAGCGGCACCAAGGAAATATGACATAATCTACTTCAATTTGCTCACATTCAGCTATGCACATCTGGCTACGTTGTATGGAGTTTACCTAGCCTGTACCGTCGCTACTTGGAAGACTTTGATGTTCCGTAAGTACCTCATCTTATGTCAAATTGCAGAACAGGCGGTAAAAGTCTGGAGGCTTCGGTCGTGGCTAGTTACCACCCTACCAGCAAAGCCGTGCCGCAAAGCGATTAAGCGTTCCGGTACGATGCCGTGTAGAAACAAAGGGGTATGGGTTTATTTAAAACTGCCATACCCCTTACAGGTTAGCCCGATTCCATATTAGACTGCATGATCACTCACCACCAGGTAAGATTGTAGTCAAGATCTAACTTGTATCTGAGTAAAAAAAACGTTACCGTTAAGATGAATGAACACCGGAATTCATAGCCAAAGTAGGGTTTTTTTAACCCCCGACCCAAAAAGAGGGGTGTTATAAGTTTGACGTGTGTATCTGTGTATCTGTGTATCTGTGTTTCTGTGTATCTGTGTTTCTGTGTATCTGTGTATCTGTCTGTGGCATCGTAGCGCCTAAACGAATGAACCGATTTTAATTTACTTTTTTTTGTTTGAAAGGTGGCTTGATCGAGAGTGTTCTTAGCTATAATCCAAAAAAATTGGTTCAGCCGTTTAAAAGTTATCAGCTATTTTCTAGTTTTCTTGTAGAAAAGAAGGTTAGATAACCCTTAGGTTCATAATATTCAAGTGTCAATTGACAAAATGTCAAGCTGTCAAGATGGACGTTGCCTAGATATACATAATTATTTATTTGAAAATGATTTGTCGGGGGTGTTGAAAATTTTCAATTTACACTTGTTAGAGGATCATTCTCATTTCTCACACATGTATCATACTCACGCTAATGCATTGCATAAAGGTTGAATATGACACATTGATGTCATCATACGCATGGCTAAGGTCTGCAATACTCTTCCGCGATCTGTGTTTCCTACCAATTACAATCCGGGTATCTTTAAAACAAGAGTGAATAGGCACCTTATAGGTAAACGCGTCCCATCTTAGACCACATCATCACTTTCCATCAGGTGTGATTGTGGTCAAGCGCTTACCTATAGTAAATTAAAAAAAAATCTGAATGGTCACCTGAAGAAGTCTATCTTGGCTATGAATTCCAGTGTCACTCTGGCTACTTGAGGGACATTGATATTTCATCAGTAAATGCCTAATGGATGCCCGCGTTATTAGTAACGCTTCATTTACCCCAGAGCAATATAGTGCCTTTTTTCATTTTGAAAATTCAACATTTTAGGAATTCAACTTTTGGACCTGAAAGGGATTACGAATCTAAGATTTATTAATTTCTATACTCTAGAATCTAGACCATTAGACTGATACAGCCTAACTTTATACTTGCAGATTACATAATATTCATACTGGCGGCTGTGGGTGTTACCGCAGGCGCGCATCGGCTGTGGACACACCGGGCATACAAGGCGAAGACACCTCTACAGATTATATTGATGGTGATGAACACGCTCGCCTTCCAGAACTCTGTGATACACTGGGTGCGCGAGCATCGCATGCACCATAGGTAAAGATTCACAATATGTAAAGTATTCACGCTTGAACACCTGCCCGTAAATCACTCATGCATTATAGTGAGTGATAATGCAGTCTAAGATGAAATCCAACGAGAAAGAAATGCTTTTATAAAATCCCAATTAAGCCATTAACTTTTATCTTAGCTTTACGAATATGATGTCGAAGACTGTCGCAGCTTTTGTTCTATGTATGTATATGTTAAAATATGTGTGTATTTATGCATGGATTTGATTGCTCCAGCAATGCGTGGGTTGCAATTGCCTGTATAGTATGGCATATTATTGTAAATTGAACAATTATTTACAATAATATGTCAAGTTTCTTGTTGGTATTTTTCCGGCATTCCGAACCAGTGGTAAATTATTTTGACGATTCAAAAGCACTTGTAAAAGTTTCCTTGAATAAATATATATATTCCATTCTATTATATGTAAGTATAACCTTATTGTTACTGTTCCAGATATAGTGATACGGATGCAGACCCGCACAACGCGACACGAGGCTTCTTCTACTCACACATTGGATGGCTGTTGGTCAGAAAGCATCCAGAGGTGAAGAGGAGGGGGAAGTTTGTCGACATGTCCGACATTTATGCCAACCCTGTGCTGAGTTTTCAGAAAAAGTGAGTATTCTAACACACAAATAATTGCTATTAGAAAACAAGATGGAGTTAAACAGCATTTGAACTCGACTACTACCCGCGAACTGCCGACAGATATACGTCCAAAATTAATGTTCAATCTATCTTTAACTTGTCGATAAGTTACTTAGCAACGCTGTTATTTGTCAAAAAGACTTTGGAAGAATAACAACATTGTCAAGTAACTTATAGACAGATATAATTACAGATAGATTGATTTTAATTTTGGCCGAAGATGGTAAAATTGTTTTCTATCGCTCGGTGTATTTCAACTTAAAGGTGCTAATTGATTCACCAGACACTAGGTATCGCTGCACGAGTGTGCAAGTAAACACAGGCGGACTCCTTATTCTCATAGTCCGATGCAACGGCAATCCGACACTCCCGGAAACAGATCAGGATCAGCCATGTGCGGATTTTTATAAGGACTTTTTGGGCTGCAGCCCTGAGCACGTGGCTATATAGAGCCCCCCCAGCTCCCGTTAGACAAAAAGGACAAAATTGTGAATTTAAAAAAACCGGCCAAGTGCGAGTCAGACTCGCGTACTGAGGTTCCGTACTCGGGTATTTTTCCAACATTTTGCGCGATAAATCAAAAACTAGTATGCATAAAAATAAATAAAAATCTTTTTTAGGATCTACAGGTAAAGCCCTTTCATATGATACCCCACTTGGTATAGTTATCTTATTTTGAAAATTTAAACACATTTTAATTTCTTTTATATGATGTAACCACAAATTCACCGTTTTCGGATTTATTCCTTTACTTGTGCTATAAGACCTACCCACCTGCCCAATTTCATGATTCTACGTCAACTTGAAGTACCCTATAGGTTTCTTGACAGGACACAACGGACGGACTGACAGACAGACAACAAAGTGGGTTTGTCCTATAAGGGTTCCGTTTTTGCTTTTGAGGTACGGAACCCTAATAACAATGAATTATGATGGAATTGGTATTCGACCATAGGGAAAATACGAGTTATATATTCTCTCTCATAATCTTCTCTCTTTCTCGTTAAAAATGAGTTTAACCTTGACCTTTTCCACCTTTCAGATACGCAGTACCCTTCATCGGAACAATCTGCTTCATCCTACCAACCATCATCCCCATGTACTTCTTCGGAGAAACCCTCAACACAGCATGGAACCTCACCATAATGCGTTACGTGTTTAACCTTCACATAACCTTCTTCGTCAACAGCGCCGCTCATTTATGGGGGAACAAACCCTATGACAAGAACATCAAGCCAGTTCAGAACCTGTCAGTCTCCTTCATGTCATTTGGGGAAGGTTTCCACAACTACCATCACGCGTTTCCATGGGATTACCGAACGGCGGAGTTGGGGAACAACTGGCTGAACTTTACCACTAAGTTTATAGATTTCTTCGCGTGGTTGGGTTGGGCGTATGACCTCAAGACGGTGCCTGACGAGGTGATACGCTCGAGGGCAAGCAGGACCGGGGATGGGAGCGACATGTGGGGCTTCGGGGCGGATCGGGATAAGACTGAATAAATTATGTGATGACTTTAAGGTTGTTTTATTTTCAAAATTGCTGTTTTTGTACGCTTGCTACGCTTTAGTAAGAGTGCAAAACAGCTAATTTAAGCTAAGACAGAGTTTCTGCCAATCAGCCAACCACCACGAACCAGACCAAAAATGCACTTACACTTTTAAACCCCGACCCAAAAAGAGGGGTGTTATAAGTTTGACGTGTGTACCTGTGTACATCTGTCTGTGGTAACTAATGAACCGATTTCAATTTAGTTTTACATATTTTGTTTGAGAGGTGGCTTGATCGAGAGTGTTCTTAGCTATAATCCAAGAAAATCGGTTCAGCCGTTTGAAAGTTATCAGCTCTTTTCTAGTTACCTACTGTAATCTTCACTTGTAGGGGGTGTTATAAATTTTTAATTTACACTTGTGTACGCTTGATATACTTTAGCAAGGGTACAAAACAGCTAATTTAAGCTAAGACAGAGTTTCTACTAATCAACATACCAGACCAAAAATGCACTTAGGTACATTTTTCAACATGTTATTGGTCACGTCTGACCGCGACCGTTTGTCTTATTATATGACTAGCTGATGCCCGCAGCTTCGCCCGCGTGGATTGGTCAGATCCCCTGCAGCATCAGGATTGAGGAGTTGGACTCCAAATTTTTTATGAAACAATGTCGCAAAGTTCCTCTATCGATTAAAAAAGAAATGACGCAAATCGGTTCAGAAATCTCGGAGATTTCGGTGTACATAGGTAAAAAACACAACTCCCTTTTTGAAAGTCGGTTAAAAAAGTAGCCTATGTTACTTCCTGGTCAATTCTCTACTTGTCTGTGAAAATCCCGTCAAAATCGGTTCAGCTGTTCCCAAGATTAGCCTTTTCAAACAGACAGACAGACAGACAGACAGACAAAAATTTTAAAAACGTGTGATTCAGTTATGGTACCGTCGTGTCCCGTTACTTCGCCTGGTTTTTGACAGTTTTTGTCTTCCCGCCTAGAGAGTGCTTTTTATTTCAAGTCCTGCTTTTAATATATGGTGGCCTTTAGACATGACTATAAATTAAGACTGTTACGAAAAGTAATGCAGTTTTTAGAATGCCTCAAAAACTGTTTTGACTGAGCTAGGCGAAGTAAGGGCACAATTCCTAACTTCGCCTAGCAGCGTTTCTATGTTTATTGTCTATAATAACTGTCTCTGAAAAAGCGAAAGACCTATAGATTATGCCGCAAAATCATTTTGAAACGTATATGGCAGAAAACAAAGTTCATTTTAGAAAAAAATTATCGGTAGGCGAAGTTAGGAACCCAACTGCCGTTGTTTCCATACATTTTGTTCTTTTTTGCTAAGGGTTGTCAAAAGACAGGAATCATAAAAAATACATATTAATACTGAACATGGTTTTCATTAAAAAAAAAAATACAAATCCTTAAAAGTTTTTATGAAATTTTTAATGAGAAAACTAAAACCAAAATTAAATCTAAAAACTAAATCAGTAGAAGTACCATAAAAAATCAGGCTTTTTTTAGAAGGTAGGAAAGCGCATAAAACAAAAAATGTTGCAATAACAAATAGAAACAATAATTTTTGAACAAATTAAGTGTATATAACACAATAAAAGTAAGTAGTAAAAATTTTGATAGCCTATATTTTTTATATACAAACAGAAATAAATCAATATTTTTTCTTCTTGAACAGTACAAAATACGAACCCACGAGACAGTTTATTTACAGTTTTTTTAAAAATTAAGATTTGTTTGTTCAGTTGTGTTGTTGTATTCAGTTGGATAGGTGCCTATTATTATCTATACTAATAAATAAAATTGAAGTGTCTGTCTGTAATTTCGAAATAACTACTCATATTAAGCTCATATGGTTATTTGAACGATAGCATAACTGAATTACATTTTTTGAATTGTTTGTCTGTCGGTTTGAACGGGCTGATCTTCGGAACGGCTGAACCGATTTTGACGGGATTTTCATAGACAAGTAGAGGGTTGACTAGGAAATAACATAGGGAACTTTTTAACAGACTTTCAAAAAGGGAGTTTTGTTTTTCTACCTATGTACACCGAAATCTCCAAGATTTCTGAACCGATTTGTGTATTTTTTTTTAATCAATAGAGGAACTTTGCGACAATGTTTCTAAAAAATTAGCATTCCAACTCCTCAATCCTGATGCTGCAGGGGACCTGACCATCAAAACTGATAGGTACAAATGAATTTATCAAAGATTAAGTGACAACCCTAGGGTTAGGCGAAGTACGGTACCATCATGGTGGCCGCAGTTACCTTGTTGATAAATCTTGATGTAACTCATTATCTACATAAGATATATTGAAAACAATTGTACAACATAAAAGACGATAAAGTAGTGATTTTTTTTTTACAATAAAATTTAGCCATACTTGTCGTAGATTCTTGGCGGCACGTAAAGTTTTTGACCGGTAGAAAAAAACATCTCACTTCCCGCAGCAGATAAATGGCTCTGGTCGCTATTGTTGTAAAGTTAGTTACAAATGGTCAGGAATAGTATTGCCGTAGATAACACTAGTATTCAAATTCAAATTCAAATTCAAAATGTTTTTATTCAATTAGACTTTTACAAGTTCTTTCGAATCGTCAAAAGCATCTACCACTGGTTCGGAATGCCTTTCCTACCGAGAAGAACCAGCAAGAAACTCGGCGGTTGCTCTTTTCAATGATTTGATATACAATATATATCAAATCATTATACCAAATACAATATCAAATATATATTTGATATTGTATTTGGTAGGTTTTGAGCTGTTCGGTTCCCAACTTTAGCAGATTTTTCGATGTTTTTAAAATTAGGCGAAGTATGGTTTAGCAGGCGAAGTCAAGGGACTCGACGGTATCGTTCAAATAACCATATGACCTTAATATGCGGTAGTTATTTCGAAATTACAGACAGACACTCCAATTTCATTTATTAGTATAGATTTAACTGTACAACAAAAACATCATGATTAGCCCATCGCCGGCCCACTACTGAGCATGGGTCTCCTCTCAGAATGAGAAGGGTTTAGGAGTCTGCCACACTGATCCAGTGATGATCGGCGGACTTCACACACTTTTGAGAACATAATGAAAATCAAGAAAACTAGAAACGAGCTGATAACTTTCGATAATAATTTATTATCGTATTCGAGAATCAATATCTTTTTCAATGATTCATAGATTTATTGGTCTATGAATCATTGAAAAAGATATTGATTCTCGAAAGAATACAAACTAAAATGACTTTGTGCGTAAATAGATAACATTAGGAGTGTGAAAATTCTAAAACAAATTAACTTTAAACATAGTTTATTTATTCTCATTAGCTGAAATAAATTTACATTGCAGACATATTCTACGACCTACCTACCTGCTGTGCCTGTATGGCAGATTATTGTAAATTGAATACTTGACAAGTGTAAATTAAAAATTTTCAACACCCCCGACAAATCATTTTCAAATAAATAATTATGTATATCTAGGCAACGTCCATCTTGACAGCTTGACATTTGTCAATTGACACTTGAATATTATGAACCTAAGGGTTATCTAACCTTCTTTTCTACAAGAAAACTAGAAAATAGCTGATAACTTTTAAACGGCTGAACCAATTTTTTTTGGATTATAGCTAAGAACACTCTCGATCAAGCCACCTTTCAAACAAAAAAAAGTAAATTAAAATCGGTTCATTCGTTTAGGCGCTACGATGCCACAGACAGATACACAGATACACAGATACACAGACACACAGATACACAGATACACACGTCAAACTTATAACACCCCTCTTTTTGGGTCGGGGGTTGAAAAGAGCAACCGCCGAGTTTCTTGCTGGTTCTTCTCGGTAGGAAAGGCATTCCGAACCAGTGGTAGATTATTTTGACGATTCAAAAGCACTTGTAAAAGTTTAATTGAATAAAAATATTTTGAATTTTGAATATATAACAAAATCCCTCAATCAATTTTGGACTTGCCATTACACAAGTTCAAAAAATCTATTAAAACTATGCTCCTGAGAAAAGCACATTATACAATCGATTATTATGTAAATGATAAAAGAGCGTGGATTTGACCTGCAGCTCGCTCCAGCAATGCGCGGGACTTCAATTACTTTTATACATGGCATAATATTGTATATCAAATCTTTGAAAAAAGCAATCGCCGATTTTCTTGCTGGTTCTTCTCGGTAGGAAATTTTACTAAATTACATGATTCTAGGTGAACGGGATATACCCTATTTTCTTGACAAACACGACAGACGAACAAACATACAGACAACGAAGTGATCCTATAGGGGCTCTTTTTTCCTTTGAGGTGCGGAACCCTAAAAATAAGAAAAACTTCATTTCAAAAACTACCCTGAAAATCGAACTCATGACCTTCCGCTTACCATTGCGCCGGGAAGTCATTAGTCAAGAGGTGAACAACATTTCTATAGGTATTATAATAATTACATGTTTATAATAAAGGCATACATAATAAAGGGCATTAAGAAATTGTCCTCTTAAGGGCCGGCGCACATATGGCGGAGCGCAGCGCAGAGCATGCCCGCGAAGTTTTCTAATCGCGTGACACATTACGCGAATTTCTACCAGAGAATGCGCGAGCACGCGTGGGACAGCGCGCGGATGCGCGATTATCCGCACGGATGCACAATTGACTTTAGATATTACTAGCTGATGCCCGCGACTTCGTTCGCGTGGATGTGGGTTTTTTAAAATTCCCGTGGGAACTCTTTGATTTTCCGGGATAAAAAGTAGCCTATGTGCTAATCCAGGGTATAATCTATCTTCATTCTAAATTTCAGCCCAATCCGTCCAGTAGTTTTTGCGTGAAAGAGTAACAAACATACACACACACACACACACACACACACACCCATACAAACTTTCTCCTTTATAATATTAAGTGTGATGTGAAGTGTGATTTCAATGAGGACAATGTCGATAATATTTTAACTGTGAAAAATGCTCTGCGCTGCGCTCCGCCATATGTGCGCCGACCCTTAGACAATATGGCGAAAATTGATCGAGTTTGGTTTCAAGTGAAAGCTATCAAGGTATAACTTACTATAGTTTTTTTTTTTTTTAAAGAATATTAGCCATGTTAATCATGACTAATATTCCCCTTTACCCTCCAACTAAGCGCAAAGCTGTATTAGGAGTAGGTAAGACAATAGTGCAACGGGTGGGGTTTGAACCGCCGCCCGACCTTTTAGAATTCAGTCGGATCCTCAGCCTGATGAGCTATTGAGGCACCTGCGACTTCGTCTGCATGGATTAAAAAAAATCAAATCATTTATTCAAAGTTGTGCTATTGTACTCCTTTTGATGGACAAAATAATAATTGTTAGAATTGTACAGATGATAATATAGTGGTGATAGTTAATAACTTAAAACTAAAGTTATGAGGGTTCCAAACGCGCCCAGGTCTGCGAAGAGCTCACAACAAACTCAGACGGGTTTTTAAAATCCAATGGAAAGTTTTTGATTTTTAACTCCCGACCCAAAAAGAGGGGTGTTACAAGTTTGACGTGTGTATCTGTGTAACTGTCTTTGGCATCGTAGCTCCTAAACTAATGAACCGATTTTAATTTAGTATTTTTTTTTTTCAAAAACCGATTTTCTTGGATTTTAGCTAAGAACATTCTCGATCAAGCCACCTTTCAAACAAAACCACACACAGACACACAGATACACACGTCAAACTTATAACACCCCTCTTTTTGGGTCGGGGGTTAAGAATGTGTTCGATTTTTCAAAGTAAGATAACTGTACCAAGTGATAGGGCTTTACCGGTACATTCTAAAACAGATTTATTTTTTATTTTTATTTTTATGCATAATAGTTTTGGATTTATCGTGCAAAATGTCGGAAAAATTACCCGAGTACGGAACCCTCGGTGCGCGAGTCTGACTCGCACTTGGCCGGTTTTTTTATTCCAATGCTGTTGGGCCACTATCACATACCTATATCTGCTCTAAACATGTCGATAGCTTTAATAGTGACAGACGAACGGTCGGAAAAAGTCGCACCAAGTTCCATTTGTACCATTTCGGTACGGAACCCTAAAAAATGGGAAGAGGTGACGACCCACGTTAATGAGTAACAGAGTTAGGCAAATCTACTCACGTGGTTATAACAGCCGGTTCCCATTTGTCGTCTGTCGGGCCCGGATTTTAATCGGGTGTTCCAGTGGCAGAACATTTTGACACAAAATCGGTTTCAAATAAGTGTGAATAGTTTCATATAAAATGTTCTGCCACTGGAACATCCGATTAAAATCCGGGTCCGACAGACGACAAGTGGGAACTGGCTCTCACTGGAACATCCGATTAAAATCCGGGTCCGACAGACGACAAGTGGGAACTGGCTCTCACTGGAACATCCGATTAAAATCCGGACCCGACAGCCGACAAGTGGGAACAGGCTGACGCTACTGTCAATACTTCACAAAACGAGACCAACTTGAAATAAGAGCAAGGTAAATTAATTTAATTCAACAAAAATTGTTTACATTATTTTTTAATTACGAGGACGACAACAATTTTCGGAACATTATTGGTAGAACGTTTTAGGGTTCCGTACCAAAACCTTGCCCGTATGCAGAGCCGAGTTAGTTAAGAGGGGTCTCTCCGTCACTCGCTCCATACAAACGTAGTTCCAATATCGTGAATATTAAGCAACCAAAGTCCATGAAATTTTGCAGACATATTCTAGAAACTAATACCTATGGTTTTCCAGATTCCCGTTAAAATATTCGGTTTCAAAGTTACGCGGTCTTAAAAATTCACATAAAAATCTTTGAGCCTCTGTAATTTTATAACTACATATTTTTAGGAAAATCTAAAACACCACAGGCACAGATATTAGTTTCTAGAATATGTCTGCAAAATTTCATGGACTTTGGTTGTTTAATATTCAAATTAAATTGGAACTACGATTGTATGGAGCAAGTGATGGAGAGAGCCCTGTTCAAACCATCAAGCAGGAAAAAGGAGCCGAATTTTTTTTTTCTTCTTACTCGAAGCATGTGGAGTATCACTGTTTAGAGCTCATTGAGATAGAGTAGGAGTATATATTTTTTTTTTAAATAAGGAAATGGGGGGCCGTCAAAGTTGTCGACTTTAGACCATCAAAAATACTCAAAAACTAAACTAGTTACGAATATGAAATTTCAATACTTTATGTACCATATACTGTATTTAAACAACAAATTCTGAAAACAACGATTTATAGTGTAAATTAAAAATTTATAACACCCCCGACAAGTGAAGGTTACAGTAACTAGAAAAGAGCTGATAACTTTCAAACGGCTGAACCGAGATTGGATAATTTTTGGACAACCGAGGAGTTGCGATACCACAGACAGATACACAGATACACACGTCAAACTTATAACACCCCTCTTTTTGGGTCGGGGGCTGAAAATAGTTTGTTAGCTGTGACCAAAACGAGCGTGCGTGCGAGCGTGCGTGCGTGCGTGCGTGCGTGAGTGCGTGCGTGCGTGCGTGTGTGTGTGTGTGTGTGTGTGTTAGTAGTATATAAGGTGTTAAATCTGAGAAACATAGAATTATGTACGGAACCCTAAAAGACCGGGCCCGAATCGTTCTTGACCGCTTTTTATTAATTTAATAATATTAATAAGTTGTCCTATTAAAGGTTTTATTGTAAATATTACATAATCGATACATAATTGTGGACGGTCGGTGACGGCCTAGTGGTAAAGCCTCAATAGCTCAACGGTTATAGGTGCGGACTGAGAACCGAAAGGTCGGCGGTTCAAACCCCACCCGTTGCACTATTGTCGTACCCACTCCTGGCACAAGCTTTACGCTTAATTGGAGGGTAAAGGGGAGTATTAGTCATGATTAGCATGGCTAATATTCTTTATTAAAAACAAAAAAAAAAACTACTGGACGGATCGGGCTAAAATTTGGCATGGTATATTAAAAAAATATTTTGGTTACTGCAAATTATTATCGGTCGGATTTTTTCATTACTCGGATTATGTGACCTTGCCCTTTGCCAATTTTCATTATTCTAGGTCAACGGGAATTAGGTCTACCGAATTTCGATTTATTTGCGACTGTCAAGTGTCAATATATATGCGGCAAAATTGCCGTATTTTTTCAAAATCAATGATAACAATTAGTAACAAAGGTCAAAATATATAAAAGATATTTTTTTTAATAATTTCTTCGGAATAGTGTTGGAAATAACGTCATGCATTGCCAGACAGTGGCAACCCCCAAAACTAAGTTTAAGGGTGGCACACATGTTTTAAAATCTAATAAAACTTAAAACTAAAAAAACTTAAAAACAAAAACGCTTCTGAAAAATGTTTACAATAAATATGCAATCGAAGCGAAGCGTGGACCTGACTTACATCTCGCTTCAATGATGCGCAGGATTGCAATTTGAAAAAGAGGGTTGTTATAAGTTTGACGTGTGGATCTGTGTATCTGTCTGTGGCATCGTAGCTCCTAAACTAATGAACCGATTTTAATTTAGTTTTTTTTTTGTTTGAAAGGTGGCTTGATCGAGCGTGTTCCTAGCTTTAATCCAAGAAAATCGGTTTAGCGGTTTAAAAGTTATCAGATCTTTTCTAGTTACTGTAACCTTCACTTGTCGGGGGTGTTATAAATTTTTAATTTACACTTGTTTTAATAATAGATATTTACATACTATTCTATTGTAAATCTAAGTGCAAGTCGGACTCGCACACGAATGGATTTGAATCCATACGTCCAAGAATCCATACTAATATTATAAATGCGAAAGTTTGCCTGTCTGTCTCTCTGTCTGTCTTGCTGGCTGGCTGGCTGGCTGTCTGTCTGTCTGTCTGCTACCTTTTCACGGCCCAACAGTTTAACCGATTCTGACGAAATAAAAAATATTTCCATTTTATTCTATTCTATTGTAAATCTAATAATTCTACTAATAATTCGGACTCGCGCTCGAAGGGTTCCGTACCATTGTACAAGATAAACGTACCTAACATTTGTATGTAGGAAACTGCAATTTAATGAGATGTAGTAAATTAATTTTTTTCGAACACATTTTAATTTTTTTGTGATGCGACCTCAAATTCACGGTTTTCCGATTTTTTCCTTTAGTTGTGCGATAAGGCCTACCGTCCTGCCAAATTTGTGATAACATCACAAAAATAATTAAAATGTGGTCATGAACAAATAATAAATCAGTATTTTCAACTTTCAAACCAAGGTTCCCACTAGATTTTAAAAAACCTAAATCCACGTGATATCGTCTGTTTGATACAGGGATTGCTTCTTGGAGATAGACATAGGCTACTTTTTCTCCCGGGAAATCAAAGGATTCCCACGGGATTTCTAATAAACTAAATTCACGCGATCAAAGTCAGCTAGTTATCTATACATATAATAAAATTGTAGAAAAGTGGTGTCTGTACAATGGAAATATATTAAAAAAAAAGTAGCAGGGGTTGTTATTATATCGATGCCGAACCCGAAATTGTAATTAATTTTTTTTGTCTGTTTGTCCGTGTGTTTGTGCACGCTAATATCAGAAACGGCTTATTCGATTTAGATACGGTTTTCACTAATATATTGTAGTAAGCTTCACTTAACATTTAGTGTTTATTTCATGTCAATCGGTTCATACATAAAAAAGTTATGTCAATTTAAAGAACCACGCTGCCCGAAAGTCACTATTCCACGCGAACGAAGTCGCGGGCACAGCTTGTTTTAAATAAATCAATGTTAGTCCATTGTTGGTCATTTCCTTTTCTAATTCGAATTTTGATAAAAGTATACTTATAAGAAAATTTGATACTTAAACATTTTCATTAAACCTGCTATTATTATAAGTTCGTTTCGGGGAACTGTAATTTAATATTCATTTTGCTATGCGAAACTTCACAGAAAACCAGACAAAAGGGTATTGAATATCGATCTCTTTTTATGACCTACACAAAAGCCTTTGATTTTGGTTTTTCGACTCCTATAATATAATTTATAACATGAAAATTCAATATCACACTAATATTATAAGGGAGAAAGTTTGTATGTGTGTATGTGTGTATGTTTGTTACTCCTTCACGCAAAAACTACTGGACGGATTGGGCTGAAATTTAGAATGGAGATAGATTATACCCTGGATTAGCACATAGGCTACTTTTTATCCCGGAAAATCAAAGAGTTCGCACGGGAGTTTTAAAAAACCTACATCCACGCGAACGAAGCTAGCTAGCTAGCTAGCTAGCTAGTAATAGATATTGTTGGCACGAGGCGACGTATAAAATAATTACCGATTAAGTAAGTACATACTCTCTCTCTCTCTCCTAGGCACTCGTGTATGCAAATTTTTAGGGTTCCGTACCTCAAAAGGAAAAAAGGAATCCTTATAGGATCACTTCGTTGTGTAACTGTCTGTCTGTTTGTCTGTCTGCCCGTCTGTTTGTCCGTCTGCCCGTCTGTCGTGTCTGTTAAAAAAACCTATAGGATACTTCCCGTTGACCTAGAATCATGAAATTTGACAGGTAGGTAGGTCTTAAAGCACAAGTAAAGGGAAAAATCTGAAAACCGTGAATTTGTGGATACAGCACAGGAAAAAAATTAAAACGTGTTCATGAACAAATAATTAGAGTAGGTATTTTCAATTTTCAAAGTAAGATAACTATACCATGTAGGGTATCATATGAAAGGGCTTTACTTATTTAGGTACATTCCAAAACAGATTTTAATATATTTTTATGCATAATAAGTTTTTGATTTACCGTGCAAAATGTCGAAAAAATACCCGAGTACGGAACCCTGGGTGCGCAAGTCTGACTTCCACTTGGCCGGTTTTTATTATTACACTAGCTGATGCCCGCGACTTCGTTCGAGTGGATGTAGTTTTTTAAAAATCCCGTGGGAACTCTTTGATTTTCCGGGATAAAAAGTAGCCTATGTGCTAATCCAGAGTATAATCTATCTCCATTCTAAATTTCATCCCAATCCGTCCAGTAGTTTTTGCGTGAAGGAGTAACAAACATACACACACACATACAAACTTTCGCCTTTATAATATTAGTGTGAAAACAAGAAGACGACACACAGCTGTTTTTGAAAATAACGAGGTACCCAAGGTTTAATGATAAATTATAAACATGACTTAATGAGATATCAAAGGTTTAGTATCAATTAGTTACCTAGTGCCATATATCCTTTCGTTGTCTCAGCTACTTGTTAAACGTTTCTTCGAGCTCACAGAAGTTTATTACGGGTTTATTTCCGCGATCAGCTGTTTGCAGGCTTGTCACATTGGAGTTTTAAGAGGGCTCTCTCCGTCACTCGTTTCATACAATAGTAGGTCCAGCGGGCTAAAGGTCGTCCCACTCTGGTACCCGGTACGCTGCTCCACTCCAGAACACGTCTACCCCATCGGCCGTCGGTTCTACGACAGACATGATCTATCTGCCCATTGCCACATCAGCTTGCTAATCCTTTGCTATATCGGTCGCTTTTGTTCTTCTGCGAATTTCCTCGTTCCGGATTTTATCCCTGGGAATAATACCCAACATAGCTCATTCCATAGCGCGCTGAGCGAGTTTTAGTTCGTGGACGAGGCCAACTGCCAGTATCCACGAACGTACGTTTCCGCTTAATTGAAAACCTTAGTCTTGGGTGAGGTGAAGCAGGCGTTACTTTGCGGAAGTCCATGATGTTTCAGGAACGAATTCAAAAAAGGTTTCTATACCATCTAACTTACAATGACTTCAAATGTGACAAATTGTTTTCATACGAATCTCGTCTCTCTTACTATAAAATGAAATCCCTTAGAGACCGTAGAAAGATTACGGATGTCATTTTTCTGGCAAAACTAATGAAGGGTCTCATTGATGCGCCTGAGTTACTTGAACGCTTGAAGTTCGTTGTGCCCCGTGACTGTAGCCGCTTACACAATCGCAAGACGTTCTGTTTGCCTCAAACCAAAACCAAGCTTGGGCATCATAGTCCGCTATATAGAATGCAGTCTCTTGCAAATAGTTACAGAGATGTTATAGATATCTTCTGTGACAATATACCAAGAATAAAAAGTAAGTTAAGTATACAGATAAGTAATTGTTAGAAAGTAGTTTGTATAAGGTTTTTCCTATTTTGTTAGTAGCTGTTCTGGTTTAAGTTTTTGTTCCTTGTTTGTTAAGTTTATTTTGTGTTGCGCTGTAGTTTTGTACCTACATACTTTAATAGTGCATGCCGAGTCCACATCGAGAAGACGCAATTGCGCGCATGTATCTTTGTCCATTTATCATCTTGTATTTTTTCTTACCAATTGTAGTCGGTTTTGTGGACTGAATAAAAAAAAAAAAAAAAAAGAACCTAAACCTTAATTCCGTTATAATCCGCCAAAACAGATAAATCTGTATAGTACAACGTGCAACATGCGACATGCACCGACCGCTCTCCCACCACTAAAGAAGTAGGAAAAGAAACAATACGTACAACACCACACTATCCTTCTAGAGTTAATCTGTGTTAAAAAAATACAACATGCGTTATGCACCGCTCGTCTTCAGATAGCTATTATAACGGAGACAAGGGTGTCTGAAAAATAAACCTCTAAGGGAGTAAAATATGCTAGCTAGGATAGCTAGAAGATACCGATCATAAATGTCAGAAAACACAAGACAAAAAAAAATTATGTCATAGTTTTCATAACCCTAACGTGCCCTAACTTACTGAGATCGTTGGCCATCTTTAGATAGGGCGAGGCCAACGATCTCAGTGAGTTAGGGCACGTTATGGCCATGAAAACTTGGACATAAAAAGAAATTAAAATTTTGTATGGAAATTTTTATAATTTTATTTCGTCATTTTACTTCAGCATTGTATTAATCAGATCAAAATAGCATGGTTACGTGTCGTCATTATATACTAATTACCAAAAACCCTGTATACATCCTTCCTTTTGAGGTGCGGAACCAAAAAAAATACAATGCTAATTACACTAATTCAGGTTCCTTGTGGTTCCAAAATGTAACAATATCGGAAACAAAAAGAAGTCGTTATATCGGTCGCCGACCGTGATCGTTGGGCGAAGGGATTATTTAATTAAGAGTTCATTCGTAGCGCAGTCCACACAAACGTAGTTCAACTCTCATTCAAATTCAAACTCAAAAAAACTTTATTGAAATACTTGGAATAATTTAAGAAGCATGCAAAATTGATAATCCTACTAATATCATAAATGTGAAAGTGTGGACGTTTAGACGCAAAAACGGCTGAACGGCTTTGGATGAAATTTGGCATGAAGATAGATTATACTCTGGATTAAGACAGGCTACTTTTTATCCCGAAGAATCAAGGGAACTCTTTGAATTTCCGGGATAAAAAGTAGCCTATATGCTAATCCAGGATATTATCTATCTCCATTCCAAATTTCAGCCAAATCTGTCAAGTGGTTTTTGCGTGAAGGAGTAACAAACATCAAAAAGAGGGATGTTATAAGTTTGACATGTGTATCTGTCTGTGGCATCGTAGCGCCTAAATGAATGAACCGATTTTAATTAAGTCTTTTTTTGTTTGAAAGGTGGCTTGATCGAGTGTTCTTAGCTATAATCTAAGAAAATCGGTTCAGCCGTTTGAAAGTTATCAGCTCTTTTCTAGTTACTGTAACCTTCACTTGTCGGGGTTGTTATAAATTTTTAATTTACACTTGTTTCTTGTATATATATAGAGATGAGAATCAATATACGTTTGTATGTAGGGAGTGACGGAGAGACTGCCGCGAAAAGGTATAAAATAATGTATACCTGCTTACACGGAAGTTTAGTATTACCTGGGCAGAAGTGTTATATAATAATAAAATCAGTTTACGAATTACTATATAAGTATTGAATTTAACATATTTAGTGTAATATTCAAGTTATCCTTGCATAATCGCAATGTCTTTTTAGTTAATTCATTATTTATTTATTTAAATGTAAACAACCATATTTATTATTGTGTTAAAATAGTGTTTTAAGTGGTATTTAAAAAGTGTTGGAAATTCTATTTAACTTTTTATCAATAGTTATATGCAAGTAGTTAGTTGTATTTCGGAAAATATTCCTTTAAATAAACGAGAAGGTACATCCATATTACATACATAAAACACAAACAATGTTTCTACCTATGTTCGTTATAGACTTTGAAGCCATCCAACCAAGCGATGTGCCCCAAACCGGTTTCATTAGAAAGGCAATAATGCGAAGATGTTATAAGACCACTAAAACAATGCATTAGGCATATTCTTTTCTTTTGTAGCACACCACGGTTTATCCGCTAATACTAATATTAAATACCAGCTTTTGCCCGTGACGTCGTCCGGGGTGCATACGTTATTTATAGTCTACTAAATTGATTTATGTTTTTAAAAATCCCGTGGGAACTCTTTGCTTTTTCAGGATAAAAAGTTGCCGAAATCAATTTCCGTGGCGAAAGCTACCTCTGTACCTTTCATATAAATCGGTCAAACGGATAAACCCTTAAGAATCCCTAAGAACTCTTTAATTTTCCGGGATAAAAGTAGCCTATGTCCGTCCCCGGGATGTAAGCTAACTCAGTACCTTTCATCAAAATAAAAAAATAAAATAAAATAAAAATCGGTTAAACTGTTGGGCCGTGAAAAGCTAGCAGGCAGGCAGGCGGACAGACAGACAGACACACTGTCGCCTTTATAATATTAGTATGGATTAGTATTATAATAGCTTATGCCCGCGACTTCGTCGGCGTGGGCTACACAAATTGCCAACCCATTTTACCCCCTTAAAGGTTGATTTTTAGGGGTCCATACCTCAAAAATCTATCAGTCCGTCTGTATGTCAAGAAAACCTATAGGGTACTTCCCGCTGACCGAGAATCATATTATTTGGCACGTAGGTAGGCCTTATAGCACAAGTGAAGGGAAAATTGCAAAACCGTGAATTGTTCTGTGGTAGAATGATTGTTTTAATTTTTTTTTGTCACAGCGCCATGCCTCCTTCCCTAACATATACGGAGACCATCCAAACTCAAGAACATGCCAAGATACATACAATCGAAGATACCAAGCTAGACCCGTACCCCAAGTTGGTGGCGCCGCAAGCAGCGCCGCGGGAGTACACTATCCTCTACCCGACCGTCGTCATATTCACTTATGGTCACTTGGCCGCGGTATACGGACTCTACCTCGCTTGCACCGCTGCGTCATGGAACACTTTGATATTCAGTGAGTATTGCCGTCATTTGACTCCCCAATTACAATGGGTCATTTGACTTTGGTCAAAGTGCAGGTACCAAGTTGGTGGCGCCGCAAGCAGCGCCGCGGGAGTACACTATCCTCTACCCGACCGTCGTCATATTCACTTATGGTCACCTGGCCGCGGTATATGGACTCTACCTCGCTTGCACCGCTGCGTCATGGAACACTTTGATATTCAGTGAGTATTGCCGTCATTTGACTCCCCAATTACAATGGGTCATTTGACTTTGGTCAAAGTGCAGGTACCAAGTTGGTGGCGCCGCAAGCAGCGCCGCGGGAGTACACTATCCTCTACCCGACCGTCGTCATATTCACTTATGGTCACCTGGCCGCGGTATACGGACTCTACCTCGCTTGCACCGCTGCGTCATGGAAGACTTTGATATTCAGTGAGTATTGCCGTCATTTGACTCCCCAATTACAATGGGTCATTTGACTTTGGTCAAAGTGCAGGTACCAAGTTGGTGGCGCCGCAAGCAGCGCCGCGGGAGTACACTATCCTCTACCCGACCGTCGTCATATTCACTTATGGTCACCTGGCCGCGGTATATGGACTCTACCTCGCTTGCACCGCTGCGTCATGGAACACTTTGATATTCAGTGAGTATTGCCGTCATTTGACTCCCCAATTACAATGGGTCATTTGACTTTGGTCAAAGTGCAGGTACCAAGTTGGTGGCGCCGCAAGCAGCGCCGCGGGAGTACACTGTCCTCTACCCGACCGTCGTCATATTCACTTATGGTCACTTGGCCGCGGTATATGGACTCTACCTCGCTTGCACCGCTGCGTCATGGAACACTTTGATATTCAGTGAGTATTGCCGTCATTTGACTCCCCAATTACACTGGGTCATTTGACCTTGGTCAAAATGCAGTTATCAAGATTGTATATATATACCCGATAGAGATTGTATATATTATATGTATACCCAAGATATACCCGAAATTGACGTATGGCGCTGAAATGTGGACACTGACAGTTAGCCTTGTCCACAAGTTTGAAGTCGCTCAGCGTGCTATGGAGCGGGCTATGTTAGGTGTCACTTTGTGGTTCTAGGAATCTAGGAGAACCAGAGTGACCGAGATACTCAAATAATTAGTCAGCTGAAGTGGAAGTGGGCAGGTCATGTCTGTCGCAGAATCGATGGCCCCTGGGGCAGACGTGTTCTGGAGTGGAGACCGCATATAAGCAAGCGCAGTGTGGGACTACCTCTAACCCGCTGGACTGAAGACCTTAAAACGGTAGCGGGAAGTGGGTGGATGAGAAAGGCGGAGGACCGTGTGTGCGCGCGCTTTTGGGAAGGCCTATGTCCAACAGTGGACGCAAACAGGCTGATTGATTGACCCAAAGTCCGTGGCGCCTAACTCTAACCAACCGTAGTCAATGCTCATATTCACTTATCGTCATCTGGCCGCGGTATATGACTGTACGACATCATTCTCTTCTCTTCTGTTCTAGATTTCATCGTGTACATTCTAGCGGGTATTGGGGTAACGGCAGGCTCACACAGGTTGTGGTCGCACCGCGCGTACAAAGCCAACACGGCACTACAGATCCTCATCATCCTGATGAACTCCATGGCCTACCAAAACACCGCCTTCGACTGGGCCAAGAAGCATCGGCTCCATCACAGGTATAATCTAAACACGGCAGACATTGGAGGACCTTTGGCTCAATGTTCTTAACACTGAGCTAAAAGTCCTAGTTTCGGAAAATCTGCACCCATGCGTAAACGAAATTCAACACGCGTACGAAGCGATTTGCTTTTTTCCTATTGGAATTGCTCGTTAGGATATGGAACGCCCTCCAGTTTTCCCCTCCACTTTTAATACAGGTACTCAAAATCAGAAGGAAATAAGTTTAAAAAAAAATGACCCTAGAATACTGCCTTGCGGCACTACCCTCTTTTTACATTTTTTATGAGTTTCTCCCTGTGTTGGGGACAATACGCACAGAAACATTCAGCTTTTATCAAATAACGAAAGTCTAGCACGCGCTGGGTATAAGTTTATCTGTTGGTAGCTCAATGAATAAATATCACGTTTTCTTTCTTTTTCTCTTTATTGTTACAACTTTCTGGTACAAGTAAATAAAAAAAATAATTACAGATACAGTGACACGGACGCAGATCCCCACAACGCGACCCGAGGCTTCTTCTTCTCCCACATCGGCTGGCTTTTAGTCAAAAGACATCCAGACGTGAAGAAACGGGAGCACCTCATCGACTTGTCAGACTTGTACGCCAACCCTGTAGTCATGTTCCAGAAGAGGTGAGACCAGATACCATCATCACCACAAAACTGGTAGACCGAAAGCCACAGCAGCAATAGCTGACCAAGTGTAGATTAATTTATAACACCCCCGACAAGTGAAGGTCACAGTAACTAGAAAAGAGCTGATAACTTCCAATCGGCTAAACCGATTTTCTTGGATTATAGCTAAGAACACTCTCGGCCAAGCCACCGTTTGATTTGTTGTCAAGCCCCCGTTTTTAACCCCCCACCAAAAAAGAGGGGTATTATAAGTTTGACGTGTGTATCTGTGTATCTGTCTGTGGCATCGTAGCTCCTAAACGAATGAACCGATTTTAATTTAGTCTTTTTTTGTTTGAAAGGTGGCTTGATTGAATGTTCTTAGCAGCTATAATCCAAGAAAATCAGTTCAGCCGTTTGAAAGTTATCAGCTCTTTTCTAGTTACTGTAACCTTCACTTGTCGGGGGTGTTATAAATTTTTAATTTACACTTGTTGTAATAGAGTTAATCTCTTTCAGGTACGCCTTCCCGATGATAATATTCTTCTGCTTCTCCCTACCAACCCTCATCCCAGTCTACTTCTTCGGAGAAACCCTCAGCCTTGCATGGCACATCAACATACTGCGATACGTGTGTAACCTTCACATGTCCTTCTTCATCAACAGCGCCGCCCACTTATGGGGGAACAAGCCATATGACAAGAACATTAAACCGGTACAGAATCTCTTCGTCTCCTTGGTGGCTTTTGGGGAAGGCTTCCATAACTACCACCACACGTATCCATGGGATTACAAGGCGGCGGAGCTGGGTAACAACAAGCTGAACCTCAGCACTAAGTTCATAGATCTATTCGCGTGGATCGGCTGGGCAAAAGACCTCAAGACTGTACCTGAGCATGTATCGCATACCAGGATCGTCAGAACCGGGGATGGAAGCGACATGTGGGGTCATAAAGATCACTAACCCATCACTACCTAGTACCTATACTATTTATTAATGCGAAAGTATTTGCTGGTTTGTTTATTAGTTTGTTCTTTAATAACGTCGCAACGGAGCAATCGATCGACATGATCGCGCATGATGACATGAGCTCTTAGGAGTTGAATTTTCAAAAATCCTTTTCTAACCCCCGACCCAAAAAGAGGAGTGTTATAAGTTTGACGTGTGTATCTGTGTATCCGTCTGTGGCATCGTAGCTCCTAAGCTAATGAACTGATTTTAATTTTTATTTTTTTTTTGTTTGAAAGGTGGCTTGATCGAGCGTGTTCTTAGCTTTAATCCAAGAAACTCGGTTTAGCGGTTTAAAAGTTATCAGATCTTTTCTAGTTACTGTAACCTTCACTTGTGGGGGGTGTTATAAATTTTTAATTTACACTTGTTAACGGATGTCTACGTCATAATAGCTATCTGCATGCCGCATTTCAGCCTTTTACATATTTAGATATAATATTTAAATTAATGTAAGTTTATTGTATTAAAAGATTATTAAATCAAATATTAACGTTAATATTTAATATTTAAAATATTATAAGTTTAAATTAAATGGTTACGTTTACGTTGAATGTTTAAATTGCCCATCGCCCATTGGTACCTAAACCTTAACTTTGTTTCACCACAAAGAACTGACACGATCTCGGAATTCATATTAAAAAATCGGCCAAGTGCGAGCCGGACTCGCACACGAAGGGTTCCAAGCCATCGTTCAAGAAATAACACTTTAATCCTACACCCAGCTCACCGTGCACTCGTGACCTCGTGCAAGCTAATGACGAACTGCGCCATCTATGATCTGGTTTAGAAAATTATTTGTTCAAGAACACATTTTAATTTCTTTTTCATCCCAAAATTGTGAATTTGTGGTTACTAGATGGACGGACGGACGGACGGACAGACAGACACACAGACAGACAACAAAGTGATCTTATAAGGGTTCCGTTTTTTCTTTTAAGGTACGGAACTCTAAAAAAGTCAAAAATTCTCTCCTTTAGCCAGCATCGATTTGCCGACTCTGGCATCGAATGTGCTTATGACACTGCGGGCATGGCTGCGTTGAAAGAAGAGCATCATGATCAACCCATCGCCGGCCCACTACTAAGGACAGGTCTCCTCTTAGAATGAGAAGGGTTTACCACGCTGGCCAAGTGCAGATAAGCAGACTTCATGCATACTAATATTATAAATGCGAAAGTGTGTCTGTCTGTCTATCTGTCTGACTATCTGTCTGTCTGTCTGTCTGTCTGTATGTCTGTCTGTCTGTCTGTCTGTCTGCTACGCTTTCACGGCTCAGCCGCTGAACCGATTTTAACGAAATTTTGTACAGACTTAGGATACATTCCGGGGAAGGACATAGGCTACTTTTCATCCCGGAAAAACAAACAGTTCCCGCAGGATTCCTAAAGACTCATCCGCTTGACTGATTTGTATGAAATTTGGTACCGAGGTAGCTTGCGTCCCTGTTATTGACATGGGCAACTTTTTATCCCGGAAAATCAAACAGTTCCCACGGGATCTTTAAGAGCCTAAATCCACGCGGACGAAGTCGCAGGCATCCTCTAGTTAAGAATATTATGGAAAATCTCAGGCATGCAAGTTTCCTCACGATGTTTTCCTTCACCGTCAAAGGATTTGATATTGAAATCAATACAATTATTATTTACCTTCTAATAATTATTTTAGATATCACCGCTTTTATTATTTGATATTAATGGGAAATTGCTCAGACAATATGTAGACATATTGAACAATAAACGTACGTGTTTTCCTGTTGATGAATTGCACACAGCTATCTAATGAGTGGGTATAAACCTACCAAAAAAATTGGTTGTCTGTAAAGTCGGTTTACTGACGATAGTTGAACGTGACAACAAAGGCCGATTGTGCTTCTTTGTCGCTCGTTCCGCGCTCTCGCTTGCACTTCAAGCCTTACATGGAACGCCTCAGAGCGAGGTAACGCCGCATGAGTCATGTTTTTTCGTGCGTGCAGCCGGCTCTATCGAATTATAAGACGTTGTCACGTCAAAAGCTTTTAGATTCTCTACGTAGTTACGTCATCACACTTAACATTATAACGGTGAAAATATGTGTGTATGTGTGTATGTGTGTGTATATTTGTCACTCTTTCACGCAAAAACTACTGGACCGTTTTGGCTGAAATTTAGAACGGAGATAGACTATACCCTGGATTAACACATAGGCTACTTTTTATCCCATAACAATTCCCGCGGGATTTTAAAAACCTATATCCACGCGAAGTCGCGGGCATCAGCTAGTTGAACAATAAACCACAGGTAACAGTAACCGCAGGTACGTGTTTTCCTGTTGATGAATAAAATTACACAGCTATCTAATAAGTAGGTATAGTTACCTTTTTTTTATTCACTATAGGCAAGCGCTTGACCACAATCACACCTGATGGAAAGTGATGATGTGGTCTAAGATGGGACGCGTTTACCTAGAAGGTGCCTATTCACTCTTGTTTTAAAGATACCCGGATTGTAATTGGTAGGAAACACAGATCGCGGAAGAGTATTCCAAACCTTAGCCATGCGTATGAGGAATGACCTACCAAAAAGCTTTTAGTTTTGTACGTAGTAGTTAGTTACCACGTCATAAAGCATAATTATTTTTTCCTCCTCCGCTCCCTTTATTGAATTGCTAGCTGATGCCCGCAGCTTCGCCCGCGTGGATTTAGATTTTTAAAAATCCCGTGGGAACTTTTGATTTCCCATAAAAAAGTAGCCCCTCCGTAATAGCCCGTCACCGGGTAAATGGACGATCCTTTAAAAATCCCGAGGGATCACGAGGATTTAGGAATGCAATTCCTTATAACATCAGAATTGAGGAGTTGGAATCCAAATTTTTTTATGGAACAATGTCGCAAGGTTCCTTTGTCGATTAAAAAAAAATCCTCCAAAATTGAAAATATCCGCCATGAAAATAAAAAATAATAACAAGTGTTATTTCTTGAACAATGGTACGGAACCCTTAGAGTGCGAGTCAAGCTCGCACTTGACCAATTTTTAAATTAAATAAATAAATAAAGGTTTATTTCAGGTATTTCCATCCATGGATGTTAATATAGAAATTAGCATTATCTAGTAAATTTTCGCGATTAGTTTAGTTAACTTGGTTAGCCGTTGCAACACTGATTTTTTTAAAGAATATTAGCCATGATAATCATGACTAATACTCCCCTTTCCCCTCCAATTAAACGTAAAGCTTGTGCCAGGAGTGGGTAAGACAATAGTGCAACGGGTGGGGTTTGAATCGCCGACCTTTCGGAATTCCGTCCACTCCTCAACCGTTGAGCTATCGAGGCTCTAAATTGGGTATTATGTACACTTTCTGATTGTCAAACAATGGTGTGTTGAATAAGTTAAGGTGCACGAGACGGGCCTGACAGCGAAATTCAAAATTAATTTGGTTTTACACAATTCATAAACTAATACGACAAAGTAGGCTTATGGCATTCCAAATCCGACAATGGCAGTATCATCTTCAAAGGATTACACAAAAATCTTTACTTGAAAGCGTCCAGTTAGTTATAGTATCCACTAATTTGTGAGTTACTCATGTCAAACTCATTATTTTGACTAATTTCTTAAACTAAACACAAGTACATTAACTATTAGTTTATTAGGAATTCAGTCCGTTCCTCAACCGTTGTGCTATCGAGGCTCTTTGCTGCGTTCATCGCCAATGCAGCGGCATTCATCCCGGCTATTAAGTTGGTTTACTGGTTGGTTGGTTGGTTTACTGTTAATAATTTGCTTTTAAATGCAAAGAAAACTAAGTGTGTCGAATTCGCATTGCCCAATACTAAGACGGCAAATGATTTTAATTTAATGGTAAATAATGATATGTTGAAAGTAGAAGAAACTACCGTGTTCCTGGGGATAACTTTAGATGCAAAGCTTCAATGGAACGCCCATATATCAACACTTGCTGGTAAACTCAGCTCTGCTGCTTACGCTGTTAGAAAGATTCGACAGATAACTGATGTGGAAACTGCAAAAATTGTATATTTTGCCTATTTTCACAGTATTATGTCTTACGGAATCTTGCTATGGGGTAAAGCGGCAGAAATTGGAAAAATTTTCGTTTTACAAAAAAGGGCAATACGCGCAATCTATAATTTAAAACCGCGCGATTCCCTACGAGAGAAATTTAAGGAAATAGGTATTCTTACAGTAGCTTCTCAATATATTTACGCTAATATAATTTTTGTACGACAAAACATTCATAGTTACAAAAAAATCGGTGATTTCCACGACCGGCAAACTAGAAACCGTGATAGGCTCGCATATCCTACGCTCCGCCTCAGGAAAGTTGGAAAATCGTTTGTGGGAATGAGTGTAATATTTTATAATAAAATTCCACAATCAATTTTAGATTTGCCTTTACACAAGTTTAAAAAATCTATTAAAAGTATGCTCCTGAAAAAAGCTTATTATACAATCGAAGATTATGTAAATGACAAAAAAGCTTGGATTTGATGCGCTCCAGCAATACACGGCGCTGCAATTGCTTGTATACAGTATGGCATATTATTGTAAATTGTAAATTTGAAAAGAGCAACCGCCGAGTTTCTTGCTGGTTCTTCTCGGTAGGAACAGCATTCCGAACCAGTGGTAGATTATTTTGACGATTCAAAAGCACTTGTAAAAGTTTAATTGAATAAAAATAATTTGAGTTTGAGTTTGAGTTTGAGTTTAAGGGGAAAGGAATAAGACCGGGAAAATCCGCCCAGCAAAAGATCGAGAAGGAAATCTATTAGGGAACTGACTCAGCATTCAGCAGCTGGTAAAATACTCAATGAGGAAAAAACATTCAAAAAGCTCCTATTATTAAACTAGCTTTCGCCCGCGCCTTCGTCCGCGTGATATAATTTATACTCATTGATTTTCCGGGATACCTAAAAAGTAGTCTCTGAAAAATAGATCTGTTAATCCAGGGTATAATCTATCTCCATTCCTTTCAGACAAATCCGTCCAGTAGTTTTTGCGTGAAAGAGTAACAAACATCCATCCATACACACTTACAAACTTTCGCGTTTATAATATTAGTAGGACAAGCGGATAGCGGCGTGGATTTAGGTTTTTAAAAATCCCGTGGGAACTCTTTAGTTTTCCGGGATAAAAGTAGCCTGTGTATTAATACACGGTATAATCTATACCCATTCCAAAGAGTCAAATCCGTCAAATAGTTTTTGCGTGAGAGAGAGACAAAAACACACACACACACACACACACACACACACACACACACACACACACACGCACACGCACACGCACACGCACACGCACACGCACACGCACACATACATACAAACTTACACCTTACCGCCAAATTTCGTTTCGAAGAGCACAATATAACTAAATTCATAAACCTTTACGATGAGAACCGCATAAAAATTCCTAAAACTACTGCGCACAGACAGACAAACGCGGCAGAAATACTTTGTTTTGATAATATGTAGTGATTCAGGATTCTATAAAATATACAGTATAGTATGATATCCTTCTATTGTTGTTTAATTCTTGCTTGGCGTACATCCTCCGGGAGAAATTAGGTACGTACTTGCTTACTTCACATCTTGGTCCGTTGCCAGCGCACTACTGAGCACGGGTCACCTCTCAGATTGAGAAGGGCTTAGGCCAAATACCTCATAAGCAATAAGGCCGCCTTTGCACACTTTTCTGTTTTCTTCGTTATGTGTTGTTCGTTTACATGATTTTGTGTGCAATAAAGACTTCTATCTATCTATCTCATTGGCCAAGTGCGGACCCCTAGTAGAGTTCAACCCCTAAGGGGGTAAAATAGGGGGTGTGTGTTGTCGACGCGGACGAAGCCGCGGGCATTATTTAGTGTAAAATAATTAATAATTTAAATAATAATTTTAATCATTTAAAAAGTATAAACAATTACAGAGAAAATGGCAAATAACAATGGCGAGAGAATTGCTGATTGAATTTTCAAAGGTCTATAAATAAAGATATTTATTATTTATTAAAAAAATTAAAAAAACCGGCCAAGTGCGAGTCAGACTCGCGCCTTGAGGGTTCCGTATTCGGGCATTTTTCCAACATTTTGCACGATAAATCAAAAACTATTATATATAAAAAAAAAACTGTTTTAGAATGTACAGGTAAAGCCCTTCCACATGATACCCCACTTGGTATATTTATCTTACTTTGAAAGTACTAATTATTATTATTTTTTATTTTTTATTCTAATATTTTTAAGGGGCTTTTATAGGTGTCCTATATGCCAGCCCCATCGGTACAATCTAAATTAAAATTAAACTAGGTATATACCTAAAACTACAACAATTTGAGAGAATCACTAACAAATTCATACACTTTCATTGCCGAGACGCTCAAAGGTTTGTTTAAAATACAGTTGAAAATACCAATATTCATAAAATTTAAATTTAGTTCACACATTAGTGTTTCTCTCAAATTGTGATTCCGAACACATGCCAGTAGCAAGTGTGAGACATCATCTACGTACTAATTATTTGTTCATTAACAAAGTTCAATTTTTTTATTTTTTTGGTGATGTAACCACAATTTCACAGTTTCCGGATTTTTTCCTTCACTTGTGCTATAAGAATTACACCTATCTGCCAAACGCGTCTTCGTCGTCATTAGTATATTTTGGTGTAGTTTGATTTTCTGCGCACAGAAATGACTGCCTCGACGGATAAAGAGATAATCCAAAACCAAGAAGATGCAAGGCCCGAAACTGTTGAAGATGATATAAAGTTAGACCCGTACCCGAAGCTGGTGGCACCACAGGCAGCGCCGCGGGAGTATGATATCATCTGGATGTCTGTGATCAGATTCACATATGGTCACCTGGCCGCGGTATATGGACTCTACCTAGCTTGCACCGTCGCGTCATGGAACACTTTGATATTCAGTGAGTATTGCCGTCATTTGACGCTCGTGTTATAGTGCATCATTTGACTTTGGTCAAATAACCCATAGGATATATCATCAGTTTGCCTCCTATAAGACATCAAGCTAGATCGTATCTCGTCTTTTGACACTCGAGTTATAGTGGGTCATTTGACTTTGGATCATGTTACACCTGAGCCGAAAGTTGGTGGCGCCACAAGCAGCGCCGCGGGAATATGATATCATCTGGATGTCTGTGATCAGATTCACTTATGGTCATCTAGCCGCGGTATATGGACTCTACCTAGCTTGCACCGTCGCGTCATGGAACACTTTGATATTCAGTGAGTATTGGCGTCATTTGACGCTCGTGTTATAGTGCGTCATTTGACTTTGGTCAAATAACCCATAGGATATATCATCAGTTTGCCTCCTATAAGACATCAAGCTAGATCGTATGTCGTCTTTTGACACTCGAGTTATAGTGGGTCATTTGACTTTGGATCATGTTACACCTGAGCCGAAAGTTGGTGGCACCACAAGCAGCGCCGCGGGAATATGATATCATCTGGATGTCTGTGATCAGATTCACATATGGTCACCTGGCCGCGGTATATGGACTCTACCTAGCTTGCACCGTCGCGTCATGGAACACTTTGATATTCAGTGAGTATTGCCGTCATTTGACGCTCGTGTCATGGTGCGTCATTTGACTTTGATCAGTGACTTTGGCCAAATGACCCATTTATATCTATACTAATATTATAAAGAGGAAACCTTTGTATTTTTGTATGTTTGTATTGAATAGGCTCAAAAACTACTGGACCGATTTCAAAATTTCTTTTACCATTACTTAGAGGGATTCTTCCGTATCCGTATAGGCTATATTTTATCCCGGAACACCCGTGCGAAGCCGGGGCGGGTCGCTAGTAGGATATATATACACTTTGATATTCAGTGAGTCATTTGACTCCCCAATTACACTGGGTCATTTGAACTTGGTCAAAGTGCAGATACCAAGGTGGTGGCGCCGAAAACAGCGCCGCGGGAGTACACTATTCTCTACCCGACCGTCGTCATATTCACTTATGGTCATTTGGCCGCGGTATATGGACTCTACCTAGCTTGCACCGTCGCGTCATGGAACACTTTGATATTCAGTGAGTATTGCCGTCATTTGACGCTCTTGTCATGGTGCGTCATTTGACTTTGGTCAGTGACTTTGGTCAATTGACCCATAAGATGTATACGTATCATCAGTATGTCCCCTATAAGATATGTTTTGTCGTCGAGCAACAAGCGCTAGTCTATCACACTTCACACTAATGTGTGTGTGTATGTTTGTTACTCCTTCACGCAAATACTACTGAACGGATTTGGCTGAAATTTGGAATGGAGATAGATAATATCCAGGATTAGCACATAGGCTACTTTTTATCCCGGAAAACCAAAGAGTTCCCACGGGATTTCGAAAAACCTAAATCCACGCGGACGAAGTCGCGGGCGTCAGCTAGTACTCTACTAGCCGATGCCCGCGACTTCGCCCGCGTGGATTTAGGTTTTACAAAATCCCGTGGGAACTCTTTGATTTTCCAGGATAAAGAGTAGCCTATGTGCTAATCCAGGATATTATCTATCTCAGCCAAACTCATCTAGTAGTTTTTGCGTGAAGGAGTAACAAATACACACACACACACACACACACATACAAACTTTCGCCTTTATAATATTAGTGTGATAGATTTGTAAAAAAAAACATCTTTTCTTCCAGATTTGATAGTGTACATCCTAGGGGGTATTGGGATTACAGCGGGGGCACACAGGCTGTGGTCGCACCGCGCGTACAAGGCCAACACGGCGCTCCAGGTCCTCATCATGCTGATGAACTCCATGGCCTTCCAGAACACCGCCTTCGACTGGGCCAAGAAGCATCGGCTGCACCACAGGTTTTTTTTTTTTTTTAATTATATAGACTAGCGCTTGGCTGCAATCAGACCTGTTAGCAAGTGATGAGCAGCCTAAGATGGAGCGCGCTTGCCTAGAAGTTGCCTATTCACTCTTGACTTGAAGGTACCCATATTATAGGTGGAAGGGAAAACTGACGCTGGAAGGGCGTTCCATATCCTAGCTGTTCGAATTAGGAAAGAGGAAGCAAATCGTTTCGTACGCGTTCGGGGAATTTCGACTACGTACGGATGTACAATCTAAACACATGGTTTGCTGACCTCGAATCGGACAACGCAGCGTTGGAAGAAAAAATATACCCTTATAGGATCACTTTGTTGTCTGTCTATCTCTCTATCAAGAAACCCTATAGGTACTTTCTGTTGACCTAGAATCATGGAATTTCGCAAGTAGGTAGGTCTTATAACACAAATAAAGGAATAAATCCGAAAACCACGAATTTGTGGTTACATCATTAAAAAAAATTAGAATGTGTTTCAATTTTCAAAGTAAGATATACCAAGTGGGGTATCATATGAAAGGGTTTTACCTGTACATTCTAAAACAGATTTTTAATTATTTTTATGCGTAATAGTTAATGATTTATTGTGCTAAATGTCGGAAACAATACCCGAGCACGGAACCCTCGGTGCGCGACTCTGTCTCGCACTTGGCCGGTTATTTTCAAATTATTGCTTTCATAAATACCCTATAATATATAATTATTCATTATAGATACAGTGACACGGATGCAGACCCCCACAACGCATCCCGCGGGTTCTTCTTTTCCCACATCGGCTGGCTCATGGTCAAAAGACATCCAGAAGTTAAGAGGCGGGAGCATCTCATCGACTTGTCAGACTTGTACGCCAACCCTGTGCTCATGTTCCAGAAGAGGTGAGCCGACATCTTTTTTTTTCTATCGTCTGGTTTTACACTGATTAGCCAATGTTAAGTTTAGTTATCTACAAGTTAGGGAAACTAAAAGTATAAGTATGGACTAATCTGTGCCGGCGCCCACTGACATACACGCGGCGCCCCTTTAGAGCGCTTCCCAGTCAGTTCCACCAGCAGAACACAAAAACCGGCCACTTCTAACAAAAAACACTCCAAAAAGCACAACACGCGCGCCAGCAAACGCCACCACAGACGAAGTCCGCCGACATCTTTGTCATACCATAATCATAGTATTTTTTTAAATTTACAGACTAGCGCTTGGCTTCAATCAGACTGGAACCCTCGGTGCGCGAGTCTGACTCGAACTTGGCCGATTTTTTTCCAACTTAGCGCTAATGCTTCCGAAGCAGCCTTCTTGTTGAAGGCTTTGACTGGACATAAATCAATAAAATAACTCTTTTCAGATACGCCGTCCCAGTCATAGGTACCGTCTGCTTCATCCTACCGACCTTAATCCCAGTCTACTTCTTCGGAGAGACCCTCAGCGTTGCATGGCACGTCAACATCCTACGCTACATCTGCAACCTTCACATGTCCTTCTTCATCAACAGCGCCGCCCACATGTGGGGAAACAAACCTTACGATAACAGCATTAAACCAGTGCAGAATCTCTTCGTCTCCTTGGTAGCTTTCGGGGAAGGCTTCCATAACTACCACCACACGTATCCATGGGATTACAAGGCGGCGGAGCTGGGTAACAACAAGCTGAACCTAAGCACTAAGTTCATAGATCTGTTCGCGTGGATCGGCTGGGCAAGAGATCTCAAGACTGTACCAGAGAATACGGCGCATGCTAGGATGAAGCGGACGGGGGATGGTAGCGATATGTGGGGGTACAAAGATAATGAATAACTTTTGCAAAGCTGCAAAGTTGATGTTTGGCGCGAGTGCTTGGCGAGAGCAATCGATATTGAGAAACGACGTGCGATGTCGTAACCGCTAGACGATCCGACATGTGAATAAATAATTAAAATAGTTAAAATAATAAATAATTAAGTGAAATAATAGAATATTGGTGCTCACATTGTTATTTCGTTGAAGTGTTAGGTTATTATTTGTACCGAGTATTAAGTATTTATATTAAATTTAGTTTATTAATATTAAGTAATAACTAAGCATGCCTTAAAAACAATGGTCATGTTGTGCAACCATCTAGGATTGCAATAAAGTCATAATGTAGTAATTTAAGAATTAGCTTAGAATCATTATTGTAATCTGTTTTGGTTGCCAAATAAAAAAATTAAAAAAATCGAATTCAATAATATGCTGTTTTAGTAAAATGAGGATTATGTAATGACGCTCGTCCCTGCTGCCACTCCTAGCTCGAGTGAAGCCAGTATAATGGACGAGGTACTATAAAATTATAATAGGTAAGTATGTAAAATAGGTATTATATAGGTAGGTAAAATTGGCAATTATTATTATTGTAAACACACACATGTTCACACACAAACACACACTAGCACACACACACACTCACACTCGCGTATTTTTAATTTTTGTATTCTGAACTCCCTTCTTTTAACTATAACGAAGAGAGCACTCTTTACTCGTTGAATAAAGACGTTTAATATTCTTACTTCTATAATTAAAAGTCATCTTTGCACTCCTAACTCGTTGAACAAAGACGCATATCCTTTCTCCTATAATTTAAACAAGAGAGCACTCTTGTTAAACAAAAACATAAATATCCTTTCTCCTACAATTTAAAAAAGAGAGCACTCTTAACTCAATGTACAAAGATGATTATCCTTTCTCCTACAATTAAAAAGGAGAGCACTTATTGAAAGACGTATATATCCTTTCTCCGATAATAATTATAAAGACAGCACTTTTTACTTGTTGAACATAGATTTATATCCTTTCACCTATAATTATAAGATAGCACTCTTAACTCGAACAAAGACGATCTTTAATATCCTTTGTCCTATATATATAAAGGGTACTCACCATCGGAGTCTGCTCTGGTGTCCGGGGCGTGCGCCCCGCATGCTAACAGCAACCGGCATGCGGCGGCGGAGTCGCGGCGCGCTGCTAGTGATAACGCGGACTCGCCGCGCCCGTCACAGGCGTTCACTTTCGCGCCTGCAACAAAAAATATAGAAAAAAAACTCACAAACTAACAAACAAACATAATTGAGAAATTCCTTTTTAAGGTTCCGCACCTCAAAAGGAAAAACGGAACCCTGATAGGATCACTTTGTCGTCTGTCTGTCTGTCTGTCTCTCCGTCTGTCCGTTTGTCGCGTCTGTCAAGAAAACCTATAGGGTACTTCTCGTTGACCTAGAATCATGAAATTGGGCATGGTAGGTACGATTAGATCTTATAGCACAAGCAAAGGGAAAAGTTTTTTTTAGATACATTACAAAAAAAAATTAAAATGTGTTCATGAACAAATAATAATAATAAATTAGTATTTTCAATTTTCAAAGTAAGATAACTATACCAAGTGGGGTATCATATGAAAGGGCTTTACCTGTACATTTTAAAACAGATTTTAATTTATTTTTTTATGCATAGTTTTTGGTTTAACGTGTAAAATGTTGGAAAAAATACCCGAGTACGGAACCCTCGGTGCGCGAGTCTGACTCCTACTTGGCCGGTTTTTCCTTTTGAAGTACGGAACCCTAAAAAACGGTTAACTAGTAATTGATAAAAGTCTTGCTTATAGTCTCGACAGAAGTTAAATAAGTGCCACTTTTAAGGAAATGTATTGAGAAAATCATAACAATTGACTCACCATGCCTCAGCAAAAGGTCCATCGCGTCTAAATGTGCGTTTTCCGTGGCGACGTGTAGTGGCGTCTGTCCATCTTTGTTCTTCTCGTTCACTCGAGCGCCTTTTCGTATTAAAATCTCCATTACCTAAAAAAGAATGCATATTTTATACTAGCTGTGCCCGCGACTCCGTTCGCGTGGAATAGTGACTTTTCGGGCAGCATATTTTGAATTACATATACCGTCGTTTGGGTAGCTACTCTGTACGTTAAAAATGTTCGCCGTGATTCTTTAAATTGACATAACTTTTTTATTTATGAACCGATTGACATGAAATAAACCATAAATGTTAAGTGAAGCTTACTACAATATATTAGTGAAAACCGTATCTAAATCGAATAAGCTGTTTCTGATATTAGCGTGCACAAACACACAGACAAACAGACAAAAAAAATATTAATTACAATTTCGGGTTCGGCATCGATATAACAACCCCTGCTACTTTTTTTATATATTTCCATTGTACAGACACCACTTTTCTACAATTTTATTATATGTATAGATATACATTGACGCCGATTCTGATATCTTTCTTTAAACTAAATTTAAAGTATCTGCATCTTTTTTTATTAAATAAAAGGGCAGAACATGAATTTTACATTTAAAGACTCTAAAGTTTAGTTCACAAAAAACTCGCAACTGTCAGTTAAAGGCACGACGTTTGACAGCTCTAAATTAAATTTTAAACTGTCAAACTGTATCTGTCCTTTTCATATTAGATTAGTAAGAAGATCTGAGTACTCTAAAATTTGGTTGCGCTCAGAATCAGTACCAATGTCGTCTATCCGAGCTAAAGAGCGCGCGAGCAAGACCAATCTCATCCCTGTGTTTAAGACAAGGAAAAAGATCCGAAAAACGAATTTTGACTGAATTTGATTTTGACTCTGAAACTCGCTCTTTAGAGACAGTGGTGCTGTGTGGGTGTTCAGTAGTGGGCCAGCAGGATTGACACGATGATATCTCTATCAAGGTCATACCTGTTTCCTCTTAGGGTACACACTAGCTGCGGCGCAATGTAGCGGTCGGTCCCCTGTACCCAGATACTGGAAATTGACTAGTTCTGTAACTCGCTCGTTGGGGACAGATACTGGCGCATGTTGGGTGCTTAGTAGTGGGCCAGCAGGATTGAGACGCGATATAAATGTCAAGGTCATACCTGTTTCCTCTTAGGGTACACACTAGCTGCGGCGCAATGCAGCGGTCGGTCCCCTGTACCCAGATACTGGAAATTGACTAGTTCTGTAACTCGCTCGTTGGGGACAGATACTGGCGCATGTTGGGTGCTTAGTAGTGGGCCAGCAGGATTGAGACGCGATATAAATGTCAAGGTCATACCTGTTTCCTCTTAGGGTACACACTAGCTGCGGCGCAATGCAGCGGTCGGTCCCCTGTACCCAGATGTTGGAAGTTGACCAGTTCTGTAACTCGCTCGTTGGGGACAGATACTGGCGCATGTTGGGTGCTTAGTAGTGGGCCAGCAGGATTGAGACGCGATATAAATGTCAAGGTCATACCTGTTTCCTCTTAGGGTACACACTAGCTGCGGCGCAATGCAGCGGTCGGTCCCCTGTACCCAGATGTTGGAAGTTGACCAGTTCTGTAACTCGCTCGTTGGGGACAGATACTGGCGCATGTTGGGTGCTTAGTAGTGGGCCAGCAGGATTGAGACGCGATATAAATGTCAAGGTCATACCTGTTTCCTCTTAGGGTACACACTAGCTGCGGCGCAATGCAGCGGTCGGTCCCCTGTACCCAGATGCTGGAAGTTGACCAGTTCTGTGACTCGCTCGTTGGGGACAGATACTGGCGCTTGTTGGGCACAATGGAGGGATGACATATCCTGGAAACAACCAGAAAGAATTACCCTTAACCTGGACTTCGTCTGTGTTGGTGTTTGCTGGCGCGCGTGCTCTGCCTTTTTGGAGTGTTTTTTTCCGGGTTTTGTGTTTTACTGTTGTTTTTGGTGGTGGAACTGACTGGGAAGCGCTCTAAGGGACCGCCGCGCGTGTGTCGGCGAGCGCCGGCACAGACGGAGTCCATACTTATATAGTTTCTCTAACTTGTAAATAACTACAAACTTGACATTGGCTAATCTTTGTAAAGCCAGACGAGAGAGAGAAAAAAATACCCTTAACCTTTAACACGCCTTGGGTGATTGACAGGGGGTTGTGAAACTAAAGATGATTTAAAGAGAATCTAGGGTTTAAATTTTAAAATAATTCAATATTCAAATGGAAGGCTGAAAATGTGTATAAGTGATTTTTCACATATGCTTACCTGTTGTCCCAACGTGGACAGTTGTTTCTTCACACGCGCAGGCTCGGCCAGACGACATGCTTCTAATACACAATGGCCGCGGTACTCGACTGTCAAACAAAATATTTGCGGAATAAAACAACTGTGACCATGTATTAACAATGGCAGTCATCGTCAACCCATCGTAACCCTGTCCATAACCATAATATTCCATAATATCCATAATTCTATAATTTCCATAATAATATTATAAATGCGAAAGTGTCTGTCTGTCTGCTACCTTTTCACGGCCCAACCGTTTAACCGATTCTGACGTTTGGTATAGAGTTAGCTTATATCCCGGGGACGGACATAGGCTACTTTTTATCCCGGCAAATCAAACAGTTCCCACGGGATTCCTAAAGACCAATCCGCTTAACCGATTTGTACGATATTTGGTACCGACTACCGAGGTAGCTTGCGTCCCTGTAATTGACATTGGCAACTTTTTATCCCGGAAAATCAAACAGTTCCCACAGGATCTTTAAAACCTAAATCCATGCGGACGAAGTCGCGGGCATCCTCTAGTAATATTATAAATGAGAAAGTGTGTCTATCTGTGTATCCATACTAATATTATAAATGCGAAAGTGTGTCTGTCTGTCTGCTACCTTTTCACGGCCCAACAGTTTAACCAATTCTGACGAAATATGGTAAAGAGTTCGCTTATATCCCGGGGACGGACATAGGCTACATTTTATCCGGAAAATCAAAGAGTTCCCACGGGATTCCTAAAGACCCATCCGCTCACTGATTTGTATGTTTGGTACCGAGGTAGCTTGCGTCCATGTTATTGATATAGACAACTTTTTATCCTGGAAAACCAAACAGTTCCCACGGGATCTTCAAAAACCTAACGGCCGTATTCACTATTATCACTATGAGGTCTCACAGTGCGCTCGAACGCATAGTGTAGGTTCCACCAATCAGATGACTGTATCACGTCAATTTACAATGATAGTAGTGATAGTGACCTCATAGTAACGTTTGTGAATACGGGTGTAAATCCTCGCGGACGAAGTCGCGGGCATCCTCTAGTTAAATTTACATTGAGTTACTTACAAGCCAGTCGATCTCTCAGTTCCCTGGTGGGAGCCACATCGAGGGCTGACTTCCCATGGCAGTTGAGCAGAGTGGGGTCCGCGCCTTCGCTCAGTAAGAGGGAACACACCTACGGACAAAGAATTTTAAGGATCCAATGAGTCCAATAACATAAGAACTTCAGGTTCGGGGGACGCCTATACTCTATCCACGGAGAGAAGTTAATATAGGGCTGTCTCTGTTACGTAATCCCATACAAATGACAAAGACAGAACAGTCAGTGGGCGTCAACCATTTTGAGTGTCCAAGCAATTCAAAATTCAAATCATTTGTTCATAATTACAAGTGTAAATTAATAAGACACAAGTGTAAATTAAAAATTTTCAACACCCCCGACAAATCATTTTCAAATAAATAATTATGTACCTATATCTAGGCAACGTCCATCTTGACAGCTTTACATTTGTCAATTGACACTTGAATATTATGAACCTAAGGGTTATCTAACCTTCTTTTCTACAAGAAAACTAGAAAAGAGCTGATAACTTTTAAACGGCTGAACCGATTTTCTTGGATTATAGCTAAGAACACTCTCGATCAAACCACCTTTCAAACAAAAAAAAGTAAATTAAAATCGGTTCATTCGTTTAGGCGCTACGATGCCACAGACAGATACACAGATACACAGATACACAGATACACAGATACACAGACACACAGATACACAGATACACACGTCAAACTTATAACACCCCTCTTTTTGGGTTGGGGGTTAAAAATTTATAACATCCTTGACAAGTGAAGGTTACAGTAACTAGAAAAGAGCTGATAACTTTCAAACGGCTAAACCGATTTTGTTGAATTATAGCTAAGAACACTCTCGATCAAGCCACCTTTCAAACGAAAAAAACTAAATTAAAATCGGTTCATTAGTTTAGCAGCTACGATGCCACAGACAGATACACACATCAAACTTATAACACCCCTCTTTTTGGGTCGGGGGTTAAAAATAGTAACATTTACAGTTTTTGATAGACAGTTGTTGGATTTGTAAGATGATAATATAGTGGTGAAAGTTAATTACGTAAACTTATCGATCAGAAACAACTATGTTTTTCATACTAACTTTATTTCGTGGATAGAGGAAGTACGGAAAACATAAGCTCGTTTGTGATTGAGCTCTGAAAAGAGCAACCGCCGAGTTTCTTGCTGGTTCTTCTCGGTAGGAAAGGCATTCCGTACCAATGGTAGATACTTTTGACGATTCAAAAGAACTTGTAAAAGTCTAATTGAATAAAAATATTTTGAATCTGAATTTGAAATTTGAATTGGCGGCGAAGCCTATGTATGTGACCTATAGTAAAGTACATACAGGATACAATGGTAAAGAATTCTGCCAGAAATCTGTCTTGCGTAGGGGCGTAAAAGCCCAGTGGTTGGTTTGACTACAGTCTCCGTCACTTAAGAGGTCTTGTAATTGGGGCCTATGGTGCAACAGTACGGGATGGTGTGATATACCTCGAGCCTGGCTTTGCTGGCCGCTTCGTGCAAGGGCGTAAAGGCCCAGAGGTCTGTAGCGTTGACGTCAGCACCGGCTCTCACCAACATTTCTTTCACTTCGTAGAGACCTTACGTAGTTGGGCATATGGTACATTACAACGGTACGGGATGGTACATTTACCTCGAGCCTGGCTTTGCTCGCCGCCTCGTGCAAGGGCGTAAAGGCCCAGAGGTCTGTAGCGTTGACGTCAGCACCGGCTCTCACCACCATTTCTTTCACTTCGTAGAGACCTTACGTAGTAGGGCATATGGTACAGTACAACGGTACGGGATGGTACAGTTACCTCGAGCCTGGCTTTGCTCGCCGCCTCGTGCAAGGGCGTAAAGGCCCAGAGGTCTGCAGCGTTGACGTCAGCACCGGCTCTCACCAACATTTCTTTCACTTCGTAGAGACCTTACGTAGTTGGGCATATGGTACAGTACAACGGTACGGGATGGTACAGTTACCTCGAGCCTGGCTTTGCTGGCCGCCTCGTGCAAGGGCGTAAAGGCCCAGAGGTCTGTAGCGTTGACGTCAGCACCGGCCCTCACCAACAGTTCCGTCACTTCGTAGTGGCCGTATGAACACGCGTTGTGTAAAGGGACTAGACCTCTGAAACAATGAAAAATTGTTCATGAATGAATGAAGAGGGCTAGTTGAGTAAAAACCAGCCAAGTGCGAGTCAGACTCGCGCACTGAGGGTTCCGTACTCAGGTATTTTTTCTAACATTTTGCACGATAACTCGAAAACTATTATGCATAAAAATAAATAAAAATCTGTTTTAGAATGTACAGGTAAAGGCCTTTCATATGATACCCCACTTGGTATAGTTATCTTACTTTGAAAATTGAAACACATTTTAATTTTTTTTAAATGATGTAACCACAAATTCGCGGTTTTCGGATTTATTCCTGTACTTGTGCTAAATTTCATGTTTCTAGATCAACGGGAAGTACCCCATAGGTTTCTTGACAGACACGACGGACAGACAGACAGACAGATGTGTCAAAACAAAGTGATCCTATAAGGGTCCCGTTTTTCCTTTTGAGGTACGGAACCCTAAAAAGTACGAAAAGATGGCTTTATTGCTTTATCACGCGCTGCGAGCCTGCGATTAAGTAACTTACAAAGAACAAACTAGATGTCACCACAGGTATTTTTAATCTTTCACCATGGAGCCTGAATCGCGCTTACGAAGTTTTTACTACAAATTACTATATACAACTGTGGGACCAGCTGGGTATAGCAACAGTCTGGAGGGAAATCTTCCTATTGTTACGGTCGAGCGCACATTACCTAGTACCATACAATTTATACCCCATTTAGATACTTTATGAAAACTTGGGGTGAAACCTAAGAAAATCTAACAAAAAGGCCTGAAAGGCCGGCCTCTGGTGCTGCTAATGTTCATGGGCGGCGGTAATCACTTAACATCAGGTGACCTGCCTGCTCGTTTGCTCGCTATTTTTTTTTTATATTACAAAAAAACCTAAACGAATCTAGGGGTAAGATTACCTACCCCTTATCCTTAGCATGTACATCAGCCCCCCTCTGCAGCAACAGCCTCACGGCGCGAGCTCTGTTGTACCCCGCCGCTAAATGCAAGGCCGTGGAGCGCCTCCCGTCGCTGGCATGCACGTTTACATTGAGAGGAGTTAGGAGAGACGCTAGCCTGTCATCGGCGCCTGAACGAGCGGCCTCTAGCACATCCGCTGCGCAGTATTCACCTGGGAATACAAAAAAACTTTTACAGGTGCTTTTGAATCGTCCAATGCATCTACCGTCTATCTATCCAGTACTTTTTAGGGATACACCCCCGACAAGTGAAGGTTACAGTAACTAGAAAAGAGCTGATAACTTTCAAACGGCTGAACCGATTTTCTTGGATTACAGCTAAGAACACTCTCGATCAAGCCATCTTTCAAACAAAAAAAACTAAATTAAAACCGGTTCATTAGTTTAGGAGCTACGATGCCACTGACAGATACACAGATATACAAGTCAAACTTATAACACCCCACTTTTTGGGTTGGGGGTTAAAAATGAAGAGGTGAGGTAGTTTACCTGTAAGAACAGGCCTGGTAGCAGAGTCAGCTAGGTCGAGTGGAGTCTTGCCTTCCGTATTTCTTATGTTTGGTTCCGCCCCATGCTGAAGCAGTGCTGCAAAAGAATCAATGAATGAATGGTAAAACACTACATGGATTTCGGACTTGATGTACAATAGAATGAAAAAAAGTGAGGGAACTCTCGGTATGATCCTGTATCGATATGTCAAATATTAGGTTATGTGTGAGTGAAATCATAGAAAAAAATAGGAGATTCATAGGCTACCTAGCGTCAAATGTAAGTAACATTTGACACCAGCCAGACATCGAAGCATCGACGTGAACTGTCACAGCAATGAGTCTTGTCTAAAATATTTCTGTAGCGATTCTCGACGACTGACACTAGATGGCACTACAGGTATGTTCAATCACTCGCCATAGAGACTGAATCGCGCTAACAAAGTTTTCACTTGCAGTTCTATATGTGGCAAATTCTAAAATTGGGCCAGTCGGCTCCCTGGGCATTACAACAGTTCAGAAGATGCCTATTGTTACGGCCGACCCTACCTCTTCTTCTTCTCTTGTTTGCTGGCTTTGTGAAGTGCCAGAATTTTGGCAACGCACTTTGCCAGTGTCAAAGCCTACCTCATCTACTCCTGTATATTTCAAAGTAAACTAACAACTACATAATGAACACATTTGAGTGGCTAGCAAAAGCTCTTCATTCTTCAATATTGAATGGAAGCAGGCATCACTTTGCGGAAGTCTATGATATACAAACTAAAAACTTAATTTGCTATAATCTGCTAAACAAGACTGCTTGATGGCTGGCTTTTCCTGCATGTTTAGCAGTGGGAGGGCGGGCGGTGCATATCGTATGCTGCATGTTGCATCATACAGATTTGTCTAGTTTAGCGGACTACAGCAAATCAAGCTTTTGATTCCTTGTCTTCATTCTTCATCACCCATCTTCATTTTTAAAGTAGGTGTCAGCTAGCATTCTTAGGCCCGCACCACATCGGCGTGCCTGAAAGAGCACGCGTCGTGTACTGCATTTACTCACCAATGCACACGTCCACCTTCCCCTTAGCGGCGGCCTCGTGCAAAGGCGTGTATCCCCAGTTGTCCCTCGCAGCGGGCGGCGCGCCGGCCGCGAGCAAGGCCCGCACCACATCCGCGTGCCCGAACGAGCACGCGTTGTGTAGGGGCTGTAAGCCACCCTCGTCACGAGCCTGTAGGGCTGCGCCTCCCGCTATTAGAAGCTCTACGACTTCTCTGCGCCCATAACCTGTAACAAGAATTGAATAGAAAAAACTGGCCAAGTGTGAGTCAGACTCATACTCAAAAACAAAATCCAACATTTTACATAATAAATCAAAAACTATTATGCATAAAATAAATAAAATCTGTTTTAGAATATAAAGGTACCCTTTCACATGATACCCTACTTGGTACAGTATTCTTACTTTGAAAGTTGAAAATACAAATTATTTGTTCATGTCCACATTTTAATTTTTTTTATGATGTAACCACAAATTTATGGTTTTTGGATTTCCTACATATGCTATAAGAGCTACCTACCTTTTTTTCATGATTCTAGGTCAACGGGAAGTACCCTATAGGTTTTCTTGACAGACATGACGGATAGACAGACAGACAGACAAAGAAGTGAGTGAGGTACAGAACCCAAAAAATTATTGATATTGTTTACCTAGTGTGTGATGTCACCTCACTAGAAAATTGCCATGTCGACCTGTCGCAAACAATAATTCTCATCTGGCTATTTACTTCAAACTTACAGTAGATTTCATTTTAGTGAGTAATGCATTTAATCTAAGCTAAGTATCAACCCTGACCCAGTTTTCATCATTACAATGCAAAATTAAACTCATTTGTTGTCTTACGTAATTAAAATACACGTTATAAAAATACTGTTGCTATTTCCTTCGTTCATTTTGAAAGATTCTGCACTTGACTTGTTATCGACATATTATTATAAATGCCAAAGTGTCTGTCTGTCTGTCTGTCTCTTCCTTTTTCACTTACCATCCGCTTAACCAAGTTTGTCAAAACTTTGGTACAAAGATAACTTCCATCCCAAGCAGTCATAGGCTTCTTTTCATTCTGTACCTAATACCCTGTACCCAGTACCTAACCAACTGTAATATCTCACTGTCATGGGTTGCATGGTCATTTCAATCTCAATTAATATTCTTATTTTTTATTGGTTATTTATTGTAATTAATAATAGTCTAACTATATATTTTGCACGCCATACACAAATGGCAAAATGTGAAGGACCAAGGACCTGTCAATATACCTACCATCATTGTTACTCACATTTCGCAAAATAAAGAATCATTTCATTTCATTTCATTTCTGGGACATTCAAAGAGTTCCCACAGGAATTATATGAAAAGCAATCTATGTTGATGAAGTTATGGGGCATTGCCTACTAATATAATTATACTAGCTTATGCTTGTGACTTCATCCATGTGGATTACAATTTCAAACCCCTATTTTTATTTCCCACTATTAAGGGTGAAATTTTCAAAAATCCTTTCTTAGCGGTCTATTCGAAAGCACTAGTAAAAGTTTACTTGAATAAAAATATATTCTAATCTATTCTATGTCATAATCTGCATGATAAATTTCAAACCAATCCATCCAGTAGTTTGATTGATAGATCTGTCAGTCAGTTAGTCACCTTTTCCTTTCATATATTTAGATAAAAGGAGAAAGTGATTGAGTTATTAAAACATAAGCCACCCAAATAGGAGGTTATCATTTTAGTTTTTAACCACATAGAGGAACCAAAAAGTAACAAAGAAACCAGCAGCTTCATTTAAGTACTTAGATACATAGATTTAGTTTTTTTTTGTAGATTCTGATGGGATTCCTATGAGTTAGTTGTTAGCCTGTAAGTATTAGTAATATAGGGGGTTCAAGTAACACATGTTCTGTTTGTATTTCTACCTCAATGCCCTTAAAATTTCCACTATATTGGAACCTATATGTCAAATCTGAGGTTCTAGACCGAGTTGTTTGAATAGAATATTGATATTGTGATATTTATCGTAATATCTTTAAGTATTTTATAAATATATAGTATGGATGGAAAGATAGAACTAGAACTGAAGAGACTTAATGTTCTTACAATCGAAAGCTATCTAAAATAACTGAATGCAATGATCATTAACGAAATTGAGAGGAAAGCGAAAGAGCAATAACATTAACATTATCCAACATACTCACATAACATTATTCAATATATCATTAAAAAAACTCTCAAACAATCGAAAACAACTCGGAAATATACTGTAAAGGAGATAAATCACGACATTTGGCGCAACCAACAACCGTGACCAATTATGCAATGGCCAAAACATTCAACCATTGTAAGATTTGTAACCTTTCTCTTTATGTTTTACTACCAATAACAACATGGGCGAAATTGGTCATTATATTGAAAATATGAGCGTGTTACCTGCAGCGAAGTGTAAAGGCGTGGATTTCCGTCCAGCTGTGTCCCTAGCATTAACGGTTTGCGGAGTTATTAGCTTCTTAGCACGAGCGACATCTCCAATTTTGCAAGCCTCGAATAGGTCCCGTAAAGGGTCCGAAGGCGCCGGGAGGGAATCCAGCGCCGAACCAAGCATAGAACGGCGGCTCGACATGTTCGTTTAACGCATTTATCACCACTCTATCATTACAAATTCATATTCGATTAAAATACAAAAATATTGTATGAAAACACGTATAAATTACAGCTGCTCTGGATCGGTTTGACAGATCACTGAAATGTTGCCATATATTTGTTTTGAAATGACCCGCAGACTCACGAAATAAGCAAGAGAAAATACTCACTTTTTGATCGTTTTTCAGCGAAGGATGAATTGCCCATACAAACTTAATACCAAAATAATTTGTACTTCGAGAATACCTATCTCCACCGTATTGAATGCGGTTATTTGGATTCAAATTGTATTTAACTATCTAGGTTCCTGGGTGTAAATATTTTCAAAATACTTTACTTAAATGAAATTGTGTTTTGCATCATAGAATCATGAAATTTAGCAGATAGGTAGGTAATATAATACAAGAAAATCCGAAAACCGTGAATTTGTGGTTACATCACACAACATTGAGTTTTAGGGAAAGTTTTTATTACTAGCAGCACTTTCATAGATAAAAAATATTGCAGAAAAAAAATATTATATGTCTGTTAGTCTGTTGTCTGGATCTTTAAATTATTATGGCGCTTCTTAAAACAAAGGTTAACTCTACCGGTTAACTCTTCGATTTACCTAATCCAAGGGTTAACTTAAACAACAACTTACTGTGTTGATTTTGTCTGTATTATTGTCTATGATTAGTCACAGAGTATCAACCGTACCAAAGATAATACAAATGACGTTAGTTGACGAAATCAAAATGGCGTCGTTCACGGGATAGTGCATTTATCCGCCGCACACGGGTTTCTCTGAAAAATATCGCGAATCGATCTTTTGTTTGTGCCAAAACTGATTGTGAACTGGTTTACAGTGTTTTTTGTGATTATATATATGCTAAGTCATATATGGGATAACATTTCGTCGTCAGTAAAAATTTCCGCAAGGTATGTCCCCTTTCACCTAACAAATATTTAACACGATTAAATAGAGAAATTATGGGTTTTTGATGGCGTTAAGTTGAAGGAAACTCGTTGTTAGGGTCGAATGTTGTTGAGATTATTGTGATTGCGGCCCGGAAACTGCGTTCTTTAGATCAGTAGGTGACTAGTGGGTGAGTCAGATGAACAGGTTTTTTGTCGAGGACGCGGCCAGAAGGCGAGGCTGGGTCATATCTTCACTTTTCATATCATTCATGTCGTGCAAACATTACGAAAATGGTTCTCCGGCCGTTACGATGTGGTTTTGGTCCACACTAATTGAATTAGCCAGGTGCCTACAATTTCTCTAAACTTCCGATGTAGTCGTGTTTATGTGGATATTTTCACTTTTGAACGCAATGTGTGCACGGACTGCAAACTGTATTGGATTTATTCCAAATTTTAATAAGGTGAACTTTACTTTTTTTTTCTCTAAATTTATTCTACTTTGCATTTCACAGTTTCACAGATAAAAAAGTTTTAAGGCTGTAGCGAAATTAGAATAATTGTTGATTAGTATGTCAGTGACTGTAATTAGGCAATTTAACACACATTTATACCAGTTAGGTGACATTCCATGCTAATTTGTTTGTAGACGCTAGGTTCATTTGTAATTTAGGCTCTGAAACTATGTCACATACCATATTCTACAAATAATTAAACTATTGTCAATGACTTTTAATGTCATCATTCACATTAAGCCATTGCCAGCTCACTATTGAGGATTGATGTCAGGTGATTGATTCAGAATGAGAAAGGTTTGGTCATAGTCTACGACACTGCAGATTGGCAGACTTCACACACCTTTCATAACATGGAGAACTCTCAGGCATGCAGGTTTCCTCACAATGTTTTTAACCCCCAACCCAAAAAGAGGGGTGCTATAAGTTTGACGTATGTATCTGTGTATCTGTCTGTGGCATTGTAACTCCTAAACTAATGAACTGATTTTAATTTAGTTTTTTTGTTTGTTTGAAAGGTGGCTTGATCGAGTGTTCTAAGCTATAATCCAAGAAAATCGGTTCAGCCGTTTGAAAGTTATCAGCTCTTTTCTAGTTACTGTAACCTTCACTTGTCGGGGTGTTATAAATTTTTAATTTACACATGTTCTCCACTGTTACAGCAAGTGATATTTAATTGTATAAACGCACATAACTCTGAAAAATTAGAAATTGTGCCTGGGATAGAACCAATACACACTGAATGTTACACTGATATATAATACATTTACACAATATTTGATAGTTTATTCGTAACTAACTACTTAGTACTTATCATATTATTTTTTTACAAAACAAGTTTGTTATCATGTAATTAATGCAACCAATAATGTTTGGAGCATAAGTAATCACTTTCTCGCTACTAAATGTTAATTAAATTCGGAGCTATTAGTAAAACGTGTAAATCCAATATGTTAACATGTTTTTAACCCCCGACCCAAAAAGAGGGGTGTTATAAGTTTGACGTGTGTATCTGTCTGTGGCATCGTAGCGCTTAAACTAATGAACCGATTTTAATTTAGTTTTTTTTTGTTTGAAAGGTGGCTTGATCGAGAGTGTTCTTAGCTATAATCCAAAAAAATTGGTTAAGCTGTTTATCAGCTCTTTTCTAGTTTTCTTGTAGAAAAGAAGGTTAGATAACCGTTAGGTTCATAATAATTAGGTTACTAATATTCAAGTGTCAATTGACAAATGTCAAGCTGTCAAGATGGACGTTTGCCTAGATACATAATTATTTATTTGAAAATGATGTTTTGGGAAACTCAGATACTTTGGATCTTAGGCGCGGAATAGTCCAAGAAAATCGGTTGAGCCGTTTGAAAGTTATCAGCTCTTTTCTAGTTACTGTAACCTTCACTTGTCGGGGGTGTTATAAATTTTTAATTTACACTTGTGTTATAAAAGATTATACCTATTCTCACAAATGACTTTTGGACCTTCCTGATTCTGAGGGGAGACCTATGATATTTACATTTAGACAAGTCAGAGTTGAAGGATCAAATCCCAGACACCCAGAATAAGGGTTGAAAGTCTTAACACCTAGCACATCTGCATTGTTTAACTAGAACCTAATAATATTATGCTGTCTATATTATTGTGTGTGTGTGTGTGTGTGTGTTATCTATTATTATCTAGGCAAGTAGGCATCCCAACAATGTGTGATATGATAGTGTAAGACATAAGTTTATCAAAATCTCTTATCTGATATGTTCTGCTGATAATGCCTCAGAAGAAAGCTGTCATTTATTTACCTTTGGTTAGGTATATTAAGGTATATTATTATTCTAAATTCCCATATGTTTATTTTACTGTTATTAAGATTGTTCCATTTTGAGTATAGTTCTTACAATTCACGAAGGCGAGTGAACTTTACTTGTGGTTACGTCATATACATGGGCATTGCGCAAGTGTGCGTGCGTGTCGGACCAATCAGTCGCGAGCAAGCGCTCACACACACACACATTTAGTGTACCTTACTTATACTGATACGACTGAAACACAAGCATGAGCCACTCGCCTTCGTGAATTGCAAGAACTGTAAATGTAATGAGACCAATAAAAGTTAAAAATTTGAAAAAAATTCTTTACTTTTTAGGGTTCCGTACCTCAAAAGGAAAAACGGAACCCTTATAGGATCACTTGTCTGTCTGTCCGTCCGTTCGTCCGTCGTGTCTGTCAAGAAATCTATAGGGTACTTCCCGTTGACCTAGAATCATGAGATTTGGCAGGTTGGTAGGTCTTATAGCACAAGTAAAGGAATAAATCTGAAAACCGTGAATTTGTGGTTACATCACAGAAAAAAAATTAAAATGTGTTTTAATTTTCAAAGTAAGATAACTATACCAAGTGGGGTATCATATGAAAGGGCTTTACTTGTACATTCTAAAACAAAGTTTTATTTATTTTTAAGCATAATAGTTTTTGATTAATCGTGCAAAATGTCCCAAATCGTGCAAATGAGTATGGAACCCTCGGTGCGCGAGTCTGACTCGCACTTGGCCGGTTTGAATAATATTTGATATTGCAATCATTTCAAAAAAATATAATTTGTACTGCTAGTATAAATTGACCCTTAAACATTATGATATCCCTTTTATAATATACACAAACCCATAAATGACGCTTTTTGTACATAACACATAGCTGGCAAGCTTACACTAGTTATCTGTTATAGTAATCAGGAAGTAGTTATAAAGGCACGTGTCTTGATGTACCATAAAAGTCTTTTCTGACACACCACAACTGACACACCATTAAGGTTCTTTCTGACATGCCACATACCATACATGATACAACAGCGACAAAACAACAGCTAGGCACAGAATCGTGTGGAAATTCGTAATGAAACACTTTTATTTGCGGTCTCAAATTGGCTGTCGCCAATGTGTGGTCAATACAGACGACATACACCGCGACCAATACGCAACGCGTAACGCAATAACGCGACCGTCCACACTTAATATTCTATTGTGTTCTGTGGTATGGTTGTGGTCCGTCCGAATAGACACTTAGTTTTGGCGGATACTCAAAGAATGTGATGTATAATTAATTGTGATGAATATTATTGTAAATTGAACAATTGAAAAGAGCAACCGCCGAGTTTCTTGCTGGTTCTTCTCGGTAGGAACGGCATTCCGAACCAGTGGTAAATTATTTGACGATTCAAAAGCACTTGTAAAAGTTTATTTGAATAAAAATCTATTCTATTCTATTTTATAAATAGATTATTTATTGTTGGAAACTGTATATAGTACAGCTGTGTAGCAACGGATCAACGGTTTATATGGTAACTGGGGTAACTGAGAGTTTCAAAAACAATCATTATTTACCCTACTAAGTACTAACCGAGCATGGATTTAGGTTTTCAAAAACCCCTGGGGGACCCTTTCATATTCCAGGATAAAAAGTAGCCCATGTTAGTCTCCGTCCTTTCAACTATCTCTATACCAAAAATCAAGTGGATTGGTTGCTTAGTTAGGATGTGAAGGAAGGACAAACAAACACATGTACGCATTATAATATTAGTATAGATTCTAAAACGGTTAATAGCTGTTAAATTACATCACCCTGTCAAAATAGCGCTCAAGAAAAAGAGCATAAAAATACGATATTGTGATCATAAATCAAGCTATTTCAGTCAGCCAAAGCTGAGACGCACAAAAACCGAAAATCCCTACTATTTTATTGCATTCTTTACATAATACCAACTAGCTGTGCCCGCGACTTCGTTCGCGTGGAATAGTGACTTTTCGGGCAGCGTAATTCTTTAAATTGACATTTTATTTATGAACCGATTGACATGAAATAAACACTAAATTTTAAGTGAAGCTTACTACAATATATTACTGAAACCGTATCTAAATCGAATAAGCCGTTTCTGATATTAGCGTGCACAAACACACAGGCAAACAGACAAAAAAAAAAATTACAATTTCGAGTTTGGCATCGATATAATAACAACCCCTGCTACTTTTTTTAATATATTTCCATTGTACAGACACCACTTTTCTACAATTTTATTATATGTATAGATTAGCGTAGGCGGCGACCTTCCTGGCGCAGTGGTGAGCACTATGGTCTTGTAAATGTCCTGGGTTCGATTTCTAGCAGGACAAAATAACTTCAAGGCAAGAGTGAATAGGCATCTTCTAGAGTCTAGACAAACGCGCTACAACTTTGCCCTCATTGTTGGTTTCTGTTAGGCATGATTGTCGTCAAGCGCAAGCTATAATCAAAAAAAAAATATGAAAAACAGGACTGCTCGGCTGTACGAATTTTATTTTTTTCAAAAAAATTATAGCCAGTGCCACTCAGGATCATGTATCCATACATACATCGAAACTTCTCCCAACTCCCAACAAGATTTTTCGAAATTTTTAACATATTTCCTAATTAATAACGTCACATTGTGCGGTCAGTGACTATCAATGACGTCACAACTCAAGGCATAAAGGACAATTTTTTTTTTTTAAATTTATTTAATCAAAATAATTTAACATGGATCTTTAATATCAAACTCGCCAAACTGGTGGGCCAGTTTGTTGGCGAGTTGAAATATTTTTCAATAAAAAAAAAATGGAGTAATTTCTGTGGGAAATTATTCTCTTTAATTAATTATTAAATTATTCTCTTTAATTAGTTATTAAAGAGAATAATAATAATTCATTCATTCAATCAAAACATCACATCATTTTATTACTGCACTCCAAGACCTTCTTAATTAATTATTCGTCTGGGATCAGCTTTTAGTAAAGACAACTATAAAACGTAGCCGGTTTGCGTTTCTCCAAACACGCAAGAATCTCTCATAAATCAATGAACTGGCGGTCAAAGGGAATTCCTTAGCGTTTAGAATCGAAAGCGTGTCACAGAATGCCTATGTTATGTAGTTGTCTGTTCACTTGTAAAGAAGTTCGATTTCTATCCATATTATTTTTAGTGTACACTTCTTATGCGCTTCTCTATAATATAAACGTACTAGAGGATGCCTGCGGCTTCGCTCGCGTGGATACTTTCCGGGATAAAAAGTAGCCTATGTCCTTTCCCAGGCTGTATCCCAAGTCTGTACCAAATTTCGTTAAAATCGATTCAGCGGTTGAACCTTGAAAACGTAGCTGACAGACAGACAGACACACTTTCGCATTTATATTATAAGTATGGATGGAAGTATGGATTACGCCTATTATTCTATTCTTTGTTGTTCTAGATCTATAACTAAGCCACATTTCAATTTACCTCTCCGTTATGGTAAAATATTTATTTTTAAAGTTGTGGCCCTTGGAAAATCAGTATTTTAGGGCCAATTTTGAGGCTACTTCGGACGAAGTCGCGGGTTTCGGACTCGAAATTTAAAAAACCCCCAATACAAAAACCTCTATAAGAAAAGTCGAAAAGAACTGATAACTTTTAAACGGCTGAACCGATTTTCTTCGATTATAGCTAAGAACACTCTCGATCAAGCCACCTTCCAAACAAAAAAAAAAACTAAATTAAAATCGGTTCATTCGTTTAGGCGCTACGATGCCACGGACAGATACACAGATACACACGTCAAACTTATAACACCCCTCTTTTTGGGTCTGGGGTTAAAAACAAACCTCAAATGAGCTTGGTGGCCATCATTCAGTGATGATCACTGAGTTAGCGAATCACGCCTCTGCGCTGGTGCTAGGCCAGCTGATTATAACAAAAACATAACAGTATCAATCACCTCTTAAGTTCGCTGTGGTTTCTCTAATTGACTGCTAACAGCTAACAGGAGATGGTACAATTAGCCGTTCATTCTCGCACTCAGCGCGCATCTCAATTGAGTTGACGTATGGCCCAAGTTATAGACGAAGCGGGCTACATACCAGTCATCTAATAACACTGAGGTTGAAATCTGTAGAGCGCACCTTGACTTTCACACACTAAGTGTGAGTGAAAGTCAAGACTTAACTCAGACTTAAGATACTGTTTAGGAGCTACGATGCCACAGACAGATACACAGATACACACGTCAAACTTATAACATCCCTCTTCTTGGGTCGGGGGTTAAAAATGCGTTTCTTCAATATCCGGAATTTACTGTTCGCTGTTTGTTTTTCACTTGTACCAAATCTATATAAGACCATGACATCATGTTGACACCGACGTCACTGTAGGCACCTTAGGTATAATATATCTTAATTGTGCATGTTTGTTCGCGTATGACTAATATCCGAAACCGTGATCAGGCGGTGACATAATGACGGATGTTAATTCACTTACGGCCAAATACCATAGTTCACGACAGATTGAAAACTTATAACAAAAGTGTAAATTAAAAATTTATAACACCCCCGACAAGTGAAGGTTACAGTAACTAGAAAATAGCTGATAACTTCCAAACGGCTGAACCGATTTTCTTGGATTATAGCCTAAGAACACTTTCGATCAAGCCACCTTCCAAACAAAAAAAACTAAATTAAAATCGGTTCATTCGTTTAGGAGCTACGATGCCACAGACAGAAACACAGATACACACGTCAAACTTATAACACCCCTCTTTTTGGGTCGGGGGTTAAAAACAAACCTCAAATGAGCTTGGTGGCCATCATTCAGTGATGATCACTGAGTTAGTGAATCACGCCTCTGCGCTGGTGCTAGGCCAGCTGATTATAACAAAAACATAACAGTATCAATCACCTCTTAAGTTCGCTGTGGTTTCTCTGATTGACTGCTAACAGCTAACAGGAGATGGTACAATTAGCCGTTCATTCTCGCACTCAGCGCGCATCTCAATTGAGTTGACGTATGGCCCAAGTTATAGACGAAGCGGGTTACATACCAGTCATATAATAACACTGAGGTTGAAATCTGTAGAGCGCACCTTGACTTTCACTCACTAAGTGTGAGTGAAAGTCAAGACTTAACTCAGACTTAAGACACTGTTTAGGAGCTACGATGCCACAGACAGATACACAGATACACACGTCAGACTTATAACACCCCTCTTCTTGAGTCGGGGGTTAAAAATGCGTTTCTTCAATATCCGGAATTTACTGTTCGCTGTTTGTTTTTCACTTGTACCAAATCTATATAAGACCATGACATCATGTTGACACCGACGTCACTGTAGGCACCTTAGGTATAATATATCTTAATTGTGTATGTTTGTTCGCGTATGACTAATATCCGAAACCGTGATCGGGCGGTGACATAATGACGGATGTTAATTCACTTACGGCCGAATACCATGGTTCATGACAGATTGAAAATTTCTAACAAAAGTGTAAATTAAAAATTTATAACACCCCCGACAAGTGAAGGTTACAGTAACTAGAAAAGAGCTGATAACTTTCAAACGGCTGAATCGATTTTCTTGGATTATAGCCTAAGAACACTTTCGAACCACTTTCAAGCCACGTTTCAAACAAAAAAAACTAAATTAAAATTGGTTCATTAGTTTAGGAGCTACGATGCCACAGACAGATACACACGTCAAACTTATAACACCCCTGTTTTTGGGTCGGGGGTTAAAAACGTCGAGGCTTCCACGCAGGCGTGAAATTTTAGTACATTCGACGCAGATAGCCTTAAAGTAGCCCTACTTTTCTATGATTTCATGTCATACCCCTAAAGTAGGTAGCCCTATTTTTCTTTGATTTCATGTCACCATAGCCTAATATTTGACATTATCGTCGATTCAGCAGGACCAAACCGAAAGTTCCCTCACTATATCCTACTAATATTATAAACGCGAAAGTTCGTATGTATGGATGGATATAATATATGGATGTACGGATGTTTGTTACTCTTTCACGCAAAAACTGCTGGATGGATTTGGCTGTTTAGAATGGAGATAGATTATACCCTGGATTAACACATAGGCTACCTTTTATCCCAGAAAATCAATAAGTTTCGACGGGATTTTTAAAATCCTATATCCACGCGAATGAAGTCACGTAACCTAATATTTGACATATCACCGATTCAGGATCAAACCGAAGTGGGGACGCCCCGCACACCCGCACAGCTTCCGCACTCACCCGATGCGGCATAGCGCGTGTGAAGTGCGGGTGCGCGGAGCGTCTCCCCGCCTCATACCCCGATGGCCATCTCAACCTGAGGTGTACTATAGGACAGAGAAAGGCACGTTAACGGGCCGTCACAGCTGATCGAGTGACCGTACACCCACGGCGACCCGGCCTCACCACACAGGGATTGCGAGCCACATCTTGCGTTATATTCCACTTCTTGAAACATGCGTATTTATTAACCCGACAAGATGATGGTCAGATGGTTTGATCAGATCATCAGGATTGAGGAGTTGGAATCCAAATTTTTTTATGGAACAATGTCGCAAAGTTCCCTTAACAATTAAAAAAAATTACGCAAATCGGTTCAGAAATCTCGAAGATACATAGATATATACATAGATAGTGTACATAGATAGAAAAACACAACTCCATTTTTCAAAGTCGGTTGATAAAGTAGCCTATGTTTCTCCTTGGTTAATACTCTACTTGTCTGTGAAAGTCCTGCCAAAATAAGTTTAGCCGTTCCCAAGATTAGCCTTTTCAAACAAACAGACAGACAGACAGACAAAAATTTTAAAAAGGTGTGATTCAGTTATAGTATCGTTCAAATAACCATATGACCTTAATATGCGGTAGTTATTTCGAAATTACAGACAGACACTCCCAATTTTATTTATTAGTGTAGATATAGATTTCTGCAAAGTCAAAACGAAATATGCATCTAGTAGCTGATGCCCGCGTCTGCGTTCCCGTGGATATAGGTTTTTGAAAATCCCTTGGGACCCATTGATTTTTCGGGATAAAAAGAAGACTATGTGTTAATCCAGGGTATAATCTATCTCCATCCCAAATTTCAGTCAAATCCGTCCAGTCGTTTTTGCGTGAAAGAGTAACAAACATACATTTATCCATACATACAAACTTTCGTGTTTATTATATTCGTGGGATGTAAGTTTGTATTTATGTGTGTTCCACCGTAGCGTCTAAACTACTACACCGCACCTACATACATACATAGACTGCTAAAATCATAAACCTTCCTTTTGGCTTTGCCGTATTCGGGTGAAATTAGCTAATCATGCTAAAATTAAGTTATATTAAACTACTTAAGAAGTTAGCTAATTCAATCACAAAATGTACATGTAAAAGTAGTGAAGAGCCTATAATTCAGTTAGTTGACTACTTATTATCGTGTCAACGGAAACTCAGTAGGCCGCTGATAAAACAAGTAGTTAGGTCATTTTTAACGCGATGACAAATGAATCATTTAGATGGTGGTCCAAGTCATGAGATGCTGATTTCATGTCGGACGTCATTGCCGTCTAATGCCGAATTAATGACCTCCTTGTCGCTGTGGTCTTATAATTGACCATCACATAACCTAATATTATAAAGTTTGTGTGTATGTATGTGTGTGATTATAAAAGCGAATGTTTGTGTGTATGTGTGTATGTTTGTTACTCTTTCACACAAAAACTACTGAACGGATTTGGCTGAAATCCGGAATGGAGACAGGTTATACACTGAATTAAAACATAGGCTACTTCTTATCGCGGAAAACAAAAGAGTTCCCAAGGAATATCCACGCGAACCAAGTCGCGAGCATCAGCTAGTATAATTTAATAAAATAAAACATCTCTTCCTGTGACATGAACCACACGTCAAGAGCCCATATAAATATAATTACTTATACTGAATTTCCTCCATCCTTGAATCCTTGTTACAATAGCAATAAGAGCTAGTTTCGCCTAATCCTCCGTATCACAGAGAGACAAGGTCGCGCACAAGGCTTTGCTCCCAAAGGTTGTTCCAAAGACATGATTAAAATACAGGACATAGTTCCAGGAAGACCCAAGACCCAATCTGAGAATGTGATGCATTCTCTTATGTCCTTGATTATCTTTTAGACTATTATGTTTGCTACTGAATTTCCTCCATCCTTGAATCCTTGTTACAATAGCAATAAGAGCTAGTTTCGCCTAATCCTCTGTATCACAGAGAGACAAGGTTGAGTACAAGGCTTTGCTCCCAAAGGTTGTTCCAAAGACATGATTAAAATACAGGTCATAGCTCCAGGAAGACCTAAATCTTTGCCTAAAGATTTGCTATTGAATTTCCTCCATCATTGAATTCTTGTTACAAGAGTAATAAGAGCTAGTTTCGCGCGAGACGTCTCCTCCGTATCAGAGAGACAAGGTCGAGAACAAGGCTTTGCTCCCAAATGTTGTTTCAAAGACATGATTGAAATACAGGAGACAGTTCCATGATAACCCAAGACCAAATCTGAGAATGTGTTTTTCTTTTGTCCTTGTTCAAATAAATTAGTAAAAGTTTATTAGAGCTCAGCCTAAATTGGCTTAGTAGACATAGCAAAGCTCTAATGGAATAAAAATCAAAATAAGAACTTAATACGAAAATTGAATTAACTAATAACAAACGTAATATGTTCCTGAAGTTTGTCCGGACGTCACGTTCGGCCGAAGTAAGGTTAATAGAATAGTTGTATGACATTGTTGTGCACATTACGTACATACAATTTTTGTATGACATTGCACGAAGTTTTAACTAGCTCCTTGGCTCAGGGGTGAGCGCTGTGGTCTTATCAGTGGGAGATCCCGGGTTTGACTCCCAGCAAATGCAATTTTTTTTTTTTTTAAACAAATAATATTAGTCATACTAATCATGACTAATACTCTCCTTTCCCCTCCAATTAAGCGTAAAGCTTGTGCCAGGAGTGGGTACGACAATAGTGCAACGGGTGGGGCTTGAACCACAGTCCGCTCCCCAACCGTTGAGCTATCGAGGCTCTATTTGAGAATTTGGTGGCTACGGCTAGTTAGTAGTTGTTACCAACCCTACTGCCAAACTCGTGCTGCCAAGCGATTTAGCGTTTCGTTACGATGCCGTATAGAAACTGAGTGACGAGTTTAATAGAACAAGTGTAAATTAAAAATTTATAACACCCCCGACGATCCAAAGTATTTGAGTTTTCCAAAACATCATTTTCAAATAAATAATTATGTATTTAGGCAACGTCCATCTGGACAGCTTGACATTTGTTTATTGACATAATATTATGAACCTAACGGTTATCTAACCTTCTTTTCTACAAGAAAACTAGAAAAGAGCTGATAACTCTTAAACGGCTGAACCAATTTTTTTAGATTATAGCTAAGAACACTCTCGATCAAGCCACCTTTCAAACAAAAAAACTAAATTAAAATCGGTTCATTCGTTTAGGCGCTACGATGCCACAGACAGATACACAGATACACAGATACACAGACACACAGACACACGTCAAACTTATAACACCCCTCTTTTTGGGTCGGGGGTTAAAAATGCAATACCTCGTCCAAGTTAGCCCGCTTCCATCTTAGACTGCATCATCACTTATCACCAGGTGAGGTCGCAATCAAGGGCTAACTTGTAACGGACTGCACTTTGCTTCTTTTCCAGCGCCCATTCCTTAGCTTTCTTAGACATTTCATTAAAACTTATACTCAAACTAGATCATACCCGCGAATTTGTCCGCTTGGATTATGTTTTTCAAAATCCTGTAGGAACTCTTTGATGTTCCGCGAAAAAGTTGCCTGTGTCAATTTCCGGGATGCCAGCTACCTTTGTACCAAAAATATAGATCAGTTAAACGGATAGGCCTTTAAGAATCCCGTGGGAACTCTTTGATTTTCCGGGATAAATAGTAGCATATGTCCCCTGGATGTAAGCTAACGCTGTACCAAGTTTCATAGCTGTTGGGCTGTGAAGAACTAGCAGACAGACAGACACACTTTCGCATTTATAATATTAGTATAGTATAGTGTAGGTATAGTATGGATTTTTGGTACAGAGTTAGCGTGCATTCCGGGAATTTACGTAGTCTACTTTTTATGCCGAAAAATCAAAGAGTTCCCACGAAATTAAAAAAAAACCTAAATCCACACGGACGAAGTCGCGGGCATCATCTAGTACTCAAATAATTTTGATTTATTTGTAATTTTGATGTGTATTTTTGTTCTGTTTCCAGAAATAGCAGCGGAGGGCCCACAGGATGAATAAAGACGGTTGAGACGCCCGCGCGTCGGAGGCGACGCGCGCACAACACCAGTCATGTCTTTTTTTAATAATCTCAAAAAGGTATGTCGACTCCATTTCTCTGTTGTATGCAGATACACTGTAACTCTTCCTAAAATGTTGTCAATTTCTACAATCCCTAAAAAGTTTCAACATCCACATACAAACATAAAACCCTGCTGACTCTTAAAAAGGCAGATCCTCTAAAGTCTACAATCTTGTACGATCTTGTACGATACACTCTTAAAAGTGTACAAACTTATTTAGTCATTTTTTGTAAATCTAGACAAATCCATGCTGATTTTCAAAAAAATCTCTCCAGATATAAAACCATGTGGACCTCTTTAAAAGTCCACAATTCGATTAAACCCATTGTATATAAATTATAAAGTCTACAGCCAGATATAAACACAATGTTTCCCTCAAGTCTTTTAAATTACGCTACAAATTTATGAAAAGTCTCCATCCAATATTTGACTTGTCTTCAACATGCCAAAATTCTACAAGGATCCAAAAGCTTAATTCGCCATAATCTACCAAAACAGACAAATCTGCATGGTACAATACTACTTGCAGTATGTGATGTGTACCACGCGCACTCCCACTGCTCTAGAGCGCCCTTTGACTCTGCTCAAACTTAAGACACAGTTAAAACGAGACAGCGTTATACCGCTGGCATAAATCTGTCTCGTTTTACGGCCAATTCACACCAATTGCGTACACATGACACGTGTGTAGTGACGCGCGTTAACCCCTAACACATCGGGTTACGCATACGTCCAGGCTTTACCTTGCGTAAAAGCGTGTGCCATGTTTCCATATGTTACAACGCAATGGTACGTGCTACGTCTACGCTTACGCAACGCTTACGCAGCCTGTGTGAACGAGTTATTAACTGAAACTTAAGTATTTAGTAAAGTCAAGAGCTGTAAAGCTCTATAGATTTCAACCTGACCTGGAGCATCCTCAGAAGATGTAGATTCCACTACACAATTGCAAAGTATACCAAGCATCTATAATAACTTCATTGTTGTACAGGTGCTGCACCTCGGCGGCGGCAATGACGCCAAGAAGAAGAAGGTGTTCAGCAACATCCGCGACAACTGCGACCCCGCCGACAACTGGGACATGATCGGCGAGCTTGGCGATGGCGCTTTTGGCAAAGTAACTTTTCAAATTCAAAATATTTTTATTCAATTCGATTTTTACAAGTACTTTTGAATCGTCAAAAGCATCTACCGCTGGTTCGGAATGCCTTTCCTACCGAGAAGAACCAGCAAGAAACTCGGCGGTTGCTCTTTTTAAAGATTTGATATACAATATTATGCCATGTATAAAAGTAATTGAAGTCCCGCGCATTGCTGGAGCGAGCTGCAGGTCAAATCCACGCTCTTTTATCATTTACATAATCTTCGATTGTATAATGTGTTTTTCTCAGGAGCATAGTTTTAATAGATTTTTTGAACTTGTGTAATGGAAAGTCCAAAATTGATTGAGGAATTTTGTTATAAAAGATTATACCCATTCCCACAAATGACTTTTGGACCTTCCTGAGGCGGAACGTAGAAGTCGCAAGCCTGTTACGGTGTTTAGTTAGCCTGTTGTGCAAATCGCCAATCTTCTTGTAACTAAGAATATTTTGTCTTACAAAAATTATGTTGTTGTAAATATGATGAAACAGTGGGTTTAAATAAAAAGAGCAAATCAGTATAATCGCACAAATTTATTATATCACTTCACTCAACACACTAATAATTACTCTCATTTATTTGTTACTAGCTGATACCCGCGACTTGGTTCGCGTGGATCTAGGTTTTTTGAAATTCCCGTGGGAACTCTTTGATTTTCCGGGATAAAAAGTAGCCTATGTGCTAATCCAGGGTATAATCTATCTCCATTCTAAATTTCAGCCCAATCCGTCCAGTAGTTTTTGCGTGAAGGAGTAACAAACATACACACAAACACACACACACACACACACACATACAAACTTTCACCTTTATAATATTAGTGTGAAGTGTGAATTAGTGTGATATAATAAATTGATACTATTTATATAATTTCCATTTATTTACACAAACTGACATAGTTTCAGCTTATAATATCGAGAGGCTACTGTAAGGATACCTATTTCCTTAAATTCGCAGGTATACAAAGCGCAGCACAAGGTAACCGGGCAGCTCGCCGCGGCCAAGATGTGCGTTCTGGACAACGAGGACGACCTCGCTGACTTCACCGTGGAGATCGACATCCTCTCCGAGTGCCGCCATCCCAACGTCGTCGAGTTACACGAGGCCTACTTCATAGACAACAAGCTGTGGGTGAGTGGAACCACGATACACCATCAACATCATACTGATTCTTTCAAATAACCAATAGTCACATCCATATCCATTTGTAGGCTCTTCTCAGACTTGGGCGCGTTTGGAACCCTCGTAGCTTTAGTTTTAAGTACGTAATTATCACCACTATATCGTACAAGTTTAACAATTTCGACTATCAAAAGGAGTACAATTGTACCTACTTTGAATAAATGATTTTGACTTTGACTTTGACATATATGCCACAGAACTTCATGAAATACTCATTTCTTCCTGACATACCTACTTTACACTACCTACTTACAAGCGGCCTACTTCATAGACAACAAGCTGTGGGTGAGTGGAACCACGATACATCATCCACATCATACTGATTCTTTCAAATAACCAATAGTCACATCCATATCCATTTGTAGGCTCTTCTCAGACTTGGGCGCGTTTGGAACCCTCGTAGCTTTAGTTTTAAGTAACGTAATTAATTATCACCACTATATCGTACAAGTTTAACAATTTCGACTATCAAAAGGAGTACAATTGTACCTACTTTGAATAAATGATTTTGAGTTTGACTTTGACATATATGCCACAGAACTTCATGAAATACTCATTTCTTCCTGACATACCTACTTTATACTACCTACTTACAAGCGGCCTACTTCATAGACAACAAGCTGTGGGTGAGTGGAACCACGATACATCATCCACATCATACTGATTCTTTCAAATAACCAATAGTCACATCCATATCCATTTGTAGGCTCTTCTCAGACTTGGGCGCGTTTGGAACCCTCGTAGCTTTAGTTTTAAGTAACGTAATTAATTATCACCACTATATCGTACAAGTTTAACAATTTCGACTATCAAAAGGAGTACAATTGTACCTACTTTGAATAAATGATTTTGACTTTGACTTTGACATATATGCCACAGAACTTCATGAAATACTCATTTCTTCCTGACATACCTACTTTATACTACCTACTTACAAGCGGCCTACTTCATAGACAACAAGCTGTGGGTGAGTGGAACCACGATACATCATCCACATCATACTGATTCTTTCAAATAACCAATAGTCACATACATCCATATATCTCACAGAATTTTTTGAATGGATATCCTTAGGCTGCTTTACCACCAGAGATGTGCTATGCTACGTTGCTATGGATGCGTTTGTTATCCACCAATCATATTCATTGGTGCACATAGCTTTGCACTGGTGGAAGCAGATTCAACTAAGATATGTTTTTTATATGGAAGGATGCGTGCTATGGATGCCTGCTATGGGCCGTCGCGAGTGGTGTAGCTATGTGCAGAGTAGAGTACCTACATAGCTTGGTATTGGTGGATATGGTCACATATTTTCGTAGCGTAGATTTCACATCTTCGCAGCATGCTGCATAGCACATCTCTGGTGGAAAGGCACCCAAGGTGTGATCTATAGACTTTGCTTAGACTTAAGACAGAGTTAAAACGAGACAGAGATATCTCTCACATAAATCTGTCTCGTTTTAACTCAATCTTATGTCTGAGCAAAGTCAAATTGTGCTGTATAGCTCTCAGCCTTATTCCTCCCTGTCTTGACAACAGGCCTATTTTCTGCTCCTCTCTGCTCTGCTGTTATTTTGTAAATGAAATAATTTTGTTCCCAGATGCTCCTAGAGTACTGCGATGGTGGCGCGCTGGACTCCGTTATGTCGGAGCTGGAGAAGGGGCTGAACGAGTCGCAGATCGCATACGTGTGCAGGGAGATGTGTCGCGGGCTGGAGTTCCTGCACTCTCGCCGCGTCATACACCGCGACCTGAAGGCCGGCAACGTGCTGGCTACCATGCTGGGCGGCGTCAAGCTTGGTCAGTGGATAATATTCAGGGTTACTTGGCTTTGGAGGTCATGCTGGGCGGCGTCAAGCTTGGTCAGTGGATAATATTCAGGGTTACTTGGCTTTGGAGGTCATGCTGGGCGGCGTCAGGCTTGGTCAGTGGATAATATTCAGGGTTACTTGGCTTTGGAGGTCATGCTGGGCGGCGTCAAGCTTGGTCAGTGGATAATATTCAGGGTTACTTGGCTTTGGAGGTCATGCTGGGCGGCGTCAAGCTTGGTCAGTGGATAATATTCAGGGTTACTTGGCTTTGGAGGTCATGCTGGGCGGCGTCAAGCTTGGTCAGTGGATAATATTCGTGGTTGCTTGGCTTTGGAGGTGGTTGCAGAAGGAGGAACCTGAAGACGATCAGCTGGCTGTTCCCATTGGTATGAGGAGACCACCAGGTTGCACTTGCATCATCATGGCGCGAGTCAAGCTGTGTCACTGCTTGCTTCTGTATATGGTTTGAAGTTGGTGATAGAAGAAGTAGCTTGTATTTAGGAGCCGAAAATGGTCGGTAGAAATTTTTCCAAAATTCTGGCAATCTTAAAACATTGGCGTCAAGCTTGGTCAGTGAAAATATTCAGGGTTGTTAGGCTTTGGAGGTGGTTCCAGAAGGAGGAACCTGAAGACGATCAGCTGGCTGTTCCCATTGGTATGAGGAGACCACCAGGTTGCACTTGCATCATCATGGCGCGAGTCAAGCTGTGTCACTGCTTGCTTCTGTATATGGTTTGGAGATGGTGATAAAAGAAGTAGCTTGTATTTAAGAGCCGAAAATGGTCGGTAGAAATTTTTCCAAAATTCTGGCAATCTTAAAACATTGGCGTCAAGCTTGGTCAGTGGATGATATTCAGAGTTGGTCTTCCAACAATTCTTTCTAGCATGCATAGACCATCAGCCTCCATGACTGGAAGGAAAAGTTGAGATTTTTTCAAATTAACTACTACTTACTAATTAACTTTCAAGCTGTCATTGTTTTTAAATGAAAAACAGTGGACGAAAACTTTATTCAAATTCAAATTCAAAATATTTTTATTCAATTAGACTTTTACAAGTTCTTTTGAATCGTCAAAAGCATCTACCACTGGTTCGGAATGCCTTTCCTACCGAGAAGAACCAGCAAGAAACTCGGCGGTTGCTCTTTTCAAAGATTTGATATACAATATTATGCCATGTATAAAAGCAATTGAAGTCCTGCGCATTGCTGGAGCGAATTGCAGGTCAAATCCACGCTTTTTTATCATTTACATAATCTTCGATAGTATAATATGCTTTTCTCAGGAGCATATTTTTAATGGATTTTTTTAACCCGTGTAAAGGTAAGTCCAAAATGGGCTGAGGAATTTTGTTATAAAAGATTATACCCATTCCCACAAATGACTTTTGGACCTTCCTGAGGCGGAGCGTAGGAGTCGCAAGCCTGTTACGGTGTCTAGTCAGCCTGTTGACATGTATTCCTTCATATATTCAAGGTTTAGGCTATGGAGAAAAAGAAAGGGCTTTTAGGATATAGAGGTGGGGAGGGAGATATGGGAGGGTTAGCGTAGGAGAAAATGCTTGGATTTGACAGCCAGGTATGATCAGTTAATTTTTTTTTTTTTTTTAATTTAAAAAGTTAAAGTTTCAGTTAAATTTTAAAAATGTTTTTGGTGTCAAAGTGTTAAAAGGCTCATATTGAATTGTCTGATGAATTAATCTATTAAATCCTTTCTTTCTCCCTACTTACCTCATCAAGGTCATATTAAAGTCCAAACGAAAATTTTCGGAGAAATAACTCGGAGTATTTGGTTGCAGCTGACTTCGGCGTGTCAGCCAAGAACAAGTCGACTCTCCAGAAGCACGACACGTTTATCGGGACGCCATACTGGATGGCGCCGGAGGTGGTGCTTTGCGAGACCTTCCGAGATAACCCTTATGATTTCAAGGTAAGGAGACCTGTGTAGAAGAAATCATTTTTTTTTTACTTTTTTTTATTTATTTAAAGGTTTACTAGCGATTTAACATAAACTTAATAACTATAGTAAATACATTGGTTTTTCTATCATGCTCAACTATGTTAAATCATTTAAAAGTAAACACTGCATGCAAATTCCGTACAAATACCACAAAGAGTTACAAAGAGGATAATATACTAACGATTTTTCTAGTTCAATGCAGTATGAAAGATACATATTATACTAGATGATGCCCGCGACTTCGCCCGCGTGGATTAAGGTTTTTCGAAATCCCGTGGGAACTCTTTGATTTTCCGGGATAAAAAGTAGCCTATGTGCTAATCCAGGATATTATCTATCTTCATTCCAAATTTCAGCCAAATCCGTCCAGTAGTTTTTGCGTGAAGGAGTAACAAACATACTCACACACACACACACACACACACACACACACACACACACACACACACACATACACACATACAAACTTTCGCCTTTATAATATTAGTGTGATTTAAAATGAATTTATATTTAAAATAAATTGTATGAATATTGTACTTAGCGGCGGTAGCCTTAGTGGTTAAGGTCTTCTATTCGGGAGGTCGGGGTTTGATCCAGGGTAAGCACCTGTAACTTTCGGAGCTATGTGCATTCTAAGCAATTGAATATCACTCGCTTTAACCGTGAAGGAAAACATCGGGAGGAAACTTGTATGACTGAGTTATCCATAATGTTCTCAAAGGTGTGTGAAGTCTGCCAAAGTTAAAGACTATTTCCTTAAATATAGTAAGTATCTTAGATATAGTATTAGAATTAAGTAAATAGATAGTTATAAGATCACTTATATTAGTTTTAAGGTGTGTTATTACTAACAATTATGATCAATTTTATGGTCGAAGTAAAGGATTTTTTTTTTTAAACCCTTCTGATTGTGAGAATAGACCCGAGCCCAGTAATGGGCCGCCGATGTGTTGATCAAATGACGATGATGATTTTACGCAAACGAAGTCGTGAATATCGTCTAGTTAACTAGTCTAGTCGTTTAGTCGTCTAGCTAAAAAGTTTTATGTTAATTTTGTTTCTTTTTAGACCAAATGAATAAAATCTTAGATCAAATGAATAGAATTCTTTTTAGACCAAATGAATTGATACAAATGAATAAAGCTTCATTCTGTTGCTTCCAGGTCGACATCTGGTCCCTAGGTATAACGTTAATAGAGTTCGCGCAAATTGAACCTCCAAACCACGAGATGACTCCAATGAGAGTGTTGCTCAAGATCCAGAAAAGCGACCCGCCAAGCTTGGAGCAACCCTCGAGGTGGAGCAAAGCGTTCAACGATTTCGTGGCCAAGGCGCTGGTCAAGGTGAGCCAAGTTTTATATTAATGTCCTCTCAACCGCATTTCGGTGACCAATCTTCGTAGAGTTTAGCCAACTGCGCGGGAGATATTATAGTGCACAAGTGTGTGCACAATCACGGTTACTCTCATAGCCCGATGGGACGGGAATCCGACACGAACGGAGAGAGATTAGGCGCGGGACCGACGGCTTAACGTGCTCTCTGAGGCACGGGGGTGAAGCACTATCGACTTCCTAATTCTGAGCTATTACTGAAAATTTCTTAACAGAAAAATTCAATACGGAACAATTTTTGGCCAGTGCTGACCGTAATTAACTTGTTGTGCAGTTTTATGTGCTGACCGTAATTAACTTGTGTACAGTTTTATGTGCAACTTTGTGTTGCACATAAAACTGTTATATCTTGTACAATGGGGCGGAACCCGTCGTATGGGACCCTGGCTCGCACTTGACGTGTTTTTCTTACAAGTTCAAACTGAAAAATATTTTGTTCTATCCCCAGGACCCAGAAAAAAGGCCCACAGCGACCGACCTCCTTAAACATGAGTTTGTTTCCGGTGACCTTGACTCCAAACCCTTACGGGATCTTCTGTTGGAGTACCGAGCTGAAGTGGTGGAAGAAGAATTACTGGATGATGATTCAGAGGTATGTTATTGCTGTATGAGTACTCTAGGAGCTGACTAGACTAAGAGCTGTATACAGTAGTGTATAGCCTTGACTAGTCTAGGAGACGGCGATTTCAATCAGTTGCTGAGTACTCTAAGCGAATCGAACATTTCTTCAGTTTCTGGTAAAGAGGGTAGTTTTGCAAACGAATTAAAAAGCATACTATAGTATGTACACGTGAGCATTATTATATGAGTATTTTGTAACACCAAAAATGTATTTATAAATTATACAGATAAATAATATTGTATTTGTATGCCCAATGGTTCATTTATAGTTGGCTATGTTGGCTACACTTTTATCGTAATTAGAACGCTAGCAAAAACTTAACGCTATTATTATACTACTTGAACACAATCCAATACCAATCTTTTGCGTTGTACTTGTGATTTTATTGATATTGTAGTAGTTAATTTTTCTAGCCCGCAATGTATAGCGTGCTAAACCCCTCGCGGCACTTATCCACGCAACGATCGTTGACCTCTATCGCCAGTCAGATGTTTTATTTCCAATACATTGCGATCTTTTAAAAAATATAGGGTTTTTTCAATCGCGTTTTTTTGTGGTGTATTAGGTCAGTAAGCATCAGTACTATCACTTGTTTTAGGTCGGAATCTATAGAGAGCACTTTTACTTAATTTCAGTTAAAACGAGACAGATTTATACCAGCGGTATAACGCTGTCCTGTTTTAACATTGTCTTAAGTCTAAATCAAAGTGCTCTCCATAGATGTTCGCTTTAGTTTTTGCTCGCATTCTACTTACACCTTGTATAATTAATAAATACATATAAGTATAGAATATTGTAAATATGCAAGTATCATATGTAATAACTAACTAACTAACTAACTAACACCGCCACGTGTGTCGCTTGTCCACGCTTACTAACGGAAGTCGCGCGCGCGTCGAAGTCGCCTTCGCAACAAGGAGCAGTACCAGAGAGTTGGTTAGTATCTACCGCTACACTGACAAGTCCATGTACTGCGTACTTCACCCTAACTAAAACCAAAATTCCATGATTCCTAAGATTCAAAGTATACTAGGTTGTAATAACAGACACGACAGACATACAGACAACAAAGTGACTAAGTAAGAAATTAGTCAAAATAATGAGTTTGACATGAGTTACTCACAAATTAGTCGATACAATAACTAATTTCTTAAACTGGACCCTTTCAAGTAAAGATTTTTATATAAACCTGTGAAGATGATATTGCCATTGGCTTAATTAAAATGCTATAATCCTACTTTGTCGAATTAGTTCACAAATTGCGAAAAACCAAATTAAATTTGAATTTCGCACCTTGCACCGTGGCACCTTAATAACACAGTTGTATTTTGTTTGCTTTCCATTCACAATAATTGAGTTGTCGTAATCGTAACAATACGTTAATGTTACGTTTTGTGTGTGATCTACATTGCATGCGAATCGGTCGCCCAGCCGCGAGAGCCTCCGCCCTCGTCGAAGGTACCTTAGTTCTTTAGCACTTACGCCCGTATTCACAATCATTACTATGAGGACTCACAGTGCGCTCGAACGCATAGTGTAGGGTCCACCAATCAGATCGTTGTAAATTGACGTGATACAGTCATCGTCATACGTGGTAGATGCTTTTATGTGGTAGCAGTCTAAGTATGTATGTTTGTATCCAGATTATGTGTGTTCCACCTTAGCGCCTAAACTACTGGGCTGATTTTGATGAATGAGGTTTCAAGGTAAAGGTCCGGGTGACATAAGCTATTTTAAAGGATGTTACATCAAAAAAGGAAAGTCCTTGAGTGGAGACCGCGTTTAAGCAAACGTAGTGTGGGACGCCCTCCAGCACGATGGACCGACGATATAAAGCGGCTGGCGGGAAGTGGCTGGATGAGGAAGGCTGAGGACCGGGTGTGGTGGCGCTCTATAGGGAAGGCCTATGTCCAACAGTGGACGTCCACAGGCTGATGATGAAACATCAAAAAAGTGGGGGGTCTCCAAAAAAAGTTTTCAACTTGACAAAAAATCATCAATCATCCAGGACAATCGATCTCTGTTCCGAATATCGTCAAAATCGGTTAAACGTTTGAGCCGTTAAAGCTAACAGACAGACAGACATACTTTCGTACTTGGTAGATTTTTTTGACGATTCAAAAGAACTTGTAAAAGTCTAATTGAATAAAAATATTTTGAACTAGATAAGCCCGCGACTTCGTCCGCGTGGATTTTGATTTTTTTAGATCCCGTAGGAACTCTTTGATTTTCCAGGATAAAAAGTAGCCTATGTCCTTCCCCGGGATGTATCCCAAGTCTGTACCAAATTTCATTAAAATCGGTTCAGCGGTTGGGCCGTGAAAACGTAGCAGACAGACAGACAGACAGATAGACAGACAGACACACTTTCGCATTTATAATATTAGTATGGATTTGAATTTGAATCTGATTGGTGAAAAATACACTGCGTTTGAGCGCACTATGAGACCCCATAGTAATGATTGTGAATACGGGCATTTAACTATTGTGATTGATTTCCATTAGAAATATAGATGATGCCGCCGCGTTGCGAGCTAACCTTTCAAAAAGGACCTCGGATGGGTTCGAAACTATAGTACGCGACAGGACAACATGGCAATCGGGCTATGAGGCGGGGGGACGCCCCGCACAGCCGCGCTATCCCGCACTGGGTAAGTGCAGGGGCTGTGCGCGTGTGCGGGGCGTCCCCACTCCGATTGCCATCTCGATCTGTCGTATACTATAGTTGGGCTTACGTTGATTTACTATATGAGTATAGCCGGGATCATCTATATTTTGTACCTTAGTTTGTTTACTTAACGGTTTGTAAACAATTTAAATCTGCCAATAAGTTACCAGTTGCATGACAGATGGTTAAAGTTAGACCTCGTTTATTCGTCATGAACACCGCACGATTTCTGCTGGATAAATCTTTCTGAATACATAGTGGCGCATACACGGAGTATAGAACCGTTCACGCGGTTTAAACTGTACAGTTTTTTATCGTACAAACAGCAAAAGACGTGCGAATTGTTCTTCACTCAATGTGTGCCCCAATATGTATCCAATAAGATTTATTCTATAAAAAACGGACGGTGAAAATGTGTGAACAGGGTCTAATCTGCCAATAAGCGACATAGGTCTAGTTGTATGACAAGCGGTTAAAGTTATGTTAGGTCGACCGCACTTTGGGTGCGTTTTCGTCAGAATTTATCTCGTACGAGCATTCTCGACGCACGAACAATCTCGAGCTTCTTTATTCTTTATTCTTTTAAGGATTTATTAAGTGGAATCAAAATGGAATCCAAAAAGAGAATCATCACCAAAGAGGACTTCACTAAACAGATATCATTGGGACTCTGTAAATTGCAATTGACGGCAAAACGCATTCAGTATGCGCACTCAATTCGTACGACCAATATTCATACGTTTACGTACGATACAAATTCGTACCCCAAGTGCGATTAACCTTATGGTTAAACTTATCAAACTGTGACCACCAAGAAAACGCTCAGTGGGTTGCACAAGTTATTATAACTTATATTGTACTCTCTATAATTTTTATTTATTTTGTAGCTTTATGTAACGTTATTTTAAGACTCTGTATCTTGTTTTCTATATCTTTGTTGTTTATATTTTTAAGGAACAAGCAACAGCTGTTTGTATATGTATACTTGTTGGTTGTAACGGCTTGTCTGTCTGTCCGTGTGCGCAGGAACACCGCAGCTCTCAGATGCATGTGGACATGGAAGATGACTCCACGTCCGTGAGGTCGGGCGACACGCCGGACATCAAGAGTGAGTATTTTCTTTACCTTGGTTGTATTACCCGACTACCGGCAAAGCCATATGGAAAGGTTATACATACATTACATACTTGTACATACATAGACTGCTTAGGTCTATGTATGTATGTATCCAGATTCTCTGTGTTCAACCGTAGCGCTTAAACTACTGGGCCGATTTTATTGAATGATGTGTTAATTGATTCGTTGTAAAGGTCCGTCCCGGTGACATAGGCTATATTTTATACAAAAAATTGCCCTAACGGATGTTAGTTACATCAAGAAAAGTAAGGGTCTTCAAATATTTTTTTTTTGATATTGTATTGAGTGGAAGAAAATTGCGAGTTCATTCATAAATATAAATATAATACAATGTTGAAATATACCGAGTGACAGAAAAATGAAGTTCGCGGGTAGTAGTCAGGTTTTGGTGCTGTTTCTTCATCTTGTTAACAAGAAGGAAACGTGTTTTTAACCCCCGACCCAAAAACAGGGGGGTTATATGTTTGACGTGCTTGTCTGTGTATCTGTCTGTGGCACCGTAGCATCTAAACTAATGAACCGATTTTAATTTAGTTTTTTTTGTTTGAAAGGTGGCTTGATCGAGAGTGTTCTTAGCTATAATCCAAGAAAATCGGTTCAGCCGTTTGAAAGTTATCAGCTTTTTTCTAGTTACTGTAACCTTCACTTGTCGGGGGTGTTATATTTTTTTATTTAACATACTACCACCTTCCAGTGTCAGAGGCGGAACCGAGTGCGGGCGCGACGCCAGTCCCGGTGGCGGCGCGCGCGGCGCCCCCGTCGCCGTGCGCCGCCTCCCCCGCGCCCCACGCCGCGCACACCCCGCAAACCCCTACCAAGCGCGCGCTGCCCGACGACGCGCCGGCCGCTGACAGGAGACCGCCGGTGAGTGAGGCTGAAACAGGTGCTAGAGGACTAAAATAGAGCACTAGTTACACATCTAGGGGTCACTTTTAAAAAGTAGGGGTCCGCTGTTTGCACGTGTAAAACACGCCAGCATTTACAGAATCCTCTAAGTAATTTTGCTGCAATCTAGGGGTTAAAATTATTAAATAGGGGTCCGATGTCCATTTAATGATCCTCAGTGAGTGATTTTGCTGTACATTACAAACTTGGGGTTACGATTATTGAGTAGGGGTCCGATGTTTTCACGTATAAAACACGCCAACATTTAATGATCCTCAGTGAGTAATTTTGGTATACATAACAAACTAGGGGTTATGGTTATTAAGTAAGGGTCCGTCGTTTTCACATATAAAATATGCCAGCATGTATAAGACCCGCCGTGAGTAATTTGGCTGTGCGATTCAATCTAGGGGTCACGATTACAACGTATAGGTTCGTTGTTTTCACGCAAAGAACACCTTTATACGACTGTCCATGAGCAATTTGGCAGTGTCAATTAAAAAGTAGGGGTTTGTTATATTCACGCTCAAGACAACCAGCGTTTATCATAGGATGCGATTTGGTTCAATGTCTCATTATAGGGGTTCACGGTTTTCTAGGGGTAATAATAAGGGGTTTAACTGATTTTATACCCAATCACGAGGGTATAAAATCAGTTCGTTAGGATATTATAGATGCTGTACTCTTCCCGCAGGCACCAAAGAAGGAGAAAGGTCCCGCGCCCCCTCCCCCAGCCGTCACGGCCGCGCCTCCCCCCTCGCCCCCCTCCCCGGGCCCGCATGCGCAAGCTGCGCGTCCCACACGCAAGCAACCCGCACCGCCGCCGCCTGCGCCCATCACGCCTACCACACCCACTGTGCCCACGCCCATGTCACAAGCGCCCACGCCGTCCACGCCGCCGTCCGCCATCGCAGGACACATCGTGGAGCAGGTGAGTCACCAAACATAATCACAAAGCTACTTGAAAAGGTACTAAAGTAAGATAAAGGGCCGCGCTATCCCCCATTGTACCGCTGCCACCAATGCAACGCCCACCACGCACGCGCCCATCACTCATACGCCCACGGCGCCCACGTCCGACCGAATTTGTCATTGTGTTAGTCAAAGCGGAATAGCGATTAACAGTATTCTTTAGTGGCGATAATTTAGTAGGTAAGTTTTATGAAATACCTTGTAGTAGGAGAGTTTTTAATTTTTTTCTATGTTCTTCAGGTATGCCGAGAAGCAGAAAAGGTGGTGGAAGAAAAATCTGACAAAACAACAGACAAGACACAACTCAAGGATGTAGAAGTGAAACCAAAGCCTGATAATAGAATAGCTACCCCAGAACCTTCTGAAGACAGACTCAATGGCCTCATGGACCTTGAACAGAGTGTCAGAGAAGTCGATAAAACTAGTCCAAAATCTGAGAAATCCAGTCCAAAAGTTGACAAAACGAGTCCTAAAGCCGACAAAGCAAGTCCAAAGGTTGACAAAATAAGTCCAAAAGTCGACAAAAGTAGTCCAACAGTCGATAAAATAAGTCCAAATGTCGACAAAACGAGTCCAATAGTCGACAAAAGCAGTCCAACAGTCGAAAAAGTTAGTCCAAATGTCGACAAAACGAGTCACAAAGTCGACAAAATTAGTTCACATGTCGACAAAATAAGCTCAGACATCAAAAAAATAGAAGGCTTCAAAAGATCTAGCATAGAAATCAATGATATTAATGTAGATGTCAATAAAAGTCCGGATGTCAAAAAAATGGACGTCAGCAAGTCAAACATAGATGTTAACAAAACTAGTCTTGATATAAACGTCAAAACGAGTACAGACTCGCCCAAATCACCTGAGAAACACGATAACAAATCCAAAGTGGATGTTCGAAAGAGTGCAGACGATGTCAGACTCGAGAATAGAAACGATTTTAAAAGAAGAAGCACTGATATAAATATAATGAAATTCAATGAAATGAGCAGATCTAGTGTTGAAATTAACAAATCTGATGTCAAAGCTGAAATTCGTGCGATCAACGATTTGATAAGGGGTGATAAGAAGGAGCGGTCGAGATCGAGTTCCACGGAGATTGATACGAAGCGTGTGAGTGCGGAAGTGAGTAAGATAGAGTCGCGGTCTCGCTCTGTAGATGACACGGACAGGAGTAGTGTGCGACTGAGACGCAGCGATGAGTACTCCCGCTCTGGCTCTATTGAGGAGCAGGAGATTGAGAAAGAGACGCCCAATGCGGTGGAGATACGGTCTGTCACGGTGAGTTACAGTATTTTAGGTTGAATAAGTAGAATCGTAATCAAACTATTATGACGCGTACCAATGACTAAATTAAATTGAAGCGATGCTAATCATTCCATCTCATTCACACACTATAGATATTAATACTGTGTAGGTGAGATCGAATGATTAAAGGCGCTCTTTTCGGTTCGTTTCGTCATTTTGTGACGTCATTCGCAGTTAGATAAGTAAGGTCTTAATCTATTTTAACGGAGGTTGCTACGAAGCGTGTGAGTGCGGAAGTGAGTAAGATAGAGTCGCGGTCTCGCTCTGTAGATGACACGGACAGGAGTAGTGTGCGACTGAGACGCAGCGATGAGTACTCCCGATTTGGCTGTATTGAGGAGCAGGAGATTGAGAAAGAGACACCCAATGCGGTGGAGATACGGTCTGTCACGGTGAGTTACAGTATTTTGAGTTTTATAAGAAAAATAATGATCAAAACTATTATAACGCGTGCCAATAAAGAATTAAATCGAAACGTAAGCGATGCTAATCATTCCATCTCACTCACACACTATACTGTGTAAATGAGACCGAATGATTTACGTCGCGTTCTGTTTAGTAAATAAACCTGAAAAATAAACAGATTGTATTGTCCACAGCCGCCTCCATCTCGAGATTGTGGTGCAGTGTCGCTGTTAGCTCAGCAAGCGGTCACAGTAGTGGCGGTGAGCGCTGAGCCTAACTCCTTAGCCGCGGCGCCCATCGGCCTTGTTACTGTCACCACCACGCATCCACCAGTGTTGAACACTGCAGCACCGGTAAGTTTCATCGCTAAAGGTCCACTGTTGGACATACATAGCTTTCTTATAGGGATTGCCAACTGTTTGAACTTGGAATACTAGTAAGTTCTGTTCTATCTACTCCAAGCTCAGAGTCACTCAGTGGGCGATGGAGTGAGCTATCTCTCTCCATCGCCCACTGAGTGCTTTTTTATGAGATCCATAACAACCACCATGTCTTGGATCCAACTGACATAACTGGCAACACACTGGTCAAAGATTTTTGTCTTTCTTCGTGGAACTAATTGTTAATTATTCCATTTTTTCAGCTACCACATAATGCGGTGACAATATCCACCACTCCACCGATGGACGAAGTGGTGGTGGTCAGAGCCAGTTCTTCCTCAGATGACGACGCCTTCGCGCCATCTTCGTTGGACTCACTGGATTGCACCACTTGCTACGCAGGTATTGGATATTTGCCACCTCAAATATGATAATAGCCGTCACCACCAGTGGCGTGCAGCTCATAGAGGTATAAAAGTACTGCCTACCCTAGTTGTCCTAAATCAACACTTATTATCCACTAGCTGTGCCCGCGACTTCGTTCGTGTGGAATCAGCGCGCTTTATATAGCCACGGACGCTCAGGCGCGAGGCGTGTAGTACGTACTCTGTACGTTAAAAATGTTCGCCGTGATTCTTAAAATTGACATAACTTTTTTATTTATCAACCGATTGACATGAAATAAACACTAAATGTTAAGTGAAGCTTACTACAATATATTAGTGAAAACCGTATCTAAATCGAATTAGCCGTTTCTGATATTAGCGTGCACAAACACACAGACAAACAGACAAAAAAAATTAATTACAATTTCGGGTTCGGCATCGATATAATAACAACCCCTGCTACTTTTTTTTATATATTTCCATTGTACAGACACCACTTTTCTACAATTTTATCATAATATGTATAGACCTGCCAGAAAATAAGTTCATACCTTAATGCTTCCCCTGGCTTCAAACTCTGTGCATGCCACTGGACTTACCGCAATATGTTGGTTTGGGTTGGTAGAAGTTTTGGGACTACGGTGGAACACACAGAATCTGGATACAAACATACATAGACTGCTAAAATCATAACCCTTCATTTTGGCTTTGCCGCAGTCTGGTAAAAATTGGTTTCTATCACAGTGGATCGGAGACGGTCGAAGAAGGGAGTCCTTTGGGTTCCCTACTTCACTTCATAGCCCCAAAGAAGCCCCCAGGCCAAATACATTTTGTTCGTTTGTTGCAGAAAAGAGTCGAGGCAGAAGGCTAGACAGCAGTGAAGTGTTAATACTTAGTCATGGGGCCGGCGATTCCGGAGTCTTCGACGACAGCCAACACAACCATCTCAATCTGGTGAGATTTCTATTTGACATTTAATTTTTTTTTTAACATTTATTATTATTATCTACAAACACAGTTCATAAAATCACGGTAGCACGCATTCCAAAAGCATCAGAGTTTGTGTGAATAAAATTCAGAACGAATTATCTATAGAAAACTAGCCGATGCCCGCGACTTCGCCCGCGTGGATTTAGGTTTTTCGAAATCCCGTGGGAACTCTTTGATTTTCCGGGATAAAAGTAGCCTATGTGCTAATCTAGGATATTATATATCGCCATTCCAAATTTCAGCCAAATCCGTCCAGTAGTTTTTGCGTGAAGGAGTAACAAACATACACACACACACATACACACAAACTATCGCCTTTATAATGTGATAGTGTGATTAGTGTGATTCTCACTGCTTTCTTCTTTGCTAACAGGATACGTCTCATGTATCAGTGGTGACGGTCGGCGAGGAGGTCCAAGTGCGGGACTCCTCCGCTCCCACGCCGCGAACGCCTCACAACCAAAGGCCGTCGAGACTCAGTCCAGATAGTTTTGAGAGGTAACTAAAAATTGTTTACCTATGTGACCTATTTACGGAATGTTCGTTATCTCTAGCGTCAGTCAGATGTTTTATTTGCAATATATTGTACTGGACTCCTCCGCTCCCACGCCGCGAACGCCTCACAACCAAAGGCCGTCGAGACTCAGTCCAGACAGTTTTGAGAGGTAACTAAAATTTATTCTTTCAAAAATTTCATTTGTAAGAATATCTTCTATAACAAACTATCTCCGTGACTTCATCCGCGTGGACTACACAAAATTTAAACCCCTATTTCACACCTTAGGGGTTGAAATTTCGCATGTGTACATCATAATAGCTATCTGCATGCCGAAATTCAGCCCGATCCGTCCAGTAGTTTGAGTTGTGCGCTGATAGATCAGTCGGCTTTTCCTTTTTTTTACGCCAAGTTTTTAAAATGGAGCTGTTGTTGGTTCAGTCCAGGTGATATTCAACTCTTACTCCTAAAACTTAAGGCTCAGAAGTCGAATGCACGTACGACGCGGCATTGACTTCGCCTGACCTGTTTACGAAATGTTCGTTGACCTCTAGCGTCAGTCAGATGTTTTATTTGCAATATATTGTAAACTTTTGAAAAATCAGGATTTTAATTATTTTTTTCGTAGTTTTTTTAATGGTTTTTAATTATTAGTAACCATCAGTAGGTACTATCAGCTGTATGTATTCTATTCTAATAAAAGATATATTGTTGCAGTGGCAGATCACAATCGGATAGCGGGTCGGTGGCGTCGGAAAGGTCGCGTCGCGGCGACGCGGACTCGCTGGCCACCACCGCCACCAGTGCGTCACACGACTCCCACCATTTGCTCAACGGTGCTGCCAGGTAATGACACCGACATTCGTATGCTGCGGCTACATTAAGGTCAATGCCCAACAACGCCTTAAACAACGCAATAATTTCCGGCGGTAAACAACGCGTAGAACTGAGTGGCCACACTAACGGTTAACGTCTAATGCCATTTACAATGTTGATTACTTTGGCGTTAAAATGTCTTCATTTCAAGACAGCCAGTGGAGCATTTTAATTTTGTTTTTGTTTTAATTTGATTTTTCACTTGACGTGTGATATAAGACCTGCCTACCTGTCTTCATAATTCTATGTCAACAGAAAGTACCCTGTAGGTTTCTTGACAAACACGACACACAGACAGCGAAGTGATCCTATAAAGGTTTATTCTTTACCCGACTGTGGCAAAGCCAAAAGGAAGGGATATGATTTTAGCAGTCTATGTATGTGTATGTTTATATACAGATTCTGTGTGTTCCACCGTAGCGCCTAAACTATTGGGCCGATTTTGATGAATGAGGTGTCAATCGATTCGTCGTAAAGACCCGGATGACATAGGCTACATTTTATACAAAAAAAATTGACTTAACAGATGTTACGTGTTTTTTTTTTTGCTATTGTATCGAGCGGGGTGCCAAATGAAAGATTTACGGGTTAAATGAAACGGGTTTTAGTTTTCAACTTTATCTTGTTTCTTTTAAGGTAAAGAACCATAAAAATTAAAATAGCGGAAAAAACTCAAATATTTACGCCGCTCGCAGCGTTCTTGTATTGAACGCACCCTTTGTTGGGAACGTGGCTTAAAATTTGTGCAAACTAAGTGTTGACATAGGTTTTGGTCCTTTGAGCCGGATTTCATTCAACGTTTTTATTTTCAGGGTGAACTCGGAGAATCAAACGATAGACACGGAAGAGGTGGTGCTAAGAAGGAAACCTCAAGACGGACAGCCTAATAGAATGCAGAGGTTTGTGTTATATTTTCGAAGTGTTATTTCTTTGTATTGTTTACGATTTTACTTGCTGATGTCCGCGACTTCGTCCGCGTAGATTTAGGTTCTTAAAAAATCCGTGGGAACTCTTCGATTTTCCGGGATAAAAAGTAGCATATGTCACTCCCCTTTTAATGTGTATTTTCACAGTGTAAATAACTAAATCTATTTAGAAACCTATTTAATTGAACATTTTGAGTCAAGTAGAAAAAAACGCATCATTCAAAAGTGCTCATAACACTTTGACCCTGACCTTCTCAACTAATTTTATCTGATCTTGAAAATTGACAAAAAATCCAAGTCAATAAATAAGTCCGATATCCAAATTCCATGGAATTAATTCCAACTGACGCAACTTAAATTATAGTTCTCATAGCGTTTGGTTGTTTCAGATCCAAAGAAGATATCCACATGGCTAATCTCAAGAAGAAGACGAGAAAACGCACGAGAAAGTTCGAGATCGATGGAGTCATTGTCACCACCACCACTTCCAAAGTAAGGAAGCTTCTAAATATATAAAAGGAAAAACTGACTGACTGACTGATCTATCAACACACAGCTCAAACTATTGTACGGATCGGGCTAAAAAATAACCTAACTATTGTACCGCGTACTGGGAAAATTCGATAGTACAGTAGTTCAGAACCGAGCAACCTCCTTCGTGTTTTCTTCAATCTACCGACATTGGCGAACTAAATTGTGCCGTGGTGGTGCGACCAAAAGCCACTAAACCATGAAACAACAAAATTTGGCATGCAGATATAGCTACTAACATTGACATTTGCTAGGAAAGGGTTTTTGAAAATTCAAGCAGTAAGGAGGTAAATTAGGGGTTTGAAATTTGCATAGTCCACGTTGATAAAGTCGCGGGTATAAGTTATTTTATAAGTTTCAAAGTTGAATAAAATTGGTAACTATTTGTCCAACTTGGTCCAAGATGTTGAATTTTTTTTTTAAATTATAGGTTATCTGGGGCGACGAAGAGAGCGGTAGGACGTGGGACGACCACGCGCTTCGCAAACAGGAGTTGCGCGAGATCAAGATGCTGCAGAAGCAGGAGCAGAAGCAGTTCCAGGACCTCAATGCTAAGGAGCACCAGCTCAGGGAGCAACAGGACAAGAGGTCAGTATAAAAAATCTACGCTTGCTTCGCTCGTGTTACCAATATATTATGATTATGTCCTTCCCCGGGATGTATCCCAAGTCTGTATCTTTAATTAAAATTGGTTCAGCGGTTGCGCCGTGAAAACGTAATAAATAGACAGACACACTTTCTCATTTATAACATTAGTATGGATTATTAATGTCAGATGTACTAGATTTAAGACTGATCCAGATTTAGTTAGGGTATTTATGGGTCAAAAATTCTGAATTAAAAATCATATATGCGAGCCTAACAAATATGCAGAAAACTTGTCTTCTAAATAAAGCAATAAGAACATTTTCGTAGGTTCGAAGCGGAACTAGCGTCGCTCGCGCGAGCGCACGAGGCCGACCTCGACACGCTCGCTCGAGCGCAGCGAGCGGCCGCCGAGCGAGCCGAGCAACAGCTGGAGACGGAACTGAGGCAGCACGCCAAGCGACTGCGCACCGAACACGAGCGGGACCTGCGGCACTTCCGGGACACGCTCAAGCAGGAGCTGCGGCTGCTCAAACAGGCGAGTGCTGTGACGTCAGCGCTAATCCAACATGGCGGACATTGAGATGCGCTCAAACAAGCTAATATTATGTATGACGTCATAACTAATCCAACATGGCGGACATTGAGATGCGGTCAAACAAGCTAACATTGACTTTGTCTGTGTCGGTGTTAGCTGGCGGGCGTGCTCTGCCTTTTTGGAGTGTTTTTTTTTTGTTAAAATTGACTGGATAGCGCTCTAAGGGGGTGCCGTGCGTATGTCGGCGATCGCCGGCACAGACGAGGTCCATACTTGTATAGTTTATCTAACTTGTTACAAATAACTACAAACTTGATATTGGCTAATCTTTGTAAAGCCAGACGAGAGAAAAAAAAAAGTTAATATTATGTATGACGTCATAACTAATCTAACATGACGGGCATGACTAACAAAAATAGGAAACGCCCGAATAGGCACCCTGTGTGCCTATGCAGTGAGGATTACATGTCTGTTTTTTTTTAAATTATTAGCCATGCTAATCATGACTAATATTCCCCTTTCCCCTCCAAGTAAGCGCAAAGCTGTGTTAGGAGTAGGTACAAAAATAGCTCAACGAATGGGGTTCGAACCGCCGACCTTTCGGAATTCAGTCCGCTCCTCAACCGTTGAACTATTGAGGCTCTAAGAGGCTTTTATAATATTTTTGGTTATTAATAGAACCTTTTACTGCAGGAGGTGGAACTAGTGGCCAAAGAGCGTCGGAAAGAGACGTACAGACAGCGGCGGACGCGACTGGACGCGGAGCACGCGAGTCGCGAGCGCGCCTTCGTCGCGTCGCTCGCGGACGCGGGGGACGCGATACTGCGTCGCGTGCACGACAAGCATCGAGAGCGGCAGGCGCTTGCTGACCGCCAGTATCTACAGCAGAGGCATCAGGTGGGTGAATAACTAAAGAAGAATAATTCACCAGAAACAGTTCCTGAATCTTTATGGTTTAGGAGTGTAGTACCCTGCATCAGCATTGAGCAGTTGTGACTTTCAGTGTAATCATGTTGTCGTTGCTTGGTACCTACGATATCAATTGACCATCAACAGTTCCTGAATTCTCATAACTTGACAGGCAGTTAACCCTGTAGGATCCGAATTAAGTAGTTGGAACCAGAAAAATTTATTGGACTGTGTAGTGTACTTTTGTCTATTGAGTACTGAGGGTTCCATACTCGGGTATTTTTTCCGACATTTTCATGATAAATCAAAAACTATTATAATCAACCCATTTCCGCCCCACTACTGAGTACGGGTCTCCTCTCAGAATGAGAAGGGTTTAGGCCATAGTCTGCCACGCTGGCCCAATGCGGATTGGCAGACTTCACACACCTTTGAGAACATGGAGAACTCTCAGGCATGCAGGTTTCCTCACGATGTTTTCCTTCACCGTTAAAGCAAGTGATATTTAATTGCTTAAAAACGCACATAACTGAAAAGTTATAGGTGCGTGCCCGGGATCGAACCCCCGACCTCCAATTAGGAGGCAGTTATCTTACTTTGAAAATTTAAACACGTTTTAATTTTTTAATGTTGTAACCACAAATTCACTGTTTTCGGATTTATTCCTTTACTTGTGCTATAAAACCTACCTACCTGCCAAATTTCATCATTCTGTGTCAAAGGGTTTATATAGGTTTTCTTGACAGACACGACGGACAAACAGATAGACAGACCGACAGCAAAAAGATCCTATGAGGGTTCCGTTTTTTCTTTTGAGGTACGGAACCCAAAAAAGACGTCGACGAAGTTGCGGGCATCAGCTAGTGTTTTCATATGTTTTTTCCACAGATAATGCGTACCAGAGAGGCTGCGCTGTGGGAATTGGAAGAGAAGCAGATCCACGAGAGGCACCAGCTCGCAAAGCGTCAGTTGAAAGACGAGTTCCTGCTGAGAAGACACCAGATGCTCGTCCGGCATGACAAGGAGTTGGAGCAGATCAAACGGTTAGTGACGTCATTACTATTTCAATATGGCGGACCGGCAGACAATACGCAGACATCCATACTTCCATACTATCCATCCATATACTAATATAAATGCGAATGTGTGTCTGGCTGTCTGTTTGTCTGCTAGCGTTTCACGGCCCAACAGTTTAACTGATTTTGATGAAATTTAGTACAATGTTAGTTTACATCCCGGGAAAGGGGATAGGTTACTTTTATCCCGGAAAATAAATTGGTATAAAGGTATATTGTAATTTGGTATAAAGGTAACTTGCATCCTAGGAATACACCACAGAATACACATTATACATGTGATGGGATACAGAATACAGACAACTTTTATCCCGGAAAGTCAAAAGAGTTCCTACGGATTTTTAGTAAATCTAAACCCACGCGGACAAAGTCGCGGGCATCATCTAGTTATTTATGATTTATGACCGTAGCAATCTATTATTTGTTGTCATATCTTTCAATCGACTTTTCTATCGATTTTAATGAACGATGTGGGTGGCGTGTGCGTTTAACTCATGTTGGAAGCTCAGCAGAGTAGTTTGTGAACATTATTTTTGTTTACAGGAAAAACAGTCGAAAAGAGGAGGAATTAGCCAAGTGCCAAGCGTTAGAAAAACGCTCGCTGCCGAAACGAATCCGCGCCGAGCAGAAAGCGCGCGAGATGATGTTCCGCGAGTCGCTGCGTATCGGCGCCGCGCCCGCCTCCGCCGAGGACGACCGCGAGAGGCTCAAGAAGGTGAGCCATAGAGGCATAAAAGCACTGCTTACCCGGATTCAAATATTTCAATGATCATTATTCATCATGACCGCTAGTAAATAGGCCACTACCTAACTTATGCCTAACCTGGCTATAGATCTTGTGCACGCCACTGGCCATTTGTATACAGTGTGTAACCAGAACGCTAGCAAAAATAAAACATCTGACTAACGTTATCAACGGACGTTGCGTACGTAGGCCACACGGAGTCAATGCCGCGTCATTATAATTATGCGCCGCGCCCGCCTCCGCCGAGGACGACCGCGAGAGGCTCAAGAAGGTGAGGCATGTGTATACGGCGTGTAACCAGAACGCTAGCAAAAACGGAGTCAGGCGATAGTACTGATGATAACTGATAAGGTATCACAAAAAAAAAAACGCGAAAAAAGTAAATTAAAATTTCTGTATTTTTTAAACGTTCACAATATATTGCAAATAGAACATCTGACTGACGCTAGAGATCAACGAACGTTGCGTAAGTAGGCCACTCGGAATCAGTGTCTAAAGTCTTTCAAAGAAAAGAAAATTTTCCAAATTGGTCTGAGTAATCGGGGAACAGACATAAAAAAATGACTAATTGATAACCTCCTCCTTTTTGAAGTCGGTTAGAAATGAATAGTTGTCTTTTGTATCCAGTTCCAGGAGAACGAGAAGCGCCGGTACCGGGCGGAACAACAGAGGTTGGCTACCAAGCACGCTAAGGCGAGGGAGGAGCTCAAGGCGCAAGGGGAGGTGAGCTGCAGCTTCAATATTTTTCAATTGACATTTTTCATTGCAAATATTATACATATGACTTGAGGACTTGGGCAAGCGTGGTGTGGTGCGCCCGCCAACACTGGACTGACTATATTAACAGGGCTCTCTCCGTCACTCGTTTCATACAATCGTAGTTCCAATTTCATTTGAATATTAAGCAACCAAAGTCCATGAAATTTTGCAGACATATTCTAGAAACTAATATCTGTGTCTGTGGTGTTATAGATTTTTCTAAAAATAAGTAGTTTTAAAATTACAGGGGCTCAAAGATTTGTATGAAAATTTTTAAGACCGCGTAACTTTGAAACCGAATATTTTAACAGAAATCTGGAAAACCACAGACATAGATATTAGTTTCTAGAATATGTCTGCAAAATTTCGTGGACTTTGGTTGCTTAATATTCAAATGAAATTGGAACTACGATTGTATGAAACGAGTAACGGAGAGAGCCCTCTTAAGGGGGTGGCGGGAAGTGTCTGGATGAGGAAGGCTGTGAGGACCTGGTGTGGTGGCGCGCATTAGGGAAAGCCTCTGTCCAGCTGTAGATGGCTAATGGTTAATGTAGATGGTTAATTTTTTTTATGTCAAAGTTTTCATGACCCTAACGTGCTGAGATCCAACTCACTGAGATCGTTTGCCATCTTTCAATAGGCGGAGCCAACGACCTCGGTGAGTTAGGGCACGTTAGGGTCATGAAAACTTGGACATAATTTTTTTTTTTTGAATTTTGTATAATTTTATTTCGTCATTATACTTCAGCATTGTATTTATCAGATCAAAGTAGCATGGGTTCGTGTCGTCATTATATACTAATTACCAAACACCCTGTATAATACGTATGGGTAGTAATAGTTTCTCCATTTTTTACACAGGCGCTTCTCCGCGAGCTGGAACAGTACCAGAACGAGAAGCGTAAGGCCCTCATGAACCACGAGAGTGGCAAGATGAAGGCCATCGAGGAGAGGTACGCGCACGAGCTCAAGGAGTGGCGCGCCACCCTCGCGGACAGGAAGGCGGTAAGTGGTCACCGGCACCGCAACCATGGTCACCATGGGCGTGCCTGAAACTTTACTGAAGATCTAAGGCTGAAAAAGCGCGCTTTGACTTTGCTCTGTCTCGTTTTAGTTAAAACGAGACGGATTTATGCCAGCGGTATAACGCCGTCTCATTTCAACCGTGTCTTAAGTGTGAGCAAAGTTAAAGTGTGCTCCATAGATCTCAGCCTTCAAATCACTTTTCTAAAAGCTAGCGCGCACCACGGAACTTTCACCCGTATTCACAAACGTTACTATGTGATCTCATAGAGCACTTGAACGCGCAGTGAAGATTCCACCAATCAGATGACTGTGTCGCGTCAATTTACAATGAACTGATTGGTGGAACCTATCAGATCTGTGATCTGATTGGTGGACTGTGAATACGGCAGTGTGTATCTTTGGTTTTTGATTCAATTTTTAAATCAGTATTCGAACTACTTTATCTACCTTTGTTGGATGAACTCGCATGACTGTTTTCCGTGTGTACAGATATCGTATGCAGTTGATTGAAATAAAACTATATTAGAAACACGATTATCCAGAATTCTATATCTGCTTCATCATAATCATCAATCGATATGGGGGGAGTTACGTTTTTATTGCAAGATATTCATTCATGTCGTGACGGTATTTAGATTAGTGCATCGATTTTGTATACTAGTGTAAATTAAAAAATAACACCCCCTACAAGTGAAGGTTACAGTAACTAGAAAAGAGCTGATAACTTTCAAACGGCTGAACCGAACACAAAGAACACTCGATCAAACCACCTTTCAAACAAAAAAAAAACTAAATTAAAATCGGTTCATTAGTTTAGGAGTTACGATGCTATAGACAGATACACAGATACACACGTCAAACTTATAACACCCCTCTTTTTGGGTCAGGGGTTAAAAACAGGTCTGGATAATCTGGTTTCTACACATTTTTATATGAAATCTGATTGGTGCATGGACTGTATGTATGTAAATTGTATATATTATAATATAAACGGCATGGTATGCATGTGGGTGAGCTTTAAATACTAAACTGGTGATGGGAACAAAAGGTACTATTTATTTACAGGTAATATTCTTGTATATTATATTTACGTTGAAATTGCAAAACCAAAAAAAAAAATTATAACTATCATTGCAAATTTAAAAATTCTTTTACAATTTTATATAAACAAAGGAACAAAGATGTATTTAGAAACGGGGTTTGTCAGTGTATGTCCGACTAACCTTAATAACTCAAGAAGAGTCGCGTCATAGCTATGAACACGTTATATAAACTCTTGGATGAGTCATGAGAATGAGGCCAGTCGGACATACGCCGACAAAAGCCTGATGTATAAGGAATCAGGCTTTTGTTGGTGTATGTCCAACTTACCTAATTCTCATCAAGATTAATGATCCTATTCACGTGGCAAGATTATGCACATGCATTAGATGTGTGTGGCGTGTTTATAGAAAAAGGTCATAAGTGCGACAGGTTTTTGATGTAATCATTTCGAGGAATTGCTACTCGAATTCTGAGGCCGACCGTACACGATATTTTAAAGTCAACTTGCAATATCAACGTAAATCACCAACCAAGTATATTATATCCATAAGGTTTAGAAACAACGGATGAAAGGTTACGTGTTTGTGCTGTCCCACACACCGCGAACCGCGCTAACACTAAACCCTTCCCAACAGAACCTGATTAAGGCCTTCGAGAAGCACCTAGATGATCACGAGAAGAAATTCGGCCTAAAAATACCCGATCGGAGCGTATACCTAGATGTACCGTGGCCCAAAAACGTCTTACAACACGTACTAACAGCTTACCATCAGAGGAACTCGTTTATCGGATCGCTTTCCAGATCGCGGACGAGTCTTAACCTCATATCCGCATCCAACACTCCAAACATGGACAGAAGGAGGAGCATAAGCCCTATGTCGGTCAGACAAACGAAATCCGCCGTCTCCAGTTTAACTAACACGGCGAAACGCGGGAAACTTTCCAAACCACAAAGATACGGGTCCACATCCAACCTCAAACTGGTCTCCGAAAAAATATCCGGTTTCTCAGTCTTCAATAACTCCGAAATCCGACGCGAACCCATAATGGCGTATGAGGAATCACACATCCAAAAGATAGATGAAGAGCCACGGAAGTTGGAAAGATCCAAGCCAGTTGAACGGACTCCTATTAACTCACGCGTCAAAAAGTATAACAGGCAGAGTTTAAGCGATCAAATGTTCAAACAGGTTAACGAAGACCCGATATTAAAACGTAGCATATCCCAACAGAGTTTGAAACAGGATATAGCTTTGGAAGCTGTGGTCATAGATATGCCATCTCTAGATGGGAGGTACGACACGTATAAAAGCGTTGCCAGTTCTAGCACTCAGAGTAGTGAGGGGGAAGAGAGGGGTTTGAGCCGTTGGGGCGCCTTCAGGGGGTCCAATAGTTACTCGAACGCTCCTGATGTGCCTGTCAGTCAGTTGTCCACACTCAATTTGAAGGCTGTAGCTGATAAGAAGGATTCGCACGATTCAGTCGTCTAAAAACTTACTTCGGCTATCATAGTATTTTATTTCTATGTCCAATAAGCAGATCCTATATAAATTGACGATTTGCATGAGACGTTAAACTAATCGAAAGAGAGAGAGAGAGAGAGACTTTGTCTCATTCTGTCGTATTCCTTATTGTTATTTAGAAAATACAGTGTAACTAGAACGCTAGCAAAATTTTAGCGTTATTATTATATGCACTACCTTAATATAATCCAATGCCAATGTAACCATTTGTCTTACTTTGTAGGTTTAGTGATTTAATATTTTTCAAACCCGCATTGTATAGCGTGCGCAAAATTGGGGTCAATGCCCCACCTACGATGCGGAATTGACTTCGAGTGACCTATTTACGAAACATTAGTTGACCTCTAGCGTCAGTCAGGTGTTTTATTTGTAATATATTGTGAACTTTTAAAAAATACAGGATTTTTTTGTATTTTTTTCGTAGTTAATCATCAGCACTATCGCCTGTCTTGCTAGCGTTCTAGTTACACCCTGTATATGGAAAGACAATTTTTAAACGACGAGCGAGCGAACAAAACAGATAACAAATAAAAAAAAATGATGTAAAGACAACTAGTGTCTCTATTATGCTACGTCTTTGATTCTACCACCTGTTCGATATGTAGGTTCTACTGAAAAGAGCCGGCAAGAAACTCAGCAGCTGCTCTATCCAAAACATAAGTCTCTTTGAATGTCTATAAACCTACAGTAGATTTTAAAAATCTTCCAATAAAATTCCCGAACTAAACGTATTTGCTCACGATAACATTCCAATATAAAATCTTCCAGATTTTAGGCTATGCCTCACTTATTCCCTTATTCAATATAATTAATATTCCTTTTTAGTCTGTATGTGTTTCGCGTCTTACGATAAAGTTAAGGACGGTTACGCGTTCATCCGATCCGAATCTGTGAAAATACCTTCCAAAGTAGTTATTGAACTACCAGAGGATGCGCGCAGCTTCGCTCGCGTGGATTTCGGTTTTTTAAATCCCATAGGAACTCTTTGATTTCCCAGGATAAAAAGTAGCCTATGTCCCTCCCCGAGATGTATCCCAAGTCTTTACCAAATTTCATCAAAATCGGTTCAGTGATTGGGCCGTGAAAACGTAGCAGACAGACAGACACACTTTCACATCCATACTTAATATTATAAATGCAAAAGTGTGTCTGTCTGTGTCTATCTGTCTGTCTGTCTGATACCTTTTGCCTCGGATTCAATTCGGATATATGACGTAGATGTCCACTGACTAGCTTGGGTTTGGATCAGAAATCGGATTAGTGCATAATCAATATCCGAATTCGGTCCGAGTTTTTTATATTCGTGTTTTCACGGACTCAGATCGGATGAGTGCGTTACCGTTCTTAGAATATATTTATAAAGAGTTTGACAATAAGTACTAAAACAAAATTTTTAAGTTTAGTTAGCTTACATTTCATTAGGTAGTTGATAAAAAGCATAACCCTCCTTTTGGGCGTTGTCGCAGTCGGGTAAAAACACTAAAATATCTACACATAAATGGTTTTTAGTGCATAAAAAAGATGGACTAAACTCAAATTTTTGGTTTGATACCTCCAAATCGAGGTAGTTGGTATATATTTAACAGGGCTCTCTCCGTCACTTACTCCATACAATCGTAGTCCCAATTTCATTTGAATATTTAGCAACCAAAGTCATTGAAATTTTGCAGACATATTCTAGAAACTAATATCTGTGCCTGTGGTGTTTTAGATTTTTCTAAAAAATATGTAGTTTTATGTACTACACGGGCTCAAAGATTTAAGATCGCGTAACTTTGAAACGGAATATTTTAACGAAAATCTGGAAAACCACAGGCATAGATATTTCCCGGAACGTTTCTACAAAATTCCATTGAGTATGATTGGTTAGTATTCAAATGAGAGACGAACTACGTTTGTATGGAGCGAGTGACGGAGAGACCCCTCTTAATAGTACTATGTCAGTACTATATTAAGTTTTTAGACTAAAATTCAATGTGCCTAAAATTAGCCTATATGATTATTTGTTAGCATTTATAGTCTTTATTATACCAATCATAATAAACTAAGGTTGATTAAATGTTTATATTATAATGTTGTTCAAATTATTATTGTTATTAACTAATTAATTATTATATTCATAAAATATTAGTATGTAGTTTACTTTCTTAATTATAAGGGAATTATAATTATTGAAAAAATTTGCTCCGTGGTATTCGCCACAAGATATCATAATGCCCGTGGAATAAATTCTCCACAAAAGAAACCTTAATTCGTTATAAATATAACTAACTAGCTGATGCCCGCGACTTCGTTCGTGTTGATGTAGGATTTTTAAAAATCCCGCGGGAACTCTTTGATTTTCCGGGATAAAAAGTGTCCTATGTCCGTCCCCGGGATATAAGCTAACCCTGTACCAAATTTCGTCAGAATCGGTTGGGCCGTGAAAAGGTAGCAGACAGACACACTTTCGCATTTATAATATTAGTATAGATATATCTTTCAAGGTGCATACTTTTGCATTACACGTAAATGCTCCTAGACAGAACGCAACTATTTGACCTGTTTGTATTCAAAATTGTCTCGGTTTGGAAAATTCTTCGTGTGGAGAAGAATTTGCAAGAAACCGTTGTAGGTACCATTAATGAGTTATATCGAAATTGTCACAAAATTGAAATTAATAGAAATAGAAAGATTTTTTTTATGGGGCAAGCGACGGGTCTGCCCGCGAAATTCAGATTTTACTTGGTTTTTCGCAATTTGTAAACTAATACGACAACACAGGCTTATGGCACTTTAATTGCGGCAATGGCAGTGTCATCCTCTTTAAAAATCTTTACTTGAAAGGGTCCAGTTTAAGAAATTAGTTCTAGTATCGACTAATTTGTGAGTTATAGTCGATACTAGAACTAATTTTTTAAACTGGACCCTTTCAAGTAAAGATTTTTATATAAACCTGTGAGGATGATACTGCCACTGTCGCAATTAAAGTGCCATAAGCCTACGTCGCATTAGTTTACAAATTGCGAAAAACGAAGTAAAATTTGTATTTCGAGGGCAGACCCGTCGCTTAAAAAACGATAAAATTTTTGTTTCCTTACTGCCAAATACTTAAACGTCTCTTAATACTTAAGGGCATCGTAATAAAAAAAAGATTCCGACGAATTGAGAACCTCCTCCTTTTGTGAAGCCGGTTAAAAAGTGCTGATTTTTGACTTTCATATAACAAAATATGATTAATAATTTAAAGTTGCCTTCAAACTACCGAAATATAATATAATATATAAATATCGCTCACCCTACTTTGAAATGTCACTGTTTACACTGAGATATAATATTACTAGCGACCCGCCCCGGCTTCGCACGGGTGGACATTTATTTTTTCTATTTTCCGGGATAAAATATAGCCTATACGGATTCGGAAGAATCCCTCTAAGTAATGGTAAAAGAAATTTTGAAATCGGTCCAGTAGTTTTTGAGCCTATTCAATACAAACATACAAAAATACAAAGGTTTCCTCTTTATAATATTAGTATAGATAGATATTGGCGATATTTATATATTATATTATATTTTCGTAGTTTGAAGGCAACTTTATAGTTAAGATTCGCTTAGGTTTTAAGAGACGTTAAAAATTGTAATGTGTTTTATTTAAGATGTTTTTAGTATTAACGTTTGTTTAAAAAAAACGCATGTATTTTGCTGTGCTGTAGATACTGATTGCTTTTTACGTAATATTTAACCAATTATAACCTAAAACATAATGCCAATTAACTTGTTAGTACTATTTTTCCTTAATTGCTTAAAGGTGTTCGCACATTGCACAGACTCGACGTCGACTCCCAGTAGTTGACTGACAGTAAAGCATGGAAATGTGAGCTTTATATCGTGTAGCTTACGGTGGAATTTTCAACATTGAAGTGTGTAATTAAAGTGTGCTACGCGTGGTCCACGTGTCGTACGTAATTCTTTCAATGAAATATTGAAAACTAGATGCTACCCGCGACTTCGTCCGAGTGGAGTCGGTTTTTTTTAATCCAGTTAGAACTCTTTATTTCCCGGGATAAAAATTGCTCATCTCAATTTCCGGGATGCAAGCTACCTCTGTACCTTTCATATAAATTGGTCAAACAGATGAGCCTTTTAGAATCGCGTGGGAACTCTTTGATTTTCCGGGGTAGAAAGTATGTCTATGTCCTTCCCCAGGATGTAAGCTAACTCTGTACCAAAATTTATTAAAATCGGTTCAACTGTTGGGCTGTAAAAGCTAACAGACAGACACACATTCGCATTTATAATATTAGTATGGATGCCACCGTATCTGTATATCGTGTTCCACATCTCACATTTCCATGCGTTACTGTGTGTCAAGACAGAGTGGGCTCGACGTCGAGTCTGTGTAATGTGCGAGGACCTTTATTAAGGCTGTACGTTCATAGAGAAGCGATTTAACCAGAGCTCTCTCCGTCACTTACTCCATACAATCGTAGCCCCAATTTCATTTGAATATTAAGCAACCAAAGTCCATGAAATTTTGCAGACATATTCTAGAAACTAATATCTGCGCCTGTGGTGTTTTAGATTTTTCTAAAAATATGTAGTTTTTAAAATTACAGGGGCTCAAAAATTTGTATGTGAATTTTTAAGACCGCGTAACTTTGAAACCGAATATTTTAACGGAAATCTGGAAAACCACAGGCATAGATATTAGTTCCCGGAACGTTTCTACAAAATTCCATTGAGTATGATTGGTTAGTATTCCAATGAGAGACGAACTACGTTTATATGGAGCGAGTGACCGAGAGACCCCTCTTAAAATCGTACTTTTGACATGATATTTGACACATAAAGTTAAAATTGCGCTTGAGAACTCGTTTTTCACTTGTTTATACTAATTATTATTATTTATTTTTTCGAAACTATCGATAAAATTATTTCTTTGTATGATTCTTCGCCCTAATGCAATGTTATGAAATAGCTTGAATAGCTTGGCATGTGGTATTGTATACTTTGTAACATGTTAACATTAAGAACATAATATGAATGTAAATAAAGAAGTTATGTTTATATTATTCTTGTTTGCTTTATTTCCACTAACTCAATAAATATACACAGAATTTTGAATAGAGTATAGGAATGGTAGGTTTCAAAAAAAAAAAAGATTCCGACGAATTGAGAACCTCCTCCTTTTTTGAAGTCGGTTAAGAGGGCTGTCTCCGTCACTCGTTTCATACAATCGTAGTTCCAATTTCATTTGAATATTAAGCAACCAAAGTCCATGAAATTTTGCAGACATATTCTAGAAACTAATATCTATGTCTGTGGTTTTCCAGATTTCTGTTGAAATATTCGGTTTCAAAGTTACGCGGTCTTAAAAATGTTCATACAAATCTTTGAGCCCCTGTAATTTTAAAACTACATATTTTCAGAAAAATCTAAAACACCACAGACACAGATATTAGTTTCTAGAATATGTCTGCAAAATTTCATGGACTTTGGTTGCTTAGTATTCAAATGAAATTGGAACTACGATTCTATGAAACGAGTGACGGAGGAGCCCTGTTAACAAATAGTCCAATCCGAACACTTGAATTGAGGACTTGGCCTTGGTTGTACCGAATATAGTACCTTAAAGATACAGAAAGCTTGCTACGAAAAGACGCTCAAATAAATAGCTACTCTTGTATGACGTAATAAAGTGCAATTCAGCTCGCAGCACTGCGGTCTAAAGTGTAACAAACGCCTCTCTTTCTATCGCGTAAACTCTTATATCTCTGTCTCTCTTATGAGATCGGGAACGCCTCTGCAGTACGTAGCGAAAACTAGTATGTCTATGAGTACAACAATACAGTAGGTATATAACAACTACTTGTAATTGCCATTTTAAAAATCGATACTTTACACTTCTGTGCAGTTGAAAAATTTGAGTTTCCTAAAATAAATATCCATAAAAATAGCAAATACCTACTTAATAATAATTAATTATGCTTACAAATATATGACCAATTATTATTATTACTTAAAATTAGTCAAAATGTACAGTTAGACCCATAAGTTTTTGAACAGTTTTTTAGTAATTTTGTATGAGCATGGTACTGGTAACTAATAAGGTTTATGGTGATCTAACATCGCGCTGGATTTCGACTCACGGAAAAGGACTTGCAATTTGCATGGTAGGTTGCTTATTTTCCTATTTTCATATAGGTACTTATTACTCTGCATGGTTTCTATTGCATTGCTTTTTTTAATTTCTATCCCACACTCTCAAGTAGCTGGATCACAGATGCAAATAGGACTATTAATAAAAAAAGAAAACTATAATTCTAAACGCGCATGCCCGATTATTTTTAGTAATAGATATTCTGTGGATCTTAAATTTATTAATAGTCATTCATCAGTGGATCTTGAATGATTATCAGTTTTTTAGTCTCAAAAGGGCTAGAACCCAGAACCAGTTAAAAAAAATCAATTTATTCTGAAAAAATATCTCCAATAATTTTTGAAAATAGAACTGCATGATTTACTGCATAGATAATAATAATTAATAGACTGAAAAATTCGGGTAACTTTTTTTTTACGCAATGATCATTTTCTTTTTTTTATACGCCTAATTCATGCAACGGTCAACCCGCAGGCATTGGAAGAAGAGTTCACAGCCCAACTAGAAGAGCAAGAGAGACAAGCGGCGAACGCCCGTCTCCCTCCCCCCACCACAAGCATGCCCCAACACAGCTCAGCGCTGCATTCATCAAGAACCAGCTTAGCGTCAAGCCATTACGATTAGTGTATGAATAGTAAGTCCGAGGCAGTTAACTCTTTGGCTGAGATTTCTAGAGCGAAATTGACGTAAGACACTGTTAAAACGAGACAGCGTTATATCTACGACATAAATCTGTCTCGTTTTAAATTAAACGAGAATACACTCCATAGATCTCGGCATTTGATTATAACTAAATGTTGTTATGTAGATCAAAAGGTTGGAACCCAGAGCCGTAAACTCAGTTAAAAAGTGATTGTGACATTAAAAAATTGCCGCTAACGCTGCATTTACACACTCGCCATTGTGGCGCGCTGTTCATTGATAGTGTCATCGCGTCGACATGTGGTGTTCATAAAAATAGGAAGTACTGTTTGCGATTAGTTCTTATTCTACTGAAATCTATAGAGTACTTTGAGTTTGCTTAGACTTAAGTTTCAGTTAGAACGAGACCGATTTATGTCAGCGATATAGCGCTGTCTCGTCTTAACAGTGCCTTAAGTCTGAGCAAATTCAAAGTACTTTATAGATTTCAGTAGAATAAGAACTAATCGAACTATAGATCGCAGGCTAAGTGTCGCGCACAATTAATCATACCTTTACCGGGTTGCAAGACAAGATCGAAGATGAATGTATAAACAGGTAATTCGCCGTGCCCTTTTACGAATATGTAAATACACCTTTACCTATAAAAGTATAAATATGAGAATGCTTTGAACTTTAATTCCTGAACGGATCAAGAGAAAAAATTAGAATGTCATGTGACATCTAAATTGCCGCCTAAACATGTGACACATAGAGTCCATAGACAATTCTTTGAACTTTTTATATATAACACAGAGGCAAAAGTCAAAAGTGCCTGATCTAACCGCTAAGGTTTGGAACGCCCTTCCGGCATCCATGTTTCCTGCCAGTAAGGACTTTCAGTACCTTCAAGGCGAGAGTAAATAGGCATCTTGGCAACGAAGAACCCATCATTGCTTTCAATGAGGCATGATTATCAAGCGAAGCCTGTTTTAATAAAATAAAAAAGATTCCGACGAATTGAGAACCTCCTCTTTTGGAAATCGGTTAAAAAAAACTATCATAGTAACGTATTATCTTTCGTATTAATAATTATGCCAATATTCATTTTAAAATCTTTCTATTGATATATTGTCTCTTAGTGATTTTTGTCCCCAAAGAATGTTCTCGACTGTTTCTGAGATTTTGAAATGTACGAGTTCACGAAATATGAGAAAAAAAAAGAATTTTAATCTCCATGCTGGTTGCGTGTGATTTTTTAATTTTTACTGTGTTAAGTATTCGCTAAATAAGTACTTATCAAAATTAGGTAAAATAATAATTAATAGGATGGTTTTATGTTAAAATACACAAGACATGCACGGCCTATTATATTATATTAATAACGAAACGACATAAAACTTCATACTTTAGGTAATATTGGACTTTATTGGAGGAACATACGGCCTATGGAATAAGTATTTATAGTTCGTTAAGGATTTGAGCTTATTTTTTACTTTTTGGTATAAATAATTGCAATAAGTGCCAAATAGGAGCATTTAAGACTTAAAATATCAACTATGACCAGTAAACTACTACTTAACTCTTCGGAGAGAATCTCACGGTAAATAAACTATTATCAATAAACGTTCTAGAATATTTATTATTTTCGGATAAAAAAATCGTTTTTCATGAAAAACTACTTAAAATGAGAAAATCATTTTCAATGTTTGTTGTGATTATACCTACGTCTCAAATTTATAAAGTATTTAAAAAGAATTAAATAGTAGAATATTCCTAAAAGCATGTGCACACGAGCAACTTTTGTCTCTGCAACATTTTGTCTCCCGTGCTATTAAACGCACAGCAATTTTTATTGAAGTGGAAACTTCTTAAGCCGCGTTAAGCGATTTTTGTTAGTAGATTCGTGGCGTGCAGCGGTTTGTGTATAGGCATACAATATTATATATGTAGCAAGTATATTGTCAAAGCCTTACAATCTCACTAGTGATATTATAATTAAACGGTAACTTCATTTCTCGCAATTTAACGTTCTGATTTTAGTGTCATTATAATGTTACGGGACACTACAGTGATATTGTAAAGTAATGATATTTTGACAATTTCACTGGTCGTTAGATTATGTGGCCGCCTCTGATTGCTCCGTTTCCGATATTGAAAAGGAATAGACTAGTCAGAACGCTTGACGTCTCCCACTGCCAACTTCACTCATAATATACCTAGATTTTTTAAAATGTCACTATAAAGACCCCGTGACATTACAATGTCACTAAAACCAGGCCGATAAATTGTAAGAAATGAAGTCGCTTGACAATCTACCGTTTATTAACTATAATATCACTAGTGAGATTGTAATATCACGGTTTTGACAATATACCTGCGGCAAATACACTAAGACATAGTAAATTGTGTGTTCACTTCTGTGGGCAGTCCCCACTGACTGCCAATTTTTTGGGAATCTTAGTTGGTGAGACAAAAGTTACTCATGTAGATGCTAACGAAATATTAAAAAAATGCGTGATTTTTAAATAAATAAAATTGTAGTTAGGCAATGAAGGAATTGATAGCTTATATTCGGTGCACTTTGGAGACTGCTTGCTTGTAACGTTGTAACGTCAATACGGTGCTTTGATATCTAATTTAGATAAAGATTTTGTGATAGGTGTAAACTGTAATGTCATCTATCGATAATGTTCTGTTTGTTAATTTTATAGTCCAATTTATGTAATGCATGGAGTAGAGCACAGTTTAACCAGGGAATAGAATGTTTTAATTGTATTTTTTTTTATTAGTTCCCTTGTGAACAGGCAAAGATCTTAAACCATAATACATCCTAATCTGGTTTATTTTAATCAAAAATTCTTGAGTATTGAAGAACGTTTTAAATAGCATCTAAACTTGTTATCCATTATAATACTTCAAAGTTATTTGAAAACAATGTGGGATACTATTAAACTAAAAACTATTGTTTTCATTAACTACTTATAATATTATGTGAGCATCATTTCTGTCACACTCCATGCACTTATAAATCGGACTGTATACGATTAAATGAACGGAAAGATCTAACGAAGTATTAAAACAGTTTGGTAAGAAAAGCAATTTAGTTTACATAGTGGTGTGTGATAAGTTATGTTAATATCGGTGTGTGCGTGAACTTATTTCACGAAATCTAAATTATGGTTGATGTAAGAGATAACTAGGTAGGTTGGTTAAGCTGGAACTTTTCAATTTATTTTTTATCTACTAGTCGTCTTGTTAGAAAAAAAAGTTTTTTACCGCTTCATTGAAATTTTTTGATAGACTATGGACTATGGTTTAAACGTATATCATAGACCATTCTACTTTCTACTCTATTCCCTTATTGTCCATCGTCTTAATATGCAAGAAAATCGGGGTCACTCTAAAATAATCGCCTTTTTGAATTAAAGGATTAATTTTAGCTGTCAATTTCTTTGCTATTCTTCTAATTTAATGAGGTATTTAACATAAACTAAGCCGATGTTGTGTGATTTTCTATTTGGATATTCCAAAATATTAATTACTTATTGATATTAATAAAATATTTCGCTTTAAGAGTATCATTAATTGTTTACAAAGACTTTATTTTAGATATTGCTTACACAATTTACATGGTTCGAGATCGTAGTCAACTTGAGAAAAAACGCAATGTTCAAGACGGTCAATAAATATTGTGATACTGGCCTCAATATTTATCAATATAAGAACGTTTATCGCGTTAACATATCCATTTGTTGATGGGATCACATATTATATGACAATATTTATTGACAGTCTAAAGTTTGTGTGATGAAAAATGTATATTTTGTACAGATAAGTGAAAATATAGTCAGTTTAAATAGATCGCCGACTGACATGTAGATATAGGAGAAAAAAAAATATTTTTTCATGTACAGTATTTGTGTATTTTTTTAATTAATGTGCCTACTTAATTTATAAAAGACTTTAGTGTGTGGTTTTGTTAATTTGACTTTTTACCACGACCACGTAAATAGAGTAGGTTTATTGTCAGACCAATTAAGTATAATAGTCAGAGTCTTAGATATTATTCATTTCTATGAGAAAACCGTCTAAAATGCTTGATTCCGTATCTAATACGACTAAATTTAGTTTCTGAATATAGTTGTCACAGATTGTAATCACTGAGGTATTTAATTTAGATTCGCAATAAGATATTAATTGTAATGATAAAAAACTCAATCATTCTCCTGACCGATTTGTACGTTTGACAATAGCTAGACTTTATCTATTTATATTTCCTTGGTCTGAAGTTTTATTGTAAAAAAAAAACTAACCACTTTGTCTATGGATTTGTTTTTAGGAATAAAAATGGCTATTTCATTTCTACTTGCGAAAGGTACTTGATAGTATTTCCTTACCATAGTTTTCAATGTGTACGGTAAACCAAAGACCCTGTCCCAATAAATTCATTAAAAAAAAAGCAACGACATATTTTAATCCATAGTAACTCCTTGGCTGGATAATTTTATTTACAACTATAAAATGACGGTAATATTCAACTAATGCCCTATTTTTTTTAAAAAAAGAATGTTATCCATGCTAATCATGACAAATACTCTTTCCCCTCCAATTAAGCGTAAAGCTTGTGCCAGGAGTGGGTGCGACAATAGTGCAACGAGTGGAGTTTGAACTGCGGACCTTTCTTGATTTATTGTTGTTCATATAAAATTGTCCAAACAAGTTGTTTTTGTCCATATCCCAATACGCTTAAATCAAAATGGTCTTAATGTACAAAAATGTAGAAACTATTTGCTCGGATCTTCGTATGTAAAATACTTAAAAAAAATGCAATTTATTTATTATTTTTAAAACAGTACCTACATTTTTTCAGTGTAAGGTAAAGGGTGATGCAGGTAGGAAGGTATTTTGTTTGTACATTGTACAATTTTGGAATATTTTACTAAATGTGTCTTATTTTTATACTAAATGTGAAGAGAAAAATCAATTGAAAACTGCTCAATTTGAATTTTTAAGGCATCCTCTCTGTGTCACCTTCATAAATGTTAGTTTAAAGTAAGAACAAATATATAGATAATAAATAAGCAAAAAGGCATGTAGTTGTTTAGTAAAATCCAAATTATAAATACATAGGAACATCGAAACTTATTTTATTATACATGGTTAGGTTTTAAGATTCAAAGTCCATTTAATTTTTTTGTAACACGTCTCTTTGAACATATCCCGTTCGTGTTGTTTGACTAAACGAAAGATTTTCAATTAGTCCGTATCTTAAAATGGCAAGGAAAAAACTGTCAATAAATATCGCTATACGACATTGTTATCGCGTTTAACCGTCAATAATTATTGACTGTCAAGAGTTTGCCGGTATTTATTGACAGTCTGCATCTAGCATATTAGCAAAAAAATGTTAACAGAGCTCTCTCCGTCACTTACTCCATACAATCGTAGCCCCAATTTCATTTGAATATTAAGCAACCAAAGTACATGAAATTTTGCAGACATATTCTAGAAACTATTATCTGTGCCTGTGGTGTTTTAGATTTTTCTAAAAATATGTAGTTTTAAAATTACAGGGGCTCAAATGTTTGTGTGTGAATTTTTAAGACCGCGTAACTTTGAAACCGAATATTTTAACGGAAATCTGGAAAACCACAGGCGCAGATATTAGTTCCCGGAACGTTTCTACAAAACTCTATTGAGTATGATTGGTTAGTATTCCAATGAGAGACATTTACGTTTGTATGGAGCAAGTGACGGAGAGACCCCTCTTAAACTGAAAGTCCAAAATTATTTTTTGTCCATAAATAGGCATATAAATGATAAAATAGGTCTATACATATTGTAAACTTGCATTTTCACGTTACATAGGTATTTTTTAACCCCCGACCCAAAAAGAGGGGTGTTATAAGTTTGACGTGTGTATCTGTCTGTGGCATCGTAGCTCCTAAACTAATGAACCGATTTTAATTTAGTTTGTTTTTGTTTGAAAGGTGGCTTGATCGAGAGTGGTCTTAGCTATCATCCAAGAAAATCGGTTCAGCCGTTTGAAAGTTATCAGCTCTGTTCTAGTTACTGTAACCTTCACTTGTCGGGGGTGTTATAAATTTTTAATTTACACTTGTTTTTAGGTACTTTCTGAGATTACCACAGTATTGGAGATGTAACGGTTTTTTTTTTAGTTTTAACACCGTAGCCATTTTTAATGTTAATCTTATTATTTTAATAATATTATTTTTGTCTATAATTGAAGTAAATTATTGTTACATCATTACGAGATATAAAGAACTTACTTTGTAGTGAAGTGTTTTATTTAAAAAAAAAAATCTTAATCGATGTGACCGCAAATTGCAGACATATTCTAGAAACTAATATCTGTGCCTGTGGCGTTTTAGATTTTTCTAAAAATATGTAGTTTTATTACAGGGGCTCAAAGATTTGTATGTGAATTTTTAAGACCGCGTAACTTTATTTTATTTATTTTTTCTCTTTATTTTTTTTTTTGGTGGGGGTTTAGTCTAAGAAGACTATGTCCCCCCCGTAGGTTCTAAGATTACAATGCAATATGCATACATAAAACATAAACATCAAAAAAACACAAATCATATATATATATTATAACAATATTAACTAGTATTAAAACCACGTAACTTTGAAACCGAATATTTTAAAGGAAATCTGGAAAACCACAGGCATAGATATTAGTTCCCATAACGTTTCAACAAAATTCCATTGAGTATGATTGGTATTCCAATGAGAGATGAACCACGTTTGTATGGAGCGAGTGACGGAGAGACCCCTCCTAAGGTCAAGGGCTAGAAAACTGAAAAACAGGTTATATACAACAAAATTTATTACGCTAATATTACAATATATTAACAATTTTATTTGCAGACTAGAAACACCTACTAAGTACATATTAGACTAAAACTGAACACGTTTACACTATCTAATAATAATGTGTACTAGTGATTAATAACAATATTTTCTTATTATCAACTTACGATATCATTGGATTAATATTACATAAATTTCCTAAAGGTACGCTTACACGGGCAATTGAAATTCCGCAATTCCAGGCAATTTAGTCAATTATGACGCCACAACAACATAAAGCAATTTACATCCACTTTCAGCAATTTAATGCAAAATAATTGATCTATACGTAAATTGCCTTGAATTGCGGAACTTCAATTGCCCGTGTAATAGTGCACTTCGTGCGCAATTTTTAAAGCAATTATCACTCGGCAACACGTATGGATCAATCTGAAGCAATTATTTCGCATAACATTGCTGAAATTTTCAGGTATTGCAGTAAATTGCTTCATGAAGTCAATATCAAAATCGACTAAATTGCATGGAATTGCGGAATTTCAATTGCCCGTGTTACAATAAGCGTACATTTATGTAACTACTAAGTCAGCCAGCCATATTTGTTTCACGCGCAGAGAACAGCACACCTACTCAAATCATTTAGACATGTGAACACTAACTTTGTTAGACGAAACCTATATTCAAAGACTAAAAGTAAATAATCATACCGCCTGTATTTTATTCAGGTTGCAATATTTTTAGGTACACTGCTTTTACATAAAACTTGTGATCACACTGATATACAGGGTGTTTGGTAATTAGTATATGATGACGACACGTACCCATGCTACTTTGATCTGATAAATACAATGCTGAAGTATAATGACGAAATAAAGTTATAAAAATTTCCATACATTTTTTTTATGTCAAAGTTTTCATGACCCTAACGTGCCCTAACTCACTGAGATCGTTGGCGCCGCCTTTATATAGATGGCCAACGATCTCAGTGAGTTAGGGCACGTTGGAGGTCATGAAAACTTTGACATAAAAAAATTTGAATGGAAATTTATTTCATCATTATACTTCAGCATTGTATTTATCAGATTAAAGCAGCATGGGTACGTGTCGTCATTATATACTAACTAGAGAATCGCCCGCGACTTCGTCCGCGTGGATTTAGGTTTGTAAAGATCCCGTGGGAACTGTTAGATTTTCCGGGGTAAAAAGTTGCCTACATCAATTACAGGGACGCAAGCTACCTCGGTACCAAAAATACAAATCGGTTTAGCAGATGGGTCTTTAGGAATCCCGTGGGAACTCTTTGATTTTCCGGGATAAAAAATAGCCTATGTCCGACCCCGGGATATAAGCTGACTCTGTACCGAATTTCATCAGAATCGGTTAAACTGTTGGGCCGTGAAAAGATAGCAGACAGACTGACAGACACATTTTCGCATTTATAATATTAAGTATGGATTACCAAACACCCTGTATAATGGATTCAACCAAGTTTTACGCGCAGGGATTCAAATCATCCGTCATATTCACATGAGAACACGTAACTTTCTGTCCGTTTGGGACAGCTATGCGGAACAGCTTGCCTTGAGGCATACAGACACACACTTTGAACTGGCCTGTACCGTGGAACTTTTCTGATTTATTCAAGGGCAAAGCTATTGGTAGGTATCTGACATCGATAAAGACTCCTTCTTTGCCGCTCAATACCACGGAACCATTGATGGATTTTAGGTAGATATCCTGGTCGGCTTTCCAGAACAGTTCCTTGGATTCCATATGAGTGCCTTCTGCTCCACGGAGGTGAGCTGACGCTTCGGACCTGAAGGTCAGGTCTTCGTCTACTGGTGACGAGATGCGCTTGGTTGCTACTTGCTGTAAAATAATCGAATTTTCCTATTAATACTAACTAGCTAATGCCCGAATTTTCCTATTAATACTAACTAGCTAATGCCCGAATTTTCCTATTAATACTAACTAGCTAATGCCCGAATTTTCCTATTAATACTAACTAGCTAATGCCCGCGACTTCCTTCTCGTGTATGTAGGTTTTTAAAAAACCCCGTGGGAACTCTTTGATTTTCCGGGATAAAAAGTAGCCTATATGCGAATCTGGAGTATAATCTATCTCCATTCCAAATTTCAGCCAAATCTGTTCAGTAACTTTTGCGTGAAGAGTAACAAACATACACACACACAAACTTTTGCCTTTAATATTAGTGTGATGTGATAGTGTGATAGTAATTAATATTAGCTCCAAGGAATAGATGTCTCGAAGAATTCCATACAAGTGCCATCTTTTTTAGGATTCTGTACCTCAAAAGATATATAGATAAAAACTTTATTGCACACAAAACATGAAACAATCAACACAAAAAACTAAAAACAATTGTATGCAAAGGCGGCCTTATTGCTCAGAGCAACAAGGCTGCCTTAGGCAGTTAGTTTGGGTTCGGAAGGGACTTACCTTAGCATTGAGGTTGTTCACTGTGTCTCCAAGTGTGAGCATCGGGCTGGCAGTGCTGAACACTTGCTCGCCAGTGTCAGGATCTGACACCTCGTACAAAGACACCTGATGCTGAATGGGTTCGGAAGGGATTTACCTTAGCATTGAGGTTGTTCAGTGTGTCTCCTAGTGTGAGCATGGGGCTGGCAGTGCTGAACACTTGCTCGCCGGAGTCAGGGTCTGACAGCTCCAGGGAATTGACGCCTCGTACAAAGACACCTGATGCGTTTACCACGAGTTTTGTATCAGCTCTGGATAATCTGCAATACACATATTTAATTGCTGCGTTTAGTTGCATCCATAGAGATGTAGCTACATGCGACTAACTTCTTGCCAGTGAATTTAGATCAAATCATCATCGTGATCAACCCATGAACGACCCACTATTGAGCACGAGATGGGTCTTCACTTCAGGATCTTTGAAAAGAGCAACCGCCGAGTTTCTTGCTGGTTCTTCTTGGTAGGAAAGGCATTCCGAACCAGTGGTAGATGCTTTTGATGATTCAAAAGAACTTGTAAAAGTCTAATTGAATAAAAATATTTTGAATTTGAATTTGGATATAGTACACCACACTGACTGCTGGCCAGTATTATGGAGAACTCCCAGGCATGCAGGATTCCCCAGGATTTTCCTTCATCGTTAAAGCTAGTGATACATGATTAGAATAGCTTAGAAAGCAATAGGAAGCGAACAACTTAACCATTTGGCTATTACTGCTCTTACTTAAGTACTTAGATCACACTCATGGTAATTTATTATTTAAATAAGAAATCTATGGGTGAGCAACACTTATTAAAATTACATAAATGTAAAAAATATATATTTTTTAAACGAATATAGCCATGCTAATCATGACTGATACTCCCCTTTCCCCTCCAATTAAGCGTAAAGCTTGTGCCAGGAGTGGGTACAACAATAGTTCAACGGGTGGGGTTTGAACCGCCAACCCTTCGGAATTCAGTCCGCTCCTCAACCATTGAGCTATCAAGGCTCTAGTTACCTTGTCTGTAAGTTAAACAGCACAGATCCATTGTCGCTGGTAATACTCATGGGTGTGTCTCGGAAGCTCTCTATGAGGCCATCTCTCTTATACACATGGTCCAGGTCAGCTGTACCAAAGAACTTCATCGCATTATGTTCTGGAAGGAATTCCATGCTTTCCAGGCCTGAAATAACGTATGAAATAATCACATCAAACTAATATTATAAAGGAGAAAGTTTGTATGTGTGTGTGTGTGTGTATGTTTGTTACTCTTTCACGCAAAAACTACTGGACGGATTGAGCTGAAATTTACAATGGAGATAGATTATACCCTGGATTAGCACATAGGCTACTTTTCATCCCGGAAAATCAAAGAGTTCCCACGGGAATTTTAAAAAACCTACTACCACGCGAACGAAGTCGCGGGTATCAGCTAGTTATATCTAAAGGAGCTCTTATAATAGCCTTATTTGGCGTTGGCCTACATGAAGTAAATAATATTTTATAAATTGTTCTTTTTTATTTTCAAACCTTTACCCTGATCAAATGCTAGTAAGTACTCGTAGGTAAGTACCTACCTAGTTTTAAAAGCAAACTGCAGAACTTGTCTAACTATCCAGAACTTATAAAAAAAATTGACCAGATGATGTCCGGGACCATCGTCCACGTTTGTTTGTTTAATTTTTTTTTTTTTTTTTTGTAAAATTCGGTTAAATAGATGGGCCGTGAAAAGCAGACTGATAGACAAACATATTTTTTCGCATTTATAATATTAGTATAGATAAGGATGGTATGAAAACCAATCATTACCTTGACCAAGCCTCAAAACCGCGAGAATAGTAAAAGTCAAAACCAAATTTCCAATAGCCAACACAAATAACAGACAAACGAGGGTCCAGAACGCAAATGTACGCCTTCCTTTATGGATAGTCTTCGTCACATCGTTCCCATTCTTATCAGAATAGTTTTTAGCACTGTTCGTAGTCGTTTTATGTAAAAATACTTGACTTTGCGATGGAGTTTTTGTAAGAAGCGCTTTCTCGCCACGGTTTCTTTCTAATGTATCAGACATTGCTTCGGATAAGGGCGAAACGCCGCGGAGATTTGACATCATTTCTTTTCTATACTCACAAGCGAAAACAATTTACGGAAACCTAAAAATAGCTCGAAAATGGGATAAAATTGACACAAATGTTTTGAAAAGGTGCGCGCGCATTATTCAGCGGAATCTTCGATACTCATTGGCCTGTTCAATAGCCAATCAAATCATACCAGCCTTGGATACCTGGTTTTTGTTTTTTTTTTATAAAATCGGTAACCTGAGATATTACCGATTCGTTTTAGAAAATTAATTCACCATAGTAGTACTTGCAAATTTCGAGGTACGCAGCGTTAAAAGGTAAGTACATACGACATCGAAATAAATCATCGTCTCTTCGTTTTTCTGTTTTGATAATATATTTTTATGCACTTTGCCGATTTTTTTCATGATTCTGCAATTTTTTACTTCAAATTTTAATTTTGAGGTTCAAAAGAGCTAGAAGCCAGAGCTGTATATAAAAAAAACAATTCTAATTTGACATTTGAATTTTGACAATAATTTGCTTTGTAATCATGGCGTCTGAGCGCTACAGTTTTTCTCTAACAACATTCAGGTAAATTAATATCTTTTAAATAGAATTGCTATTAAGAATAACGTATTTACTAGTTCACTAGCTATGCTTTTCAAGTTTCCTGTAAAATGCTTCTCAAAACTCGTAATAAACCGGTGTTTTCAAACTTCGATTTCGAAAGTGACTTTTTGCTTGAAACTTAATTTCCTTGCTATTTTATTGCAGCCCGTCAGGTAAATTAGTACAAATCGAATATGCTCTAGCCGCTGTAGCCGCCGGCGGGACGTCTGTCGGTATTAAAGGTAATTTTTTGTATATTTTATAGGTTATTGTTTAGTCATCCATAATGATTAATGACAAAAAGTTTGATCTTAAAATTATACGTTTAACCTACTTATTTGAAGAAGACTGCTCTCATAGCCGTGATAACCTAGTGGTTAAGACGAAGATTAATTCGAGTGGTTGTGGGTTCGGTCCCGGACACGGAGTTTAGGCACACACTAACAGAGTTGTGCAGACAATGCCAGTGTGTACTATAGCTAACATCTTCTCATTCGGAGACCTGTGCTCAGTATTGAGCCGGCGATGGGTTGATCGTAATGAATCTGATATGGATACAAAAGTTTCAATTATTCAATGAAATATTTATTTTCTTTGTTTTCAGCATCAAATGGAGTTGTGATAGCAACAGAAAACAAGCACAAAAGTTTCCTCTATGATGAGCATAGTGTGAATAAAGTGGAGATGATCACTGGCCATATTGGTATGAACCTTTTTAATAGAATAGAATTTTTGACGTGACAACGTCTTATAATTCGATAGAGCCGGCTGCACGCACGAAAAAACATGACTCATGCGGCGTTACCTCGCTCTGAGGCGTTCCATGTAAGGCTTGAAGTGCAAGCGAGAGCGCGGAACGAGCGACAAAAAAGCACAATCGGCCTTTGTTGTCACGTTCAACTATCGTCAGTAAACCGACTTTACTGACAACCAATTTTTTTTATCTAAATAAACTTTTACAAGTACTTTTGAACTGTCAAATGCATCTACCACTGGTTCAGAATGTCTTTTCTGCCGAGAAGAACCAGCAAAAAACTTGATGGTTGATCTTAACAATGTATAAATGTAGTAGTTTTAGCAAGCTGCAAATCAAATTTACATATTCTTCGATTGCATAACATAATGCTTTCCTCAGGTGCATACTTTTAGTAGTTTTGTAGCCTCTGAGGGAACTAGAGTGAGTGAGCTCTCAAGTAATAGGTATAACATAATGTAAGGCTAAACTTGTTGGTACTAGACCTTACTCCTTAGTCCATGACTTGTTTTTAACCCCCGAACCAAAAAGGGGGGTGTTATAAGTTTAACGTGTGTGTCTGTGCATCTGTGTATCTGTCTGTGGCATCGTAGCGCCTAAACGAATGAACCGATTTTAATTTAGTTTTTTTTTGTTTGAAAGGTGGCTTGATCGAGAGTGTTCTTAGCTATAATCCAAAAAAATTGTTTCAGCCATTTAAAAGTTATCAGCTCTTTTCTAGTTTTCTTGTAGAAAAGAAGGTTAACTAACTGTTAGGTTCATAATATTATGTCAATAGACAAATGTCAAGCTGTCAAGATGGACGTTGCCTAAATACATAATTATTTATTTGAAAATGATGTTTTGGAAAACTCAGATACTTTAGATAACTATAATCCTAGAAAATCAGTTCAGCCGTTTGAAAGTTATCAGCTCTTTTCTAGTTACGGTAAACCTTCACTTGTTGGGGGTGTTATAAATTTTTATTTTACACTTGTTTAATCACTGGTCATAGTAATAACCTTTCTCCAGGCATGGTGTACTCCGGCATGGGCCCGGACTACCGGCTGCTGGTGACGCAGGCCCGCAAGATGGCACAGCAGTACTTTCTCATGTACCACGAGCCCATCCCCACCGCGCAGCTGGTGCAGAGGGTTGCCACCGTCATGCAGGAGTACACACAGTCCGGGTGAGACAATATACCTATCAGGACATCTTGTTGGTTTGGTGGCTATGCAGGGCACTTCAGACCCTGTATCATTTTGACTGTTGCCAATCTATTGTGATCACCACCGTTTTACAGTTCTCGTCCAATACTGATTGCCGCCAGGAACAAAGGCAGTTTGACTGAGATGGTTTTCACCTTCTCCGAGTGCAGTATATTTCCCTAGTTAGAGACTATGTTTATGCATTAGTGTCTGACATTGACAGATGATGTGTAGGGGCGATTTAACAGGCACATCACAAAAAAACCGGCCAAGTGCGAGTCAGACTCGCGCACTGAGGGTTCCGTACTCGGGTATTTTTTCCAACATTTTGCATGATAAATCAAAAACTTTTATACATAAAAATATATAAAAATCTGTTTTAGGATGTACAGGTGAAGCCCTTTCATATTATGATATCCCACTTGGTATAGTTATCTTATTTTGAAAATTGAAACACATTTTAATTATTTTTTGAATGATGTAACCACAAATTCACGGTTTTCAGATTTATTCCTGTACTTGTGCTATAAGACCTACCTACTTGCCAAATTTCATGATTCTAGGTCTACGGGAAGTACCCTATAGGTTTCTTGACAGACAAACACACAGACAGACAACAAAGTGATCCTATAAGGGTTCCATTTTTCCTTTTGAGGTATAGAACCCTAAAAATTAAAAAGTTATTTCACAAGAAATAGTACAAAATGATGTTAGGGAATCTTGGTGTGCAAGTTCAACTTGATTTGACCAATTTTTTAGTATTTGTGGTTAATTGTTTTTTATTTTCATTTTTAGGGTTCCATACCTCAAAAGGAAAAACGGAACCCTTATAGGATCACTTCGTTGTCTGTCTGTCTGTCAACAAAACCTATAGTGTACTTCCCGTTGACCTAGAATCATGAAATTTGTTAGGTAGGTAGGTCTTATAGCATAAGTACAGGAATAAATCTGAAAACTGCAAATTTGTGGTTACATCATATTTAAAAAAAATTAAAATGTGGTTCAATTTTCAAAATAAGATAACTATACCAAGTGGGGTATCATATGAAAGGGCTTTACCTGTACATTCTAAAACAGATTTTATGCATAATAGTTTTTGATTTATCGAGCAAAATGTAAAAAAATACCCAAGTACGGAACCCTCAGTGCGCGAGTCTGACTCGCACTTGGCTGGTTTTTTTTACCTTTTGAGTTGGTTCCTAAAAAAATTTGACTGGTAAACTCATTGTTCTAGCGGTGTCCGTCCGTTTGGAGTGTCACTGCTGATCTGTGGCTGGGACAGCGACCGCCCCTACCTGTTCCAGTGCGACCCGTCCGGAGCATACTTCGCGTGGAAAGCCACTGCGATGGGCAAGAACTTCAACAATGGCAAGACCTTCCTCGAGAAAAGGTAAAGGGAATACTTTCATTGTATATAGCTGATGCCCGCAGCTTCGCCAGCGTGGATTGGTCAGATCCCCTGCAGCATCAGGATTGAGGAGTTGGACTCCAAATTTTTTATGAAACAATGTCGCAAAGTTCCTCTATCGATTAAAAAAGAAATGTCGCAAATCGGTTCAGAAATCTCGGAGATTTCGGTGTACATAGGTAGAAAAACACAACTCCCTTTTTGAAAGTCGGTTAAAAAAGTAGCTTATGTTACTCCCTGGTCAATTCTCTACTTGTCTGTGAAAATTCCGTCAAAATCGGTTCAGCCGTTCCCAAGATTAGCCTTTTCAAACAGACAAAAATTTTAAAAACGTGTGATTCAGTTAAGGTATCGTTCAAATAACCCTATGAGCTTAATATGAGGTAGTTATTTTGATATTACAGACAGACACTCCAATTTTATTTATTAGTATAGATTGCAACATTAAAATAAAATCCAATAGGGTTGGTAAGAGATTTTTTACTTATAAACAAATGATTAAAATAATATTAATAATAATAAATAGGCTTTATTGTTTTCTTATCGCTGGTTACATAAACATGTGTTATATATTAAATCTATAAAATAAAAAACTAACAATTAACAAAATTAACAAAATTCCCCTAAATATCTCTGATTTAAAGTCAAACATTCAGTACAGTGTGGAGCCCTGGCAGTAGATATTAAATTGATGAACTTTTTTTTTACTACAGATGATAAAATAGACCTTTCTTATTCCACAGAAAAAATGTTGGTTTTTTTTTTTTTTTTTGATTTTTTATGAACTACTAAATCATGTTTTTGCCTTATGGAGTAACAAACATACACACACACACATATACTGATACAAACTTTTGCCTTTAAAATATTAGTGTGATAGTGTGATTTGCGATACTCTTGCAAACCTATAAGTCTATTGGTATACAATAATGGCATATTATTGTATATTGAATACTTGAAAGGAGCAACCGCCGAGTTTCTTGCTGGTTCTTCTCAGTAGGAACGGCATTCCGAACCAGTGGTAGATTATTTTGACGATTCAAAAGCACTTGTAAAAGTTTAATTGAATAAAAATACTTTGAATTTGAATTTTATTAATCTACTATTCAAGTCGCATGTGTCATCACACTTCACACTATCACATCACACTATCACACTAATATTATAAAGGCGAAAGTTTGTATGTTGTGTGTGTGTGTGTGTGTGTGTGTGTGTGTGTGTGTGTGTGTGTGTGTGTTTGTTACTCCTTCACGCAAAAACTACTGGACGGATTTGGCTGAAATTCGGAATGGAGATAGATAATATCCTGGATTAGCACATAGGCTACTTTTTATCCCGGAAAACCAAAGAGTTCCCACGGGATTTCGAAAAACCTAAATCCTCGCGGACGAAGTCGCGGGCGTCAGCTAGTAATAATCTATTTTCGTTTCTCTCAGGTACACAGAAGAATTGGAGCTGGATGATGCAGTCCACACGGCAATACTGACTCTCAAAGAAGGGTTCGAGGGCGCAATGACGGCCGACAACATCGAGGTGGGGATCTGCGACGCGAGCGGGTTCCGTAGGCTCGAGCCCGCCCACGTTAAAGACTACCTCGCGAATATTCCCTAATATGTATCAGTGTGTTAAATAAATGAAGGTTTTCCGTTTTGTATGAAGTGTTTTATTTCTAAACTCATTATATAGGTTGGCTCTGAGACTATTATTTTGTAGGAAATCTTTAAAAATGTACTAGCTCTTGGACTATTAACCTGTCTGCGTAGGCATAAGACAGCTTTAGCAGTACAGTAAAAAAGGCTGTGCCGCAGATGTTCGGCAACTTTGAATTTGGAATCAGGATGTCATCCACAGACTACAAATTATAAATGTCATCTGATACTGACATTTGAACAGTGTTGCCAACTGTAGTTAATAAGAATAACTAACGGCATCTGTCATCTGTGGTAATTTAAGGCGGTGGTCTGTAACAAACGCCGTAGGTCGCGTCCGACGTGACGCTATACGCGGCCTATGAATGCTTACTATGGAAATGCACTATAGTGGTCTCTCTCAGACGCCTGACGCGGCGCACGAACGCCGTGCGCCGCGTCCATCGGTCGTACGCCGCCTACGCAGGCATTTCGGAGCATTCTGGCGTACCGGACGCGCGTGTTTTTACATACAAGATGGTAAAATTGGTAAACTGATCCTTTGAAATACGAAAGAATTCTTTAAACTAGGCATCGTTAGTACATAAATGTTTTTTTATCAACGTATTGAAACAACCCTCGACCTCTCTCTTCACGAAAAGATCGTGACGTCTTTTTCTTCAGTCCTGTTTCAATAACATTTGTAGAACGAGATCATCATCTTCTTCCTCTTCGAGAAGAACTCTTAAAATTGTTTGTTCATCCATATTTTAATCGCTCACGTCCATTCACATTGAGCGCATGCGCGAAACTAAAACACTTCTGTGTGACCATCGCAAACAGCGCTGCGCCGCGTACAGCGTCAGCAAACGCTGGACGCGACGTTCGGCGTTTGTTACACTTTTGTTACAGACCACCGCCTAATGTATGCCTCTAAATGCCAATGGATGGAATATAAAATTATGAAAACATGAAGGGAAATTCGAAAATATTCAAAATTCAATTCGAAAAAATAGTGACTCAAAACGGTTAATATGCTCTGAGATTTTTGTCTGTCATTTGTATGGAATTACGTAACAGAGACAGCCTTATAGTACTTTGTATACTAACTTCCTTCCGCGGGTAGAGTATCGGAGAAAACTAGCTAAGCTGGATTTATAAATAAAAAAACAACTTTGCACCATCCATATTTATTATAAAATATGACATTGTAAAACAGTACAATAAATTTATATGTATAAAAATGGTTCACAAGATTATTTTGTACGATAAAGTTTACATATTATGTAATTTATAACAGCTTTAAAAACATTCGTAACATAATATTATATATTTTGTTAAAAAATTGTTTATAAAACTACATGGTTTTCAAGGTTGCCATATAAAAGTTTTTAATTTCTACTAGTTAAATTGTTAAAAATGGACACAGTGCAAAATTCGGACTTTTTTTAATTTCATACATCTAATATTATAATTTATGTTTTAAAAACATTGCATTGGTCAGCATTAATAAATTACTTGGGACAAAAACAGCACCGGTTTTTTTTGTAAACACTTAATAAGGCACAATTTTGGAAAAGGCTTTAAGAAAAAAAGTTTACTGGTAATAATAACAAAATCTATAAAAACTACAAAGTATAACTACAGATAAAATAGTAAAAAATCGATTTGTTAAAAATGCAAAAATACCTATAACATATTTTTTATTTATGTATAATTTCTTAATATTTTTATAACAATATGTTTTCTAAAAAGCTTAGCTTGACATATATTTTCTATTTGGATGGATGTATGTGTGCACACACACAATAAAACTACGTACGTTCGCATTCACATACACAAGTGTGTGAATAAATAAGTGGAATAGTTAACTTATTAAAAATATAACATCCACAACATTTATATACTAAAAGCACATAATAAATTGTAAAATTTTAAACGTTTATATTCTAGGCGACATTTTTCTTTACTGTAAAACAAATAGAAGAGTAAAAACATATTTATATTTAAAAAAAAAACTTATTTTAAATCATTATTTATACAAAATCGTTATTTTTAATTATTAAAAAATTGGGTAAGTATAGCTAGTAAAAAAAAAAGTTAAAAAGACGAAAATATCAACAAATTATTAAAAATTGACTAGCTTAAATAATTGCAAAAAAATAAAATACTTGTGATGCTTTCGATTTCAGTGGAAGTAATTGGAAAAAATGGAAATAGTCTATTACATATTTAGTTTTTTAAAATGTCGCCTTACTATAAAAAAAAACTGCAAGCGCATTGCCATACATGAATAAAAAAAAAACACGAAATAAGTACTGTAGTTCCACTTAAAAACTAAAGGTGCAAACACATTACTGTGGTGTATTGTGACGTGGCAGACGGCAACAGGAGTCATACATTTTACACGAAGATGCACACTGATCTGTTGTGGAACTCTTGACGGTTTTGCTCGAGGCGCATGCTCTAATTGGTCGACCGTGTTGCAACACAGTAATGTGTGTGCACCTTAAAACTAAAGCTATTTTACTGTTAACGCAACAAATGCCATGTTAAATACTATTAAAATTATTTTTTTTAAAAATCTTACGTAGTAGTGATTGTAACAAACTTATAAAACTGAAAATCTACTTTAAAATTAAGCTTTCATACCGCGAAATTGTCATTTTGGTAGCGCTATTGGGGCAGTGTTGCCTTACTTTAGGATTTTCTATTAATTTGGTAGTTTTTATCTAAAAAAAGGGGGTAAATTTAAGTTAAACGTGATGTAGCCACACTGCCTTATAAACTCTTGCCATCCGAATCAACACTCCACATATACACTGCCATGCCATGAGTATATAATTTAAAATATAATGACGAATTTGTTCTTAAACTTGAGATTTTTTATTATTGTTTTTTTTTTATAAATCAAGTAATTTTTTTCGGTTTTCGGCGGTTCAAATCCGAGTTCATGAGAGTTACGAAATACCTGTCATTGCTATGGTATACTAGATTGAAATGTATCGTAGGTACTAAAAGGCAGACGGAACTTTGCAAAACTTTTTTTTAAAAAAACGTGGCGAAGTACTTAATTTGAATGCCCTGTTCAGGAGTTTATGGGGCAGTGTTGCCAGTGGTTTTACTACCGTTCGTGGTCTGCTGATTTGATAATATTGTTCGATAACCGTTTCTATTTTAAATTTTTATTGTCATTATGGTAGTTTTCAGGCAGTGTTGCCTGACGTTAGGGATTTCTACTGATTTGGTAGCTATGGGGTCAGTAGCTTTTGTTCTTCCGGATTGGGCTCTCCTTTGTCGTAGGACTTGAATGTGGAATTGGTCACTGGGCTAGCAGACGCGGGTAAAAGCTGCAAAAAAAAAGCTTTGTCAAAATTACTCAGACAAAGTTGGCGTCTCGTAAAAAGATTTCTTTCTGGGTGTCTCCTTTATAAAAATATTCTACTAATATATAATCTACTAATATCAAAAGTTTGTGTGTATGTGTGTATGTTTGTTACTCTTTCACGCAAAAACTACTGGACGGATTTGGCTGAAGTTTGGAATGGAGATAGATTATACCCTTGATTAACACAACACATAGGCTACTTTATCACGGAAAATCAAAGTGCTCTCGCGGGATTTTGAAAACTATAAATCCACGCGGACGAAGTCGCGGGCATCAGCTAGTATATATATAACAAGCTGATGAATTCGTTGACGTGGATACAACTTTTTTTAATCCCGCGGTAACTCTTTAATTTTCTAGGATAAAAAGTAGCCTATTTGTTAATCCAGGGTATAATCTATATCCATTCTAAATTTCAGCCAAATCCGTCAAGTAGTTTTGACGTGACAGAGTAACAAATATATACACATACACACAAACTTTCGCCTTTATAATATTAGTGTGATAGTTATAAATATGTAAATAATATCATGGCCATATCCTGGCAAAATAAATGATTATGATTATAGTTAAATACCGTAGATTTTTTTATAATAATATTCTGAATACCCACCAAATAATAAAGATTTTAATGTTTCGTTTTAGGAACTTCCAATTCCTGATAGCATGAAATTTAAAAAAAACACATTGAAATCCATACAGAGTGTTATTTTAGCAGCTGTTTGTGAGCAATTCTTTTTCTAGAGTTTTACGAGAAAAATGCTCGCTCCAATAAAATATTAAATTACGAGCGAAGCGAGCGCGCGAATACAATTATAAGTTTTCCATATAAGTGTACACTTCAGGGTAGGCTTCATCACTTTCGCATCGTAGGATACTTCCAATGAAATTAAAATCTACTGGCAAGTACAGTAATTTCCTGTTTACCTGTTTGGGCGGCGTTTTCTGTGTCTGATTCTCAATGATGTCATCCAACCGGTCTCCATCGCGAAGCAACTGTGAACAATTTTTTATTGAAATTAAAGGCTGATTCACACCAATTGCGTAGTTACACGTGACACGTGCGTAGTGACGCGCGTAACCCTCTTACACACCGGGTTACGCATACCTCCACGCTTTACGCAAGCGGTGTGTCATGTTTCATACACTTTCTTGTCAACCTTACCTTGTCAACTTCGGGTTCTATCTGCTCATTGGTCCCTCCCTTGTTCAGGGCCCCTTTCTCCATGAGCGTGGCGCGCTTGGCGGCCAGGTATAGCGATCTGGAGGGCAAAAAACAACCGAAATAATACAATTTCTGCACATTTGCTTGTAAAGTGGCTCTTACTTCATTGCTTTCAAACTTTTAAGACTCGAGTATAATTTTTTACTTTGCGCACTTGTATCGTAATCATTAATCACAACGCATATTATAAATGGGTAGTTATGTGTTTGTAAACAGTATACATATTCGTTTTTTGGTTTCTTGGTTTGTTCTTCAATGACTTTGCAATGGCTAATCGGCTTTATTGCATGGGTTTTGCATGGGTATACTATACCACAGGGTATAGTTAAGGACCTGGAGAGTAACATAGGCTACTTTTTATCCCGGACAATCAAAGAGTTCCCAGGGGATACTTAAAACTAAAAAATTACGCGGACGAAGTCGCGGGCATTAGTTAATTTGCTAATTTATTTATTTACTTATTTTATCAATCATCATGAACGGCAATGCCACTTACACTAATTACTAGTTGATTAATGTTAAATTCTACAAACACAAAAAGGGGCAAAATACAAAAAGGGTAAAACAAATAAATTATTATTAAAGGATGTAAAGTGGCATTAATTTAATTGCTTTCAAAACTCGACTATAATTGTTTACTTTGCGCACTTGTATCGTAATGTACTATTACGGCACTATTGTTACCTCTTAATGGTGAGGTAGTAGACCTCAGCGATGGCCCTCACGGAGTAGTCGGGAACGAAGGTGTGACGCAGCATGGAGTCCATGTTCAGATTCTGGAGGGAACCCAGCGTCGATGGGGCCGGGGATTCCGCTGTAATATTATAAAACATGAGTCACAGAGTATGGATATTAAGCGTTGGTATTTTCCTACCATTCAAAAATAAGATTTCTGAACAGGTACGGTCAGCGTCAGAATTCGATTAGCAATTCCGCGAAACTATTGCTTCAAAAACCTATCGTACTTATGACCTTTTCTTATAAACAGGCCACACACCTAACGCATGTGCATAACCGTGCCACGCGAATATGATCATTAAGGTGCTAAGCGATTTATGGCCTTTGACTATACTACCACTTATAAAAGTGGTAGTACTGTACACGGGTTGAGTTTGAGCTGTTATCAATAAAGACGCTACGTCTCAGCTCCACTCTGCAGATGTGCGTTGCGCCTTAAGTCTCAGTTGAGAAGATGAAACTAAGCATAAAATATCGGTCAAGAGCGAGTCGACCTCAAACTCAAAGGGCTCCGTACCATCGTACAAGATTGTTTTTCTTTAATTCATATGGCAGCCGTTTTGAGTTTTTTATTGTTCGTAGCAGCAAAAGAATTCTGTGAAAATTTCCACTCTCTATCTATTACGATTCATGAGATACAGGCCGCTCACAGACAGACAGACAGACAGACAGCGGAGTCTTAGCAATAGAATCCCGTCGGTACCCTTCGAGTAGAGAACGATAAAGATGTAAATAAAATTACCTAATCCAACGTTCTGGGTGAGGGCCTGAACCCCAAAGTACGTGAAGGGTCCGGCTTCGAACACGAGGTTCTCCCGACCCACCGTCACCTCCACGCGACCCTCCAGGATCAGCACGAAGTAGTCCACCTGTGTACAAAATAAAAATTTAAACATTACTTCATATTAAAAAAATTGGTTGTCTGTAAAGTCGGTTTACTGATGATAGTTGAACGTGACAACAAAGGCCGATTGTGCTTCTTTGTCGCTCGTTCCGCGCTCTCGCTTGCACTTCAAGCCTTACATGGAACGCCTCAGAGCGAGGTAACGCCGCTTGAGTCATGTTTTTTCGTGCGTGCAGCCGGCTCTATCGAATTATAAGACGTTGTCACGTCAAAAGTATTCCAAGAGTATGATTATTTAGTAATCTTATAAAAGGAATGAGGAAATAATAATAGGGAGATGTCAGCCGAGTTACTCAAATGTGTGCAAAGGAGAAAGCTCGAATATCTGGGCCATGTAATGCGTAACTCAAAATAAAGGAAAAAGCATATTATACAATCGAAGATTATCTATACTAATAAATAAAATTGGAGTGTCTGTCTGTAATATCGAAATAACTGCCGCATATTAAGGTCATAAGGTTATTTGAACGATACTATAACTGAATCACACGTTTTTAAAATTTTTGTCTGTCTGTCTGTTTGTTTGAAAAGGCTAATCTTCGGAACGGCTGAACCGATTTTGACGGGATTTTCACAGACAAGTAGAGAATTGACCAGGGAGTAACATAGGCTACTTTTTTAACCGACTTTCAAAAAGGGAGTTGTGTTTTTCTACCTATGTACACCGAAATCTCCGAGATTTCTGAACCGATTTGCATCATTTCTTTTTTAATCGATAGAGGAACTTTGCGACATTGTTTCATAAAAAAATTGGATTCCAACTCCTCAATCCTGATGCTGCAGCGGATCTGACCAATCCACGCGGGCGAAGCTGCGGGCATCAGCTAGTGTATATGATAAAAAAGCATGGATTTGACTCGCTCCAGCAATGCGCGGGGGTGCAATTGCTTGTATAGTATGGCATATTATTGTAAATTGAATAGTTGAAAAGAGCAACCGCCGAGTTTCTTGCTGGTTCTTCTCGGTAGGAACGGCATTCCGAACGGATGAATTTTTTATTTATTTTTATGCACAATAGTTTTTCATTTATCGTGCAAAATGTCATGTAATCTGACTTGGCGGGGTTTTTACTGATCGGTGCGGAACTCTAAACCTAGACTCACCGGTTTTCCCTCCTGGAAGACATATCTCTTAGGGTCGTTCTTGTCCTTATCAGCTCGGTCCTTGATGTGCTGGATGACGTCCTGCTTCAGCAGACGACGCAGCACCGTCTCCGATATCATGTCCGGACGGAATGGATCCACACCTGGTGATAATAGTTACTTTTACCTCACTAGCTCGAAAAGAGCGCCTTTGCTGTCTAAAACCATTGAACAAAAATCGTTTTTGCTCACTGAGTGCGAAAATGTGTTGTCTCAAGTTCAAAGTTCGAAATCTTCATACGCTAACATTTTATTTCATAAAACTTTTTGAATTCTCTATTTCACTATTTAATTAAATTACTACTAACTTACTTACTTAGACTTTCAACAATTAAAATCAGTTTTTTCACTTCTTGTATTCTTTAGCTATTTAGATGAAAAGTTGTATGTATCACACAATAGCAAAGTTTTTGTTTCTTGTGCCTTTGAATCCCAAACTACACTCAGGATTTTAACTTGAAGTCACTCGCTGCGCTCGTGATTCTATTATAGGATCCCTAGTCCGCTCGGGGTTCAAACTAGGCACTCGCAACAAAAATGAACTTTGCTATCTTGTTGAACAAATAACTATAATCTATACTTCAAAACCTACAAAAACGCTTGCCTCAAGACGAGGAACGACGTTCAATGGTCCAGGCACGATATACAACACATGCCTCGAGTCAAGGCCAAGTTATAAGGCAAGAACCTAAGTATACTTCAAGTCGAGGCAACCGGGAGATATTCACTGGTGCTCACATGTTGCATGTTGACGCTTGCCTCGGGTTGAGGCAAATTTGCGACGCATGCCTCGGGTTGAGGCACGATGTTTTACTCTTGCTTATGGGGCGAGGCAGAATTTTTTATCCATGACTCGGGTTGAGGCAAAGTTGCAACGCTGCCTCGGCTCGAGGCATTTTTGTAAGGCATGCCTCAGTTCGGGGCGCGACGTTCATCGCTTGTTGAGAGTTTATGTGCCATACAATATATGCCTCGGGTCGCATCAAGTCATGCCTCAGGTCGAGGCAAGAGGGATATACTTACTGGTGCTCAGGAACTGGAAGGTGGCCAGGATAAGCTGTGGCGAGACGTGGACCCGCTGGTGCTGGTGGCCCGCGAACGCCGCGATGTCGTGGAGCTTGTTCATTGGCCGCAGTAGACGCTTCTTGGTGCGGTTGTCACCTGCGAGCAAACAATAAACATAACGTAAAAGGCTCTAAAGTCTAATGCCTAATTTGAAGCCTCAATAGCTCAACGGTTATAGGAGCGGACTGAAATCCGAAAGGTCGGCGGTTCAAACCCTACCCTATTGTCGTACCCACTCCTAGCACAAGCTTACGCTTAGTTGGTGGGGAAAGGGGAATGTTAGTCATGATTCAAATGGCTAATATTCTTTTTAAAAAAAAATGCTTAAACGTAGCATCCACCAAGGGAAACAGTGTCTGGAAATATGCAAAACCCTTCAGCTGGATCCCATATTCAGGCGACTTCTTCTATGGCGGGTACAGCGGCCGCCAGCGGAGAACAGGCCAGGAGGCGGAAACAATGGCGTGCAAGCCGTAGAAGCATAAGAAAGAAAAACTGTTTATTTGATTGATTTGATTTGGGTCGTGACGGTTAAGAAATTAGCTCTAGTATCAACCAATTTGTGAGTTAATAAATGAAGATTTTCCGTTTTGTATGAAATGTTTTATTTCTCAACTTACTATATAGGTTGGCTCTGAGATTATTATTTCGAGGGAAACCATTAAACATGTACTAGCTCTTGGACTATAAACCTTTCTGCGTAGCCATAAGGTGCAAGAGTCGGGTCTGCCTGCGAAATTCAAATTTAATTTGGTTAAGGTGGACCCTTTCGAATAAAGATTTTTATATAAACCTGTGAGGATGATACTGCCATTGTCGCAATTAAAATGCCATAAGCCAACGTTGTCGTATTGGTTTACAAATTGCAAAAACCTTTTTTTTTTTAAATTTGATTAAAGAATTTCGCGGGCAAACCCGTCTCATTATCACAGTCCCACTATCTCGTACCGTCACCGTGCGTTGTGTATACTCACTGATGACGTCACTCTCGTCCACGATCTCGGCTTGGATCATCTCCTCGATCACGTTTTCGAAAGTGATCAGTCCCACTATCTTGTACCGTCACCGTGCGTTGTGTATAGTGCGGTATACTCACTAATGACGTCACTCTCGTCCACGATCTCGGCTTGGATCATCTCCTCGATCACGTTTTCGAAAGTGATCAGTCCCACTATCTCGTCCCGTCACCGTGCGTTGTGTATAGTGCGGTATACTCACTGATGACGTCACTCTCGTCCACGATCTCGGCTTGGATCATCTCCTCGATCACGTTTTCGAAAGTGATCAGTCCCACTATCTCGTACCGTCACCGTGCGTTGTGTATAGTGCGGTATACTCACTGATGACGTCACTCTCGTCCACGATCTCGGCTTGGATCATCTCCTCGATCACGTCTTCGAGAGTGATCAGTCCCACTGTCTCGTACACTGGGTCACCGTCGCCCTCCTTGTCTATGCGTTGAGCGAACGCCATGTGACCTTTGTGACCTGGAACAAGGGAGAGAGGTCAATATAATACAAACACAATAATTTAAAGCACAAAAATATATACAACGGAAAACCAAACTTTTGCAGGAGAAAAACCAAAAGGAGATGACTATGTTTCGAATTCAGGGTAGGTATTTTACCCACTTTGATCCTAAGGTGATAATTTTTAGGGTTCCTATACCTCAACAGGAAAAACGGAACCCTTATAGGAACACTTTGTTGTGTGTCTGTCTGTCTGTCCGTCGTGTCTGTCAAGAAACCTATAAGGTATTTTCCGTTGTTCATAATATTCTATCAAATGTTTTTCATAATATTATAACAAGTTATATTTAATACTAGCTGTACCCGCGACTTCGTTCGCGTGGAATCAGCGCGCTTTATATAGCCACAGACGCTCAGGCGCGAGGCGTGTAGTACGTACTCTGTACGTTAAAAATGTTCGCCGTGATTCTTTAAATTGACATAACTTTTTTATTTATGAACCGATTGACATGTAATAAACACTGAATGTTACGTGAAGCTTACAACAATATATTAGTGAAAACCGTATCTAAATCGAATAAGCCGTTTCTGATATTAGCGTGCACAAACACACAGACAAACAGACAAACGGACAAAAAAAAATTAATTACAATTTCGGGTTCGGCATCGATATAATAACAACCCCTGCTACTTTTTTTAATATATTTCCATTGTACAGACACCACTTTTCTACAATTTTATTATAATATGTATAGATAGATCTCAAACATGAGCTTTACTGGAACGCCCCACTTATGGTGGCGTATAAATAAACCCGCCCAGCCGTCTGGTCGGGATATTAATCATACCAAATTGTACATTCATAATGTTTGTATGTTTTTACATTTACACGAAGTTCCGGCGAAACACCTGAATTTTGAAATAGGAAGAACTGACCTATTTTTAGCAGATTAAAAAAATTATCACACGTTTTCTCGTAGTAAAGAAAGCCAGTGCGTGCCAGACCTTCGTTGTTTCATAAAAGCTGAAAGCATACTTTTTGCCTTGGAAACTAACAGGAAATAAAGATGTCAATAATCTTGCGCTACCCACTAAAGTCACAAGATTATTTATTAAGTTAAACAGCCCGCCTACTACCCGCGAACTGCAAATAGGTAGCGATAGATATAGTATAAAAATTTTTTGGAGTCCCCCATTTTTTTAGGTCAATTTTTTCGTATAAAGTATACCTAGCCTATGTCACGCCGACCTTTACAACGAATCAATTGACACCTCATTCATCAAAACCGGCCCAGTAGTTTACGCGCTACGGTGGAGCACACAGAATCTGGATACAAACATACATAGACTGCTAAAATCATAACCCTTCCATTTGGCTTTGCGGTAGTCGGGTAAAAAAAAATAATTGTCAATGCTACAACAGTAATAATGTAGAACACTTAACACATAAAACACTTGACATAATAAAAGAACTGTTACAAATTTAACAGACCTCTATAAACCTGTGATTAAATGTTATGCCTTGTTAAGGAAGTTAATGCCTTGTTAGAGTGTGGTGGAACATTCATTTTCATGAAGTCTGTTAAACCATTTGACATGATGTCAAATTAACAAACAGAGTTGGTGAGATTGGGTCTTACTCTTACCATCTTTGAACTGCTTCAGCATCACATCCAAGGTGACGTCTTCGAAGACGAAGTTGACCTGGTTCTGGTAGTACTGGCAGAGCGTGCGGAGTGGCGTGTTGTCGTCAGGGTCCACGAAGGCGAGGTCCTTGATGAAGAGCACCGTCACTATGTTGCCGCGGTGACCCTCGTATACTGGGATACGGGAGTAACCTGGAAGGGAATTAATGGGGAATTTAGGGTTCCGTACCTCAAAAGGAAAAACAGAACCCTTATAGCCTTATACCCTTATAGACTTTGTTGTCTGTCTGTGTCTGTCCGTCCGTCCGTCGTGTCTGTCAAGAAAACCTATAGAGTACTTCCCGTGAACCTAGAATCACGAAATTCTGCCGGTTTCGCAATTTTCAGGGTTCCGTACCTTAAAAAGAAAAACGGAACCCTTATAGGATCACTTTGTTGTCTGTCTGTCTGTCTGTCAGTCCGTCCGTCGTGTCTGTCAAGAAAACCTATAGGGTACTTTCCGTTGACCTAGAATCATGAAATTTGGCAGGTAGGTAGGTCTTATAGCACAAGTAAATGAATAAAAATGAAAACCGTGAATTTGTGAAACACCATTAAAAAAAATTAAAATGTGTTTAAATTTTCAAAGTAAGATAACTATATCAAGTGGGGTATCATATGAAAGGGCTTTATCTGTACATTCTAAAACAAATTTTTATTTATTTTTATGCACAATAGTTTTTGATTTATCGTGCAAAATGTCGATAACATACCCAAGTACGGAACCCTCGATGCACTAGTCTGACTCACACTTGTCGAGTTTTTAGTGCATACACTGTTACAAAAAGCTGTGCACGCCTCTGCTTCGGTACCTAGCTACTCCTATACCTGGATTTTTCCAAAATTTTGTCAATTTTAGACTGATTTTTTTTTGAAAATTTTTTTTGACTGTTACCTGACTTGACGATCTCAGTCATGGTCTCGAAGTCCAGGATGCTGTCAATGGGCAGCATGTAGCAGTCCTTCAGCTTCGTCATCACGTCCCTGACAGTCTTCTTGTGCAGGTCCAAGGCACCGGATATGATCTGGACTTCCTCTTTGTCTAGGTCGTTCACGTGGTTTGTTATCTGTGGATAAATTAGAAATTTAGAGAAATAAGTATTCAATATTTTTAGGATTCCGTACCTCAAAAGGAAATACGGAACCCTTATAGGATCACTTTGTTGTCTGTCCGTCGTGTCTGTCAAGAAAACCTATAGCGTACTTCCCGTTGACCTAGAATCATGAAATTTGGCAGATAGGTAGGTAGGTCTTATACCACAAGTAAAGGAAAAAATCCGAAAACGAGTTTGGAATTTTATAGTTTCTAAATCTCTGGTCTCGTCTAGTGGGAGGCTTTGGTCGCGGCTAGTTACCACCCAACCGGTAAATCGGTGCCGCCAAGCGATTTAGCATTCTGATGTGATGCCGTGTAGAAACCAAAGGGATATGGGTTTAATTTGCCATATCCCTTCCAGGTTAGCCCGCTTCCATCTTAGACTGCATCATCACTCACCACCAGGTGAGATTGCAGTCAAGGGCTAACTTGTATAAGAATTAAAAAAATCGGCCAAGTGCGAGTCGGAATCGCGCACCGAGGGTTTCGTACTCGGGCATTTTTTTCGACATTTTGTGCTATTAGACCTACCTACCTTCCAAATTTCATGATTCTAGGTCAGCAGGAAGTACCCTATAGGTTTTCTAGACATACACGACAGACGGACGGACGGACGGACGGACAGACAGACACAGACAACAAAGTGATCCTATAAGGGTTCCGTTTTTCCTTTTGATGTTCGGAACCCCAAAAAAAATTGGTTGTCTGTAAAGTCGGTTTACTGACGATAGTTGAACGTGACAACAAACGCCGACTGTGCTTCTTTATCGCTCGTTCCGCGCTCTCGCTTGCACTTCAAGCCTTACATGGAACGCCTCAGAGCGAGGTAACGCCGCATTAGTCATGTTTTTTCGTGCGTGCAGCCGGCTCTATCGAATTATAAGACGTTGTCACGTCAAAAACATCATCAGCCAATCAGGGTTAAATAAGAAGAACAACGAACCTTGACCAGCTCCTTCAGCCTCTCCCTGTTGTAATGCGTGCCGATCTCTTCGCCGAGGAAGTAGTCCAGGAGCTTGCTGGTCGGCCACGCCAGCGGCGCACAGATGCCCATCACGATCTGGTGGAATTTACACTTTATTAGCTATTATATAGAAGCACTAGCGAGCCGCCCCGGCTTCGCACGGGTGGACATTTATTTTTTCTATTTTCCGGAATAAAATATAGCCTATACGGATTCGGAAGAATCCCTCTAAAGTCTAAGTAATGGTAAAAGAAATTTTGAAATCGGTCCAGTAGTTTTTGAGCCTATTCAATACAAACACGCAAAAATACAAAGGTTTCCTCTTTATAATATTAGTATAGATGTTACATATTCACCATACAAATTCAAAATATTTTTATTCAATTAGACTTTTACAAGTACGTTTGAATCATCAAAAGCATCTACCACTGGTTCGGAATGCCTTTCCTACCGAGAAGAACCAGCACGAAACTCGGCGGTTGCTCTTTTCAACGCCACGTTACTCAGCAGGATGGTGGAAAGGAGATAGTGGCTGTGCGAGCGGGCTGGCATGAACAGATCTGCCTTTAGGTCAGTCTGGCATGGCGTCAGGTCAATCAAACCTGGCATCGAGTCGATTAAGCCTGTTATCAGTTCCACCTACCTTCATAATCCAAATGCTCTTGGCACCAATGAACAGGCCATGTCTGGCACATATGGCTTGTGGAGTGATCTCGGCTATGAACACGATAGCCAGAGTTGACCCGATGACGGCCACCAGGCCTGACGTCAGGTCATCCAGGATGACGGTGAAGGTACTGTTGACCGCCACGTTACTCAGCAGGATGGTGCAAAGGAGATAGTTGCCGTGCGAGCGGACCGGCATGATGGCTCTCGCGTACTTTCTCTCTTTCTCTGTGCCTGTTCGAAAAAAATATAATATATTAATCTATATAAATAAAAATCGGCCAAGTGCGAGTCAGACTCGCGCACTGAGGGTTCCGTAGTCGGGTATTTTTCCGATTATTTTTCACAATCAGTATTAGGGATGGGAAGCCCATAATGGCAGCATCTTATGAGTTCCTGGTACTTTCTACATCTCCTGTCAAGTTTCTAAACCCAGGGGCCCTACTACCACCGTTTAAATAAATAATGTTTCAATATTGTTCTGACAATTTCATACAAGTTTTATATTAAAAAACCGTTTATGCACGATAAATCAAAAACTATTATACCTACATAAAAATAAATAAAAATCTGTTTTAGGATGTACAGGTAAAGCCCTTTCATATGATACCCCACTTGGTATAGTTATCATATTTTGAAAATTGAAACATATTTTAATTTTTTATTTAAATGATTAATCACAAATTCACGGTGTTCAGACTTATTCCTGACGGACAGACAGACAGACAGACAGATAAAGTAATCCTATAAGGGTTCCGTTTTTCCTTTTGAGTTACGGAACCCTAAAAATGCTACTTTAAGCCATGGAGTAAGGCCCCAGGAGTTTGTTGATAGTCAGTCAGTTAGTTTAATGATTGATGTTCTTACCTGTATTAGCAATGATCTTCAACTCAGTTCGGTCCAAAGCCATCAGTCCAAGGTTCAAGCCAGAGAACAGTGAAGCCAGCATTAGCAGAATCACAATGAGAGAAGCCCATAATGGCAGCATCTTATTGATTCCTGGTACTTTCTACATCTCCTGTCAAGTTTCTAAACCCAGGTGTTTGTTAATAGTCAGTCAGTTAGTTTAATGATTAATGTTCTTACCTGTATTAGCAATGATCTTCAACTCAGTTCGGTCCAAAGCCATCAGTCCAAGGTTCAAGCCAGAGAACAGTGAAGCCAGCATTAGCAGAATCACAATGAGAGAAGCCCATAATGGCAGCATCTTATTGATTCCTGGTACTTTCTACATCTCCTGTCAAGTTTCTAAACCCAGGTGTTTGTTAATAGTCAGTCAGTTAGTTTAATGATTAATGTTCTTACCTGTATTAGCAATGATCTTCAACTCAGTTCGGTCCAAAGCCATCAGTCCAAGGTTCAAGCCAGAGAACAGTGAAGCCAGCATCAGCAGAATCACAATCAGTATGAGGGAAGCCCACAACGGCAGCATTTTATTATGGGTTCCCAATATCTTCCACCGCTCGCTGCCCTGGTGGACGAAGTCTTCGTTTGGAGAACTCTTCGCGCACACGTAGAACAGGTAACCTTCAATTGGAGGGGGAGCTTCGAGCTTGAATAATCCTGATTCTCGGTCAGCTACTGATATCTGTTAAGCAATAACACCAGTGAGACGACGCCGTTTGTGTTTGCGGACGAGCCGGCTTAACCGTGGTAATACCTACATACCCGAATATAACTTTAACTCAAGAGTCAATAGGTGTTTCTTAGGCATGCGCGCTCCATCATAGGCTGCATCAGCACTTGCCACTAGGTCTAAATGCAGCCAAATCATCATTTATTTGCTGATTGTAGGTAGGTACATAAATTACTTTTTAATTACAATTTTTCGTTTCGAGCCACAATCTGCCATACAAAGACGTACAAATTAAAATTATATTATCACTAGCTGATGCCTGCAACTTCCTTCCCATGGATATAGGTTCTTAAAAATCCTGTAGGAACTCATTGATTTTAAGGGATAAAAAGCAGTCTGTGTTAATCCAGGGTATAATCCAATATTCAGACAAATCATCAGGGTCAGGGTATCATAATTCTGGATTCAGACTGGAATATTACCTGGTGGTAAGTGATGATGCAGTCTAAGATGGAAGCAGGCTAACCTGGAAGGTGTATGGCAGTTTGTTATTAAACCCTTAGGTTTCTACACTGCAACGTACCGGAACGCTGTATCGCTTGGTGGCACGGATTTGCCGGTAGGGTGGTAACTAGCCACGGCCGAAGCCATCCAACTAACCTCATACTCTCCATTCAGCAGGTGGTAGCATGGGGTCCCGTACTTCGCGGCGTGGTGCGTGAACGCGATCACCGTGTCATTGGTGAAGCCCTCCCCGAAGAGCCTTAAATGGAAGGTCGTCTCCGTCAACACTGAGGGTATCATCTCTTCCACCAACTTTGGTTCCTTAGCAGCCTCTTCCACCCTTAGCCCCATCACTCTTAGCTTTGTGCTGCCTTCTACTGTAAAAAAAAGTAAAAACTTGGTCATCTCTTTCTTTCTATTTTCTTTTTAACCCCCGACCCAAAAAGAGGGGTGTTATAAGTTTGACGTGTGTATCTGTGTGTCTGTGTATCTGTGTATCTGTCTGTGGCATCGTAGCGCCTAAACGAATGAACCGATTTTAATTTAGTTTTTTTTGTTTGAAAGGTGGCTTGATCGAGAGTGTTCTTAGCTATAATCCAAAAAAATTGGTGCAGCCGTTTAAGAGTTATCAGCTCTTTTCTAGTTTTCTTGTAGAAAAGAAGGTTACATAACCGTTAGGTTCATAATATTATGTCAATTGACAAATGTCAAGCTGTCAAGATGGACGTTGCCTTGATACATAATTATTTATTTGAAAATGATGTTTTGGAAAACTCTGATACTTTGGATCGTAGGCGCGGAATAGTCCAAGAAAATCGGTTCAGCCGTTTGAAAGTTATCAGTTCTTTTCGGTCTTTTCTAGTTACTGTAACTTCACTTGTCGGGGGTGTTATCAATTTTTAATTTACACCTTATTACTTTTTATCATCATGATCAATCCATACTATATAATATTATAAATGCGAAAGTGTGTCTGTCTGTCTGTCTATCTGTCTGTCTGTCTGTCTGCTACCTTTTCACGGTCCAACAGTGTAACCGATTCTGACGAAATTTGGTACAGGGTTAGCTTAAATCTCGGGGACGGACATAAGCTACTTTTTATCCCGGAAAATCAAAGATTTCCCGCGGGATTCCTAAAGATGCATCCACTTAACCGATTTGTATGAATTTTGGAACCGAAGTAGCTTGCGTCGCTGTAATCGAAATAACTTTTTATCCCGGAAAATCAAACAGTTCCCACGGGATCTATAAAATTCTAAATCCACGCAGACGAAGTCGCGGGCATCCTCTAGTCCTCAATAACTCAACGGTTAAGGAGCGGGCTAAATTCCGAATGGTCGACGGTTCGAACCCTCACCCGTTGCATTATTGTCGTACCTGCTCCTAGCACTATTACGCTTATTAAGGAAAGGGGAATATTAGTCATGATTAACATGGCTGATATTCTTTTTTTTCGGGTTGTACCACACATGACACAGTTTATTCCGACGCTTCTTCTGCTTGAGGTCTTTAGACCTTAATGCTCAAGTATTAGAGGCGCCGGGATAACCTAACCCGTAGGTATAACTGGTAATGTATGGCACAGCTTTAAAAAAAATCAGCTTTCTTTCTTTCTTTCAAAAAAAAAAAAAAACCTGCCTACTGATTCGCTAAGAAGTTTCACTTCACGAACAGTGGTTACATACCTATAACCGGCCCGCTGCTTGCTTCACTAACATTTTGCGCTGTCTCGTTGTTCGGAGGATTTTTTGCATTCGCATCTTCAGTCGTGTTGTCAGGTTTTGAGCTGTCACCTGATAAAAGAAAAAGAAAGATACGTTTATATCGTGCATTAAATTAAGGTGGCAGAAGCGAAACTGTCCACTGTCTCGGTAACTCATTTTAGCAACAATACTTGCTGCAGGCTTCCCAGCCAAGTTTTTATTAAACCAAAACCCCACGGCGTCGTACCCTAACGCTAAATCGCTTGCCGGTAGGGCGGCGGACCACAGGGGTATTCACTCAACCCACCTATATCAACTAGGTTCTTCGCCTTTAAAACCAGCGGACATAAAAAAAAAGTTTTATTATTATTTTTACTAAAATTATTATTTACGTAACGTTAACATTACATTAAAATTATTATTTTTACTTTATTTACCTTGCTTAAAATTGTACAATTAATTTATATTTTATGTTTTCTGATTGAATTATTTTATTTATGACGTTCAAAAAGTGTACATTTGTACCTACTTTGAATAAAACATTTGAATTTGAATTTGAATTTGGACATTTTGCACGAAAAATCAAAAACAATTAAACATAAAAATAAATAAAAATCTGTTTTAGAATGTACAGGTAAAACCCTTTCATATGATTCCCCGCTTGGTATAGTTATCTTACTTTAAAAATTGAAAATACCAATTATATTTTGTTCATGAACACATATTTTTTTTGTGATATAACCACAAATTTACGTTTTCGGATTTTTTCCTTTAGTTGTGCTATAAAACTTACACACCTGCCAAATTTCATGATTCTAGATCAACGGGAAGTACCCTATAGGTTTTCTTGACAGACAGCCAGGCGGACAGACAGACGGCCAGACAGGCAACAGAGTGAACCTATAAGGGTTTCATTTTTGCTTTTGAGGTACGGTACCCTAAAAATGGGAGATGAATTGCGAAAGTTACCTTCAGCCTGTCGTCGCAACCGGCGCCTGTCCCCCGGGTTGGTGTAAGAGAACATCTCGACGGCCATTGCATCAACTTCATCGCCATCTCTGTTCACGTCCAGGTCCCTGTAGTAGTTCTTGGCTTCGTCATCTTCGTAGAGGTCTGTCAGCTCTTCCCGTGGTGAGTCCTCCACTTCGTTTTCTGATGTCCTGTGAAACAAATTAACAGTTAGGTTCCGAAAAATAAAAGGAACATTTCGGTTCCACCACAGTCGCAGTTACTTTACTTACTAGTACATATTAATAGACTTAGAATATGTTCCTATTAGAAAGTATTTATTTGTTAGAATTAAGTCCTTCAACAGGAAGACTAACTTGGCTGCCTTCTCGGTGCCTAACCTATTTCTTACTAGGGGATACTCGCGGCTTCGCCCGCGTGGATTTCGATTTTTTTAAATCCCGTAGGAACTCTTTGATTGTTCGGGATAAAAAGTAACCTATGTCCTTCCCTAGGATGTATACCAAGTCTGTACCAAATTTCATTAAAATCAGTTCAGCGGTTGGCCCTGAAAACGTAGCAGACAGACAGACAGACACACTTTCGCATTTATAATATTAGTATGGATTTTGCTGTGAATTAAATTGAACGCCGAAAAAATTCTTTCGACCCCAGCGGAAGAAGCAACTGCACTCAGCAAGTTGCTTGATTATATCCATTTCTTCTTCGATTATACATTTTTTTATATTGTGTATTGCTACCCACCAATCAGTCGGCGCGGTTTTCTGTACGATTTATTCATTTTTGACTGATTTGGTTGCAGTAAAAATTTATTGATTTAAATCAATGATTTTTACTGATTAAAATCAAGTGATTTAAATCATATCAACCCTGACTGTGGCTATACCACTCTACAAAGCTAAGTATCAACAAACACTTAACCCATATAAAGAGCATACCTATCACAAACAATAGTGGAGTGGTAGAGATATAAATGTAGGTGACATTTGACGCCTGCCATTGTAGGTGAAGATTCGACGTTTTGGTCATAAGTTTCTCTCGTGAGCTGTGGTTATACCACTCTACAAAGCTAAGTATCAACAAACACTAAACCCATATAAAGAACATAATATCACAAACAATAGTAGAGTGGTACAGATATGTAATTGATATGGTTTCGTAACTATTTGCGAGACACAAGTATGTGTATGTGACTATTGCCTACCTAGCGTCAAATGTAGGTGACATTTGACGCCTGCCATTGTAGGTAAAGCTTCAACGTGTTGGTCATAAGTTTCTCTCGTGAGCTGTGGTTATACCACTCTACAAAGCTAATATCAACAACCACTTAACCCATATTATAAAGAACGTATCACAAACAATAGTAGAGTGGTAGAGATATGTAATTGATATGGTTTCGTAACTATTTGCGAGACACAAGTATGTGTATATGTATATGTGAGTTGCCTACCTAGCGTCAAATGTAGGTGACATTTGACGCCTACCATTGTAGGTGAAGATTCGACGTTTTGGTCATAAGTTTCTCTCGTGAGCTGTGGCTATACCACTCTACAAAGCTAATATCAACAACCACTTAACCCATATTATAAAGAACGTATCACAAACAATAGTAGAGTGGTTCAGATAATAATATGCAATTGATAATATGGTTTCGTAACACTTGTATGTCTTTCTATTTACGACTGGTGGTGCAATGATTGAATCAACTTGTTCTACTTGCTAGTTAAGAAATGGATTATTTATTCAAAAATCGGTCAAGTGCGAGTCAGGCTCGCACCAGAAGGGTTCCGTACAAGAAAATAACATCTTTTAACTTTTTAAATTTCGTGGCAGCAATTTTGAAATTTTTAGTAAGTATTTGTTGTTATAGCGGCAACAGAAATACGCATTCTGTGAAAATTTCACGTCTCTACCTATTATGGTTCACGAGATCAGCCCGCTGACAGACAGACGGACGGATAGACAACACAGTGTTTATTTATACACACATGTATAAATTGACATCATATCACATATGAATTTGACATGTGATATATTTAATGTAGTTTAATGAATTCAAAGAATAGTTTAAATAATGACTTTGTACAAATTTTGCATGCCTGATTATGTAAGGTGAAACATTTCTACTGGACAATATGTACTTAATAACATCTCACTGTAAAAAAATGTTTCTGCAAAAAAAAAATCTTGAATCTTGAATCTTGTTAGTAATAGGGTCCAGTTGGCTCCCTTCGGGTACGGAACCCTAATATTTACTTTTACAAGTGCTTTTGTATCGTCAAAAGAATCTTACCACTGTTGCCTGGTTCGGAATGCAAAGGCATTTCCGTGTTTATTGCTTGTTCTTCTCGGTTGGAAAGTTTACCGATAAGAGCCAGCAAGAAACTCGGCGGACACTCTTTTCAAATATTCAATCAGGTCCATATTATAATTGCGAAAGTGTTTGTTTGTTGGTTTATTTTCCTTAGTTGGTTTTTCCTTCAATCATGTCGTAATGGAGCAACGAACGGATTGACGTGATCTTTTACATGAGTATAGTTAAAGGCCTGGAGAGCGACATATTTTTTGCCCCTGAAAATCAAACAGTTCCTGAGTATGAGATTTTTAAAAATTCAGGCAGACGATGTCGCGGGCATAAACTAGTTTACAATAATATTATGCCATTTGCTATACTATACGGTTCATGAGATACAGCCCGTTGACAGACAGATGGAAGGTTCGGTCAACGACCATTCTTCGTCATCACACCTTCAGTAGCTAAAAGGGAAAGGTAGAGTTGACGAATCACGGCCAAAACAAGACGTCATCCATCGTCATCGGAATGAATCAGCGTTACACATTCAGACCCGCTGACAAACATAATGATGAATCTATGCTAATAAACACTAAACAGGCTATTTCGGTCTAGACATTATATTAAGAACTAGCTGTGCCCGCGACTTCGTTCGCGTGGAATAGTGACTTTTCGGGCAGCATATACTCTGTACGTTAAAAATGTTCGCCGTGATTCTTTAAATTGACATAACTTTTTTATTTATGAACCGTTGACATGAAATAAACACTAAATGTTAAGTGAAGCTTACTACAATATATTAGTGAAAACCGTATCTAAATCGAATAAGCCGTTTCTGATATTAGCGTGCACAAACACACAGACAAACAGACAAAAAAAAAATTAATTACAATTTCGGGTTCGGCATCGATATAATAACAACCCCTGCTACTTGTTTTTATATATTTCCATTGTACAGACACCACTTTTCTACAATTTTATTATATGTATAGACTAGGTTATGCCCGCCACTTCGCGTGGACCACACCCTGACTAGTCTGTGACTACACCATACCCCTATTTTACCCCCTTAGAAGTTGAATTTTCAACAAGTGTAAATTAAAAATTTATAACACCCCCGACAAGTGAAGGCTACAGTCACTAGAGCTGATAACTTTCAAACGGCTGATCCGATTTTCTTGGATTATAGCTAAGAACACTCTCGATCAAGCCACCTTTCAAACAAAAAAAACTAAATTAAAATCGGTTCATTAGTTTAGGAGCTATGATGCAACAGACAGATACACAGATACACACGTCAAACTTATAACACCCCTCTTTTTGGGTCGGGGGTTTAAAATCCTTTCTTAGCGGATGTCTAACGTCATTATAGTAGCTGCATGCTAAACAGCCCGATCCGTCCAGTAGTTTGAGCTGTGCTGATAGATCAGTCAGTCAGTCAGTCAGTCAGTCCGTCAGTCCTTTTCCTTTTTTAGGGTTCCGTACCTCAAAAGGAAAAACGGAACCCTTAACGGATCACTTTGTCCGTCTGTCTGTCAAGAAACCTACAGGGTACTTCCCGTTGACCTAGAATCATTAAATTTGGCAGGTAGGTAGGTCTTATAGCATAAGTACAGGAATAAATCTAAAAACCGCGAATTTGAGGTTACATCATTCAATTTTCAAAATAAGATAACTATACCAAGTAGGGTATCATATGAAAGGGTTTTACCTGTACATCCTAAAACAGATTTTTATTTATTTTTATGTATAATAGTTTTTGATTTATCGTGCAAAATGTTCGAAAAAATACCCGAGTACGGAACCCTCAGTGCGCGAGTCTGACTCGCACTTGGCCGGTTTTTTTTTTAAATATATTTAGATATCTACGCTATCAAAAGTACTGAATTATTTATTTCTCTAAACTCTAAGAGATCTGGGTTTCGATTGCGGCAGAATGAGTGCTACAATGTCACGATCACAATCACCTTTGATGTCCCAGCCACATTAACGGCCACCAACGCGATGTTCAACGGCGTTTTCCCGTTAAATCTATACTAATAAATAAAATTGGAGTGTCTGTCTGTAATTTCGAAATAACTACCTCATATTAAGCTCATATGGTTATTTGAACGATACCATAACTGAATCACACGTTTTTAAAATTTTTGTCTGTCTGTCTGTCTGTCTGTCTGTTTGAAAAGGCTAATCTTTGAACGGCTGAACCGATTTTGACGGGACTTTCACAGGCAAGTAGAGGATTGACCAGGGCGTAAAATAGGCTACTTTTTTAACCGACTTTTAAAAAGGGAGTTGTGTTTTTCTACCTATGTACACCGAAATCTCCGAGATTTCTGAACCGATTTGCGTCATTTCTTTTTTAATCGATAGAGGAACTTTGCGACATTGTTTCATAAAAAATTTGGAGTCCAACTCCTCAATCCTGATGCTGCAGGGGATCTGACCAATCCACGCGGGCGAAGCTGCGGGCATCAGCTAGTGTAAAATATGTAGCCACGGAAATGAACAACGACATTCACAATGTCGTTTGGCGTTAGACAATTTTAACTTAGACGTTAACCGTTCAAATGTGACCACTCAGTTTAACGCGTTGATTATCGCGATAATCATGGCGTTGTTGGGCATTGACGTTAACATTAATTGTAGCCGCAACATGATTGGTTGACGCTCGCCCACTATTAGCTAATACAATGCATGGTTACAACAAGAATAGCGATTGTAGGTAATTATTATGAAGGTTTTCCGCAATCGACCAGCAATAATTACAAATTACAATGAAATGCCAAAAGTGGCCTATTAAAAATTAAAATGGCTCTATTATTTGAATTTCGAAGCCTGCAAAAATAAATGAGCGGATGGATCAAATTATTTCGAAGTGGATATCAAATGAAGAGCTAAATTAAACTGTTATTGCCGACTGTCCTTGCCAAATCTCGTGATGTCATGCGATTATCTGCATAAAGCTCGGCGCACATTACATCAAGCGCCGCATGCAATTTGTCGTGCGGGACTTCTTCGATTGGCCGGAACGCCAAGCAGCGGCACGGGCCTCTAGGCATGGCCTTCTTACACAAGTGAGGCACTGGGCATCTGAGTGCCCTGGTGAAGTTCTTTAAGCCGGGATTTCATTGGCTATTCTGCCCTGGTTTGGGGCCCTAGAGCCAAGCCAAGACGGGCAGACTCTAGCCAATCATGCAACCAACCATGCTGTCACCATTTGCCAATATACTAGGATACTATGGCGGCGCCACTGTGGTGTCTAGTACCAAGCGAGAATCACCAGGATAAGAAAAATCGCTCACATCAATAGCGAGCACATGCGAATGATATTATCACGCACAAGTAGTATGCGGGAGAGGCGTGCCTGGTAGCGCAACTGGTTGTCAAGTGAGTGAGACGCCAAACAACTCTATACTTCGTGGTTGCGCCACCAGTGAGTAATGCGGCCGCCACCAAATTAGTTGCGCACTCCAGAGAGAGAGAGATGTGTATTTTGACGATTGAAAACACTTATTTGAATAAAAATCTATTCTATTCTGTTCTATTGACTCATTTTAAGAGCGGCTCTTGCACCTCTTGCGGCTTTTGCGTAAGTGTGCGATCATTTCAAAACTACCAAGCAGCTTAGTATAATTACAATAAGAAGTAGCAATAAAAATATTACAACCAGCGCGCTAAGAGTCATTTCTCGCCATCTTTGTTTTATGTCCGTCATAAAACCGCGTCTGCGATAGCGATGCTCATCGCTCAGTGGCAAATACTAAACAATAAACATAGCACACGCCAGACGATAATACGAACATATTATTGTTTATTTATGATTTAGGTTGAGATGAGACGAGATAAAGAAAGACGTGAAACAAGTGTAAATTAAAAATTTATAACACCCCCGACAAGTGAAGGTTACAGTAACTAGAAAAGAGCTGATAACTTTCAAACGCCTGAACCGATTTCCGGCGTGGATTTAGGTTTTTAAAGATCCCGTGGATACTGTTTGATTTTCCGGGATAAAAAGTTGCCTATATCAATTACAGGGACGCAAGCTATCTCGGTACCAAACATACAAATCGGTTATAAGCGGATGATTTGCGGAAGCTATTTGATTTTCCGGGATTAAAAGTAGCCTATGTCCGTCCCCGGGATATAAGCTAACCCTGTACCAAATTTCGTCAGAATCGGTTAAACTGTTGGGCCGTGAAAAGGTAGCAGACAGACAGACAGACAAACAAAGTGATCCTATAAGGGTTCCGTTTTTCTTTTTGAGGTACGGAACGGAACCCTAAAAAAGACGAGACACTGTCGCTGGAAGTATGGATATGGATTATGGATTAAGTAGTATGGATTTAAGTGGTAGGCTTATTAAAGTTTTTATATTCCGACTACTCAGTTTCAATATTATGGTTTCGATTTTCATTTACCTTCCAAAGTTCGATCAACCGTGAAATTACAAGGCATACGCGCAAATATTGGTCCAATCATTGGCCAAATATTTCTCCAAACTGTCCCACTAGGCCACGACACCAACGCATTATCAGAAATAGCCAGCTTTATTAATAAAACGAAGATGATCCTTTGACGTAAAAGTGAAAGTGTTTACGTCTGTGTTGCCGCCCAAACCCGATTTCAGGATAAAATAGTTTTGACTAGACAAACCTGTTCTACGCACTGAGTCCCATGTCCCTACCTACCTACGTCCTACCTTGAGGCTGAGATCTATAGACCGCACTTTAGACTTTGCTTAGACTAAAGTTTCAGTTAAAACGAGACAGATTTATGCCACAGCGGTATAACGCTGTCTCGTTTTAATTCTGAACAAAGTCAAAGTGCACTCTATAGATCTCAGCCTTAGTGTTTTTGTAAATCGCTAAGCGTTACTCCAGAGGCTCGCAAAAGAAGTTTCTGAATGAAAGGAGCCTACGAAGCCGAGTGGAACCAAGGGGAGAGGTGGTGAGCGAAGCAAGCCATGACCTCCGTAGCGTAACGAGTAAGTAGGTGAAGCTGAATGAAATGCAGACGGAGTGGATCTTCTGATGTTAATTAGCAATATGCTCCATAAAACAAATCACCCTATAAAGTCAAAATAACGCGATGACCTAATTTCACCTAGTTAATTGATAATAGTCCTTTCATTTCCTCGTAGAACCTAGGGCTGCAGCAGTTTTTTTTAAGTCTTTCTGTATAAGACTTGACATGGTTCCACGAGAGTCCTATACTTTTAAGGTCTGTTTTAATGGACCTCCTCCAGGTGTTCGTTGTTCGACCAGCGCGATGATTCGCTAACTCAGCGATCATCACTAACCATTGGTTACTTCTACATTGCTGCTTCACTGAGCGATACAAAAATATTTATTCCTGGAAAATCTTCAATGGATCTAACTAATATTACAAAGGCGAAAGTTTGTATGTGTGTGTGCGTGTGTGTGTGTGTGTGTGTGTATGTTTGTTACTCCTTCACGCAAAAACTACTGGACGGATTTGGCTGAAATTCGGAATGGAGTTAGATAATATCCTGGATTAGCACATAGGCTACTTTTTATCCCGGAAAACCAAAGAGTTCCCACGAGATTTCGAAAAACCTAAATCTACGCGGGCGAAGTCGCGGGCATCGGCTAGTTAGAAATAAATATCAAATGAGGGCTAGTTAGAAATAAATATCAAATGAGCCTGATGGCGAATTTAGCAGATTACCTCACAGATCTCTTTTAGCCTAGTTAGTCAAAATATTACCTACTCATTGGGAACAACAAATTATTCCTAAAATTGTATTTAGTCGGTAACATATACAAACGTAGGGAATTATTCTTCTCACATCACTGAACGTACGTAAAGTTCCGAAAGTGAAAATAAAATGAACATTCATTTGTGACGTCTGCCACGCCTTGGCTGGATGCCGAGTTAACATGCCCCTTATAGAGGGGGAGATGCTATGATGAAGCACCGTTCCCTTCAATCAAACTAAAAGACCACTGGGGCGGAAAATAAGGAAGCTGCAAAGAAAAAATCGCGATGAAACACAACACGTGCGAAGTTAAATTAAACGGCAAGTAATATTTTTTACGAAGGAAAATTCCAGCACTTCTTTCTTTAACAAAATATAGATTTGTAAAGAAAAGAAGTCGGTTAAAATTATAATAATCACGTTCCTCTACAAATAAGCATTAAACTTGTGGAACCCATGGAAGTAAGTTGTACTACTAGTATCTAGTTCTTACTAGGATTTGGTCGGATCTTAACATCTTATTAAACTTCCAAATCTAAATCTGCCTCTAAAATGCCTTGCTGGCTCCTTCTCAGTACAGTATCTGTTGACCGTACTAATCGACATGATAAAAGAACAATTTTTTCCATACATCAAAAATGTCAAGAAAGCGTTTTGACTGTGCTTTATAATGGAATCTAATCTCATCGTCTCGGTCTTACCAACTGCGATGTCTTCTTTTAGACGAGCTGCTTGATGATAACGAGAAAATTGCCAGACGCTGTTTAATTATTCAATTGATAGCTAAAAGAATTTCAGACTTGATTGATCTCACATTGTCTCTGTGTTTTGTTACTCTCTATTGTATACTGATACTAGCCGATACCCGCCGCTTTGTCCGCGTTTTACGTTGGTTTTCTGATTTTAGGGTCCCGTACCTCTAAAGGAAAAAGGAACCCTTTATAGGATCAATTAGTTGTTTGTCTGTCTGTCTGTCGGGTCTGTCAATTTGAGGGAATCAAAACCTATAGGGTACTTCCCGTTGACCTAGAATCATGAAATTTGGCAGGTAGCAATTGACTTACATATATCATACTAGAGGATGCCCGCGACTTCGTCCGCGTGGATTTAGGTTTTAAAGATCCTGTGGGAACTGTTTGATTTTCCGGGATAAAAAAAGGCCTATGTCAATTACAGGGACGCAAGCTACCTCGGTACCAAACTTCATACAAATCGGTTAAGCAGATGGGTTTTGGGAATCCCGTGGGAACTCTTTGATTTTCCGGGATAAAAAGTAGCCTAAGTCCGCCCCGGGACATAAGTTAACCCTGTACCAAATCGGTTAAACTGTTGGGCCGTGAAAAGGTAGCAGACAGATAGACAGACAGACACACTTTCGCATTTATAATATTACTAGCTGACGCCCACGACTTCGTCCGCGTGGATTTAGGTTTTTCGAAATCCCGTGGGAACTCTTTGGTTTTCCGGGATAAAAAGTAGCCTATGTGCTAATCCAGGATATTATCTACCTCCATTCCGAATTTCAGCCAAATCCGTCCAGTGGTTTTTGCGTGAAGGAGTAACAAACATACACACACACACACACACACACACACACACATACAAACTTTCGCCTTTATAATATTAGTGTGAAGTATGGATTAAGTAAATGGAAAAAATGATCCTTTTTTCCTTTCCAGGTACGGAACCCTATAAACCATCGCGCGGTTTGTTTGCCCAAGGCCTCGGGCGCGGTATCATTTAATGTGAAATAAGGTCAACTCTGGACAAATGGGTATTGGTCACGCGATGGGTGGAGCTTTATTGCCAAAGGGATTAATATTATAGTGGACTTAGCCAGATTTCATATTTGAGTGACTAGTTTTTGATGACCTCCCCTTAGCGGCGACCGCTGTGCTCTTATAGAAATAGGAAAGTTCCGTACCTCGAAAGGAAAAATGGAATCCTTAAGGATCCGTTTGTTGTTTCTCTGTCTGTCCATCTGTCCGTTCTTCCCGTTGACCTAGAATAATGAAATTTGGCAGTTCTAGGGTAAGTAAAGGGAAATATCCGAAAACCGTGAATTTATAGTTAAGTATATTACAAAAAAAAAATTGTATATGAACTAATAATAATTAGTATCTATTATTTTCAAAATAAGATAACTATACCAAGTGGGGTATCATATTAAAGGGCTTTATCTGTACATTATAAAACAGATTTTTAATTATTGTTATAGATAAATAGTCTTTGATTTATCGTGCAAAATGTCGGAAAAATACCCGAGTACGGAACCCTCGGTGCGCGAGTCTGACTCGCACTTGGCCGGTTTTTTAAAGAAACAATGTTTTTCATTTCGTCCGTTACCAATATAAATAATACAGATTTTTTTCCAGCATCCATTGGCAATGCACCAAGAGATGAGAAATGAAAGGACACCCCGGCCGGGAAAACTGAACGGATTCCGAAACGTTGCCAAAATTTTAAAAATGTCTCCACAAACTGTCTGTTTCATATTTCTAACTAGCCTAATTATATTTTTGACTTATTCACGTGTTCCGGTGTCATGGCTCAAATTCAAGGTCTACCCTCCTGTGTGATGGGGAAAAGACAGAGTTTTGAAAAAGTTAGAGTTGGTATCTAACTTATTTTTGATATATTGAATTGTGACAACGCATATCAATTGATTGCGATTGTTAAGCAACGTTGACCCATGCCGGTAACTGGATGGGTGACCGACTTTGGAGGTCCGTATTTGGCCTTTTCGTTTCCTCCGTGCTTCGGAGATCCCGGTTATCATTTTTTTTTTTTAATTATTAGACTAGCGCTTGGCTGCAATCAGACCTGCTAGCAAGTGATGATGCAGCCTAAGATGGAGCGCGCTTGCCTAGAAGTTGCCTATTCACTCTTGACTTGAAGGTACCCATATTATAGGTGGAAGGGAAAACTGATGCCGGAAGGTATTCTTATTTATCTCGCTATAAGAGTATTTCAAGCATATTAGAGCCTTTGCACACCACGTTTTTTAAACGCGCCTTTGACGCGCGTTAGCGATACAGTCGCGATACGCACGCAAGTCAGACGCAGCCTGTAGACCTTTGCACACCTGTATAAATTCTAACACGCGTTTCAATCGATACAGACGTGCGTGTGTTCCGATAGAGACGCGATGCAAACGTGCGTGTGTAGCGATACAAACGACAACAAACTGCTCTGTAGGATAAAAGCGCGCCGTCGACGCACGTTTCTAAAACCCGCGTCAACGGCGCGTTTAAAAAACGTGGTGTGCAAAGGCCCTTATATGACACCCACGCTGATGCGACGAAAAGTGACAGAGTGGCGCTTGTGGCATGACCTCGCGCATGTGCCTGATTGGTTGTTAAAAGTCTGCCACTGCGGCCATAGTGGCTGTTTTCGCCGAATCTTTTTCGCTAGTACGATTATGGCTTATTTTCAAATAATTTCTAGGCAATAAAATCAAATTCTTCACACTGAGAGAAAACTTTATGAGTTTGAAATATGTGTAATTGAGAAATTTCAAATCAGCAAAAAAACGCCACTCCGGCGCGGCGGTTGTGGCGTTATTTGTAGGATCCTCTACCGATCTTACCGAGAGACTAACAACTTTGCGCCGATAATGTTCCAAAATAACATTGAAGCTATGAGTAATATACTAATACCATACTATGCTAATATGTTATCATAACATATAAGCTATATATCTATAAACAAAGTGATAAGCACACTATACATAGTGTGGTGTAGGTAGGTTGTAACTTGTAACGCTATGGTGCAAATTGGCCTAAAAAAAATTGGCAGTAACAATTTCCATATCACTAATATGGAAATTGTTACTGCCAATTTGTTCCTAGCCAAATCAGCCAATTTGTTACAAGCTAAACAGATCTACTTAGGTTTAATGATATTTATTCTCATAAAGACAAGAAAGTCATTCACATGAGAACTTAATTCTAAAATATACCTACTATTCGCCATTTTAATATACTATTCGCCATTTCTTAATTTTGTTATCCTCCTATTTCTCAAAATCGGTCAAGTGCGAGTCGGGATCATACACGGAGGGTTCCGTACCATCGAGCAAGAAGTAACACTTATTGATTTATTTTGCGATGTAACCACAAATTCAGGATTTTCGGATTTTGTTTTAATTTGTGCTATAAGACCTACCTACCTGCCAAATTTCATGATTCTAGGTCAACGGTTAGTAGCTACTTTATAGGTTTCGATTTCCGTAACGGGTCCTGACAGACAGACAGACAAGTTTTCCTTTTTAAAGTACGGAACTCTAAACACATAGGAATCAAAGAATATCCGACTGCATCTGTTATGGGCACAGATTTGCCTTAGTATTATTTGGAGTTTTGTGGTTATGGGCCAATGCGCGCTTATTTTTTTCACTCGTTTTTTTCTGTAGGAAGCTAATTTATGCTTCACATGTTGGAAATAGACCTTATAGGTTAATTTAATAATATGCTCTGTTAAACAAAGACGCTTCGATTCGCTGCCCATTGAAAGCCCAACAGTTTTAGTTTATTAAAACTTGGTAAGTAAATCTTGCTAAATAAAAAATCGGTCAAGTGCGAGCCGGATTCGCACACTAAAGGTCCGCACAAGAAAATAATATACTTAGTACTTATTACCTACTTAACACTTTTTTTAGGGTTCCGTACCTCAAAAGGAAAAACGGAACCCTTATAGGATCACTTTGTTGTCTGTCTGTCTGTCTGTCCGTCCGTCCGTGTGTCTGCCAAGAAAACCTATAGGGTACCTACTTCCCGTTGACCTAGAATCATGGGCGGTTGGGTAGGTTTTACAGCTCAAGTACAGGGATAAATCCGAAAACCGTGACTTGGTGGTTAAACCACAGAAAAAAAATTAAAATGTGTTTAAATTTTCAAAGTTAGATAACTATACCAAGTGGGGTATTATATGAAAGGGCTTTATCTGTACAATTCTAAATAATTTTTATTTATTTTTATACATAATGGTTTATGGATTATCGTGCAAAATGTCGGAAAAATTACCCGAGTACGGAACCCTCGGTACGCGAGTTCGACTCTCACTTGGCTGGTTTTTTGTGATGTAACCACAAATTCACAAATTGTTTTTGGAGTTTAACCTTCACTTGTGCTATAGCACAATGCTACATGTATGTTTCATTTTTGCCGGCAAAAATCGGTCCCCGATTGTTGGACGTGGAAGGAGCACCTATATTTTGTAGGTATAGGTACATTATACATACACCTAGTTAGTTTTAAATAATCAACTCTTCACGGTATAAGCACATAAGCACGTATACGGCGCCGTGCGTATGTCGGCGAGCGCCCACAGCGCACAGACGGGGTCCATACTTGTATAGTTTAACTAACTTGTTACAAATAACTACAAACTTGACATTGGCTAATCTTTGTAAAGCCAGACGAGAGAAAAAAATAAGCAAGCACGTATACCTACCCACCTACCTATTAAGTACTATCTAAACGCCATAACTTAGATAAAACCCAACAAAAATTACGTAACTACTAACTAATGTACCTACGTTACATAGTTACAATGTTAGACTCAAAGCTATTATCCCATCAAGTAAGCTCCAATTTCTATTCCCATTAAGTAGGCATATCAAAATTATTACACACAAATTTAACCTCTATTACTTAACAATGAACGTCGATTTTTGTGTACAACAATTTCGATTGAAAGTTGTTATGGGATGGGTATACGATTACTTAATTCCACAATGTTTTTATCTAAAACGAATACATAGGAATTATAACTCTATTTACTAGACTTGAAGGTTGAATTTTGTATAGACCGTACAATTTGGCTTCCAGCTTTTTTTATATAGAGAACCAAGTTCGATATTCAAATTATTGCACGGGAAATAAAGCTCTATGCAACCGATTCGAAGGTCGATTTTTATGTGCAATAATTTCGTTTTTATGCTCTTTTAGAGGTCGGATTCGGAGCGTAGATTAAACAATGAAATGATGTCAGTGGCCGTCCGCACAGAATAATTGATCTCAATGATTCAATGAATACCGTTGTACACTTTGTAAGAGTCAATAATTATTGTTTGTTGCCCATAAATAAACATCGGAATAAAAAACCGCCCAAGTGCGAGTCAAACTAGCGCACTGAGGGTTCCGTACTCGGATAATTTTTCAGACATTTTGCATTAAAAAACTATTATGCGTAAAATTAAATAAAAAACTGTTTAAGAATATACAGGTAAAGCTCTTTCATATGATACCTCATTTGGTATAGTTATCTTACTTTAAAAATTGAAACATGAATTTTAAATTTTTTGAATGATGTAACCACAAATTCACGGTTTTCGGATTCATTCCTTTCTTGTGCTATAAGACCTAGGTACCTAGCTGCTAAATTTCATGATTCTAGGTCAATGCGAAGTACCCTATAGGACATAGGTTTTCTTAACAGACACAACGGGCAGACGGACAGACAGGCAGACAGACCGACAACAAAGTGATCCTATAAGGGTTCCGTTTTTCGTTTTGAGGTACGGAACCTTAAAAATGGGCGAAGAACCTATGCAATTATATGCATAATCAAAATACTATTTGTAAATAATTTTCTTTTCCTAGAAAACTTGGTTAGCAAACTCAAGCTTGGTGAATGGTGTCCAATCCATCTCACAATGGGCAATAAGTTATTTCCTTACACCATGGAAACCGATTTACTAGGAACCGAACAAAACACCATAAACACACCATTCACGAAGTGCAAGGTTCATTGTAGTCCCTGAAGTTAGGGTTCCGTACCTCAAAAGGAAAAAGGAACCATTATAGGAACACTTCGTTGTCTGTGTGTCTGTAAGGAAGGTCCCTGGAAGGTATCACGGGTATTTTTAAGGTTCCGTACCTCAAAACTCAAAAGGAACCCTTCGATGTCTGTCTGGAAGGTCCTTAGAAAGATATCACGGGTATTTTTAGGGTTCCGTTCCTCAAAAGGAACCATTATAGGAACACTTCGTTGTCTGTGTGTCTGTCTCGAAGGTCCCTGGAAGGTACCTACCACGGGTATTTTTAGGGTTCCGTACCTCAAAAGGAAGCATTATAGGAACACTTCGTTGCCTGTGTGTCTGTCTCGAAGGTCCCTGGAAGGTACCACAGGTATTTCTAGGGTTACGTGCCTTAAAAAGAAAAAGGAACCCTTACAGGAACACTTTGTTGTCTGTGTGTCTGTCTGGAAGGTCTCTAGAAGGTACCACGGGTATTTTTAGGGTTCCGTACCTCAAAACTCAAAAGGGTAACTTTAGATGGTAATATTTTGACCACCCGTGTGTTATACCTAGCCTTAGAAAGAAACATTTCAATGACACGCGAACCACAGATCGCTGAATGTGGCCGGCGCCGCCATTTTGTTTACTCAGCGAACATCTGGTCTCTGGAGTGTTCAGTCTGATGTGCTCTGGCAACTGACCAGACGGACACGCAGACTGTGTTATAATTAGATTGTTGTGACTGAATGCGATAACTGAATGTAGGACATAGCTCTATGCTACTGTCCAGTCTTCACTCACGCTACAGAAAAAAAACACTCCACGGCCGACGTTTAATTAAATAGCGACCCTTGTTACGACGCAATAAAGTGCAATTCAGCTCGCACAGCGCTGCGGCCTAAAATTTAGTAAACACCTTTCTTTCTATCAGTTTTTGTCTAGCGCTTTGGTCTACAACAATTGGTGTAAAATGTTCTTTTATAATTAAGTCTTAGTTAAATAAAATAAATAGTGTAGAGTCAGGGAGCGATGTAGAGAGAAAAACGCGTCGAGAGTTGAGACGTAGTGTATTTGATTGCAAGATAGATTTACAAGATAGATGTACTGTACTGGTAACCGTCCGTAAAGTGGTGCCGGTATTCCGTCTGCCACTACGTACACTGTTAGCCAGTATATATGTCCCTAGTGTCTCGAAAGGTCCGGTGATCCGTACACAGTCGAGTGGTGGACTAGGCATCGAACATAGGTTTCCACATGGCTTTATATAACGAGCGATACATAGTAATCCCGCGACTTATCGAACAAGTGGCGCCATCGAGTTCTCTCTTTGGAAACTAACTTCGTTACAAGAGTAAATAAAAATAAACTCTCTCAACTAACAATTTATAACATTGTAGAAAGAGAGAGTTACTCTTTCTACAATGTTATAAATTGTTAGTTATTGAAATTAAATGAGATAACAGAATGTAGGGCATAGGTTTTTTAAATTCGCTATTGGCACACACGTTTGACCACAATCACACCTGATGGAAAGTGATGATGTAGTCTAAGATGAGACGCGTTTGCCTGGAAGATGGCTATTCACTCTTGTTTGGACTGAAGTGTTCAGTCCAGTTCAGTTTGTTGTCATCATCATCATCATCATCATCATCATCATGTGGAGTTCCACTGTTGGACATAGGCCTTCCCTAAAGAGCGCCACCACACCCGGTCCTCAGCCTTCCTCATCCAGCCACTTCCCGCCAGCCGCTTTATATCGTCGGCCCATCGTGCTGGAGGGCGTCCCACACTACGCTTGCTTATACGCGGTCTCCACTCAAGGACTTTCCGGCTCCAACGGCCATCGCCTCTACGACAGGCATGGCCTGCCCACTGCCACTTCAGTCTTGCTAATAGTTTGGGGTATGTCAGTGACCCTGGTTCTCTTGCGGATCTCCTCATTTTTGATCCTATCCCGCTAGTTGTATCCAGTTTGTTGTCCTCGCTAGCAACTGACCAGACAGACACGCAGATTGTTATAATTAGATTATTGTGATTGAATGCGATAACTGAATGTAGGACGCAGCAGTATGCGTATAGGTACATCACACTAATATTATCACACTATCACACTTCACACTAATATTATAAAGGCGAAAGTTTGTATGTATGTATGTGTGTGTGTTAAGTTTGTTACTCCTTCACGCAAAAACTACTGGACGGATTGGGCTGAAAAGAATGGAGATAGAGTATACCCTGGATTAGCACATAGGCTACTTACTATTTATCCCGGAAAATCAAAGAGTTCCTACGGGATTTAAAAAAATCTACATCCACATTAACGAAGTCGCGGGCCTGATGCCTGCGACTAGTAGTATATACTATAGGTACCCTAGTATTATACTATATATAGTACCTATATTGCCTGCTTTTCGAAATAAGCACTCCAATAAACTGCCTGATATCATGCATACTAATAGGTATTATGTGCTAATAATATAAATGCGAAAGTGTGTCGGTCTGTCTGCTAGCCTTTCACGGTCGAACAGTATAAACGAATCTGATGAAAGGTACAGAGTTAGCTTACACCCCGGGGACGGACATAGGCTACTTTCATCTCGGAAAATCAAAAAGTTCCCACGGGATTTAAAAAAACCGGCCAAGTGCGAGTCAGACTCGCGCACTGAGGGTTCCGTGCTCGGGTATTTTTTCCAACATTTTGTTTTTAGAGAATTTCGCTTTCAGAATTGTAGAAATCCCGCGTGTTTATGCAGTGTGGCAAATATTCGAGGACGTAATATTGTGGCGAAACGCTGCGTCCTGTGCGGGCGACACGCATGACGCATTGTCTGTGCAAAATATGTTCGTCCAAAAACCATTGTGTAACAAAGTATGAGTCAAACTCAAATTAATGCTAACAAAACAATTTGCTTCCCTATTTACTTAGTGACTTTACTGCTGCAATTGTGCATTTTTTCGGTTCTACCTCAAAAGTAAAAACGGAACCCTTATAGGATCACTTTGTTGTCTGTCTGTCTGTCCGTCTGTCGTATCTATCAAGAAAACCTACAAGGTACCTACGTTCCCGTTGACCTAGAATTATGAAATTTGGCAGGTAGATGGGGATTATAGCACACGTAAAGGGGAAAATCCGAAAAACGAGAATTTGTGGTTACATCACAAAAAAAAATGTGTTCAAATAACAAAATTAGTATCAAATGGGGTATCATATGAAAGGGCTTTACCTGTGCATTCTAAAACAGATTTTTATTTATTTTTATACATAATAGTTTTTGATTTATGGTGCAAAATGTCGGAAAAAATACCCAAGTACGTGCGTGTGTGCTCTCGTTGCGTGAGTCTGACTCGCACCTGGCCGATTTTTTTATGCAATATTCCATTGAAGGCTATCAGTTTACCTATGTTTTTTGAAGTAATTACGTTCAGTAATTCAGATGTTAAGACTTTGACAAACGGACGGACGGACAAAATATGCAAGCAAATTCACTTAAGTTTTTTTTTAAATTCATTATAGGTAAGCGCTTGACCACAATCACACCTGATGGAAAGTGATGATGTGGTCTAAGATGGGATGCGTTTACCTAGAAGGTGCCTATTCACTCTTGTTTTGTTTTGCCCCAGGTCAAGTAGACCGGGCATGGTATGGGCGTGTAATGCGGAGGGAAGAGAGTCATATCACTAGAAGAATGTTAAATATGCATGTGGATGGAAAAAAGCGAAGAGGACGACCAAAGAAAAGGTGGATGGATTGCGTGAAAGAGGATATGCGTATAAAAGGGGTAGACGATAAGTTGATGGATGACAGAAGAGAGTGGAAGAGGAAGACATGTTGTGCCGACCCCACGTAGCATGGGATAAGGGCTGGAAGAAGACCTGAAGCCCTCGCTTCACTCGTCAAAAATTAAATCTAAAGTTTATGACTTCGACAATAACGGTACTTTTACAGTAAAATTATTTCAACAGCTTTCACCAAGGTTTTTGTTCCTATTAAATTTTATTCCATGCAGTTACACCTTATACCTACCCAGTTCTTCAGAAATTTTAGATATTTATGTACTTAAACCCTTTGTTTCAAAAACATTTTAATATACCTCTAAAATCATAAGGATTTCCAGTTGGGGCATGATACGTGTCTGACCGCGAAATTCTAATTTAATTTGGTTTTTCGCAATATGTAAACTAATACGAAAACGTAGGCTTATGGCATTTTAATTGCCCCAATGGCAGTATCATCCTCACAGGTTTATATAAAAATCTTTCCTTGAAAGGGTCCAGTTTAAGAAATTAGTTATAATATCGACTAATTTGTAAGTAACTTATGTCAAACTCATTATTTTGACTAATTTCTTAAACTGAACACTGTCGTATTATTTTGTAAATTGCTAAAAACCAAATTCATTTTGAATTTCGCGGGCAGACCCGTCTCATGCCCTAACTTGTGCACTAATTTGTGAGAATTAATTTCTTAAACTGGACCCTTTCAAGTAAAGATTTTTATATAAACCGTGAGGATGATACTGCCATTGTCGCAATTAAAATACCATAAGCCTACGTTGTCGTTTTAGTTTACAAATTGCGAAAAACCAAAAATTTGAATTTCGCGGGCAGGCCCGTCGCTTCCCCTTCACGGATCCCTAAAACAATCAACCAAAAAGCATACTAAAACAAAATTAGAAATCCAAGAGTGAAGCTCGCCCGACTTCATACCTAGGTACATTACATGTGTAGCTAAACAAAATTTTTTTTCTACTTTTTAGTGTTTGTGGTTTTTGAAGTCGGTTTTATTTTTCTTTTGAAATTTTTTTATTTCACAATTCTTAGTGGCCCCACTGTACTATTTATATGTTATGCCCAGTTAAAACCCTACTGTTTACTAAGCTATTACACGGATCGCGAGCAATTTGCTCTTATCCATTGAGGAGTTCTGTTCTCCATCTCCGAAGATATTCATCAGATCTTCACCTTTATATGGGACCGACTGAACAGTATACCCTTTCAAACAAAAAAAAATCCAAATCGGTCCAGGGGTCTTTTGAGTAATCGGAGAACATATGTACATGAAAAAAAAAGATTCCGACGAATTGAGAACCTCCTCCTTTTTTTGAAGTCGGTTAAAAACCAAAACCAACTCACCGATCGTAACGTATGACGTCACCGCCCTCCAAAAAGACATCCTGCGGTAACCACCCACTTTCCTCATCACTTTTAGCACAAAAATACAACTTTACCAACTTATCAACTCTCATCAACACTTCTTCACCAACAAAATTGATATGGTCGGTTTTATAACACCCAGGCTCAGAGGTTAACGACCATAATCGGTATTTGCCGAACACTGTTACATTATAAACACATGTTGCTTGGTTGCACGTGGAATTATTCACTTTTACGTCAAATATCCATGGCGGGGAGGCGGTTAAACTATTTTCTACTACAAATAATAGAATTAATAATAAACTTGTAGTCCGTAAACGCACTGTAGCCATGTCAAAACCGCCCCGTCCACACGCAAAACACAAATGAAAATATGAATGAGTCAGTCAGTCAGGTCCGACCGCGACCTGATTCGCGAGTCGTCTCCATATAATGTTGCCGTATGTAATATTTGAATTTGCCCTACGAGTTATGATTTAATAATCCACACTGATTTACTATTATTTACTTAATTATTTATTTTAAATTTTATATATATATTATGTTTATTTACTTTATTTTATTAGTACACCCCTTCCACTTTCTTTAATTTTTATTATCTCCTCACCCTAAGGTTGCCTGGAAGAGATCGCTATTTTAGCGATAAGGCCGCCTTTTGTACATAAATCTTTATTGTTATTTATATATTACTGTCTTGTTGGTGTACAATAAAGAATATTTTACTTTACTTTACTGATAAAAATGCGACAGCGTCTGTCTGCTAGCTTTTCACTGCCCATTTCACACTTGCCTATGTTTAAAATATCTATTCAAAACTAGTTGATGCAAGCGACTTCATCCGTGTTGATTTAGTTTTTTTAAAATCCCGTGGAAACTTTTTGATTTTCCACTATAAAAAGTTACCTATGACAATTTCCAGGATACAAGCTACCTCTGTACCAAATTTCATCGAAATCGGGTAAACGGACCGTGAAAATCTAGCAGACAAATAGACAAACACACTTTCGCTCTTATAATATTATATAGTATAATGTGGAAGTTAATATGGATATGCTCCTGAAGAAGCATGATATTACGCAATCGAGCATCATATAATAATATGCTTTTTTCTTGTTTCATATTACTCAATCAAAGACTGTAAATGATAGAAGAGCATGGATTTGACTTGGAGCTCGCTCCAGCAATACACCGCAATAGTAAATCGAATCTTCGAAAGAGCAATCTCCGAGTTTCTTGCTAGTTATTCTCAGTATGTCAGGTATCCCAAACTAGTGGCAGTTGTATGTGATGATTCAAAACTACTTGAAAAAGTTTATTCGAATTAAAAACCATTGTGGTGCTATTTCATATGGTTAACTGTTTCCAGCGAAATTTGGTAGTTACATACTTATAGCTTGCATCTTGAAGAAAGGTATAGGCTACTTTTGGTACCTCATGATTTTTAAAAACTTAAATCCACATTGACCAAATAGCGGGCATCGTCTCCTTAATACAAATACATAGACTGCTAAAATCATAACCCTCCCTTTTAGCTTTACCGTAGTCGGGTAAAAATAGCTTGTATACTGGAGACGGGCATAGAATACTTTTTATTTCTAAGTAAAGTCCGAGCAAAGTCACACTCTTATACACTTCACATTTTAAATATTCGTATAGTTTCATTATACTTGCATTAAAATGGGCAAAAACTTGTCAACTGGCAACATTATTGCCACATAGATAGGGTTGTGCCACAGCATACATGTGTGTGCTACTCCATCCATTTATCGATGTAGGCAAAAGATAATTTAAGCAAATGAAGATAGCAATGTTTTATATGAATCTTTACTGCACGTGGACATTCTCTATATATTCTACATCTTCTAAAATATAAAAACCGGCCAAGTGCAAGTCAGACTCGCGCACCGAGGGTTCCGTTCTCAGGTATTTTGCAATTTGCACTAAAAGATAATTTAAGCAAATGAAGATAACAATGTTTTATATGAATCTTGACTGCACGTGGACATTCTCTATATATTCTACATCTTCTAAAATATAAAAACCGGCCAAGTGCAAGTCAGACTCGCGCACCGAGGGTTCCGTTCTCAGGTATTTTGCAATTTGCACTAAAAGATAATTTAAGCAAATGAAGATAACAATGTTTTATATGAATCTTGACTGCACGTGGACATTCTCTATATATTCTACATCTTCTAAAATATAAAAACCGGCCAAGTGCAAGTCAGACTCGCGCACCGAGGGTTCCGTTCTCAGGTATTTTGCAATTTGCACTAAAAGATAATTTAAGCAAATGAAGATAACAATGTTTTATATGAATCTTGACTGCACGTGGACATTCTCTATATATTCTACATCTTCTAAAATATAAAAACCGGCCAAGTGCAAGTCAGACTCGCGCACCGAGGGTTCCGTTCTCAGGTATTTTGCAATTTGCACTAAAAGTTAATTTAAGCAAATGAAGATAACAATGTTTTATATGAATCTTGACTGCACGTGGACATTCTCTATATATTCTACATCTTCTAAAATATAAAAACCGGCCAAGTGCAAGTCAGACTCGCGCACCGAGGGTTCCGTTCTCAGGTATTTTGCAATTTGCACTAAAAGATAATTTAAGCAAATGAAGATAACAATGTTTTATATGAATCTTGACTGCACGTGGACATTCTCTATATATTCTACATCTTCTAAAATATAAAAACCGGCCAAGTGCAAGTCAGACTCGCGCACCGAGGGTTCCGTTCTCAGGTATTTTGCAATTTGCACTAAAAGTTAATTTAAGCAAATGAAGATAACAATGTTTTATATGAATCTTGACTGCACGTGGACATTCTCTATATATTCTACATCTTCTAAAATATAAAAACCGGCCAAGTGCAAGTCAGACTCGCGCACCGAGGGTTCCGTTCTCAGGTATTTTGCAATTTGCACTAAAAGATAATTTAAGCAAATGAAGATAACAATGTTTTATATGAATCTTGACTGCACGTGGACATTCTCTATATATTCTACATCTTCTAAAATATAAAAACCGGCCAAGTGCAAGTCAGACTCGCGCACCGAGGGTTCCGTTCTCAGGTATTTTGCAATTTGCACTAAAAGAGAATTTAAGCAAATGAAGATAACAATGTTTTATATGAATCTTGACTGCACGTGGACATTCTCTATATATTCTACATCTTCTAAAATATAAAAACCGGCCAAGTGCAAGTCAGACTCGCGCACCGAGGGTTCCGTTCTCAGGTATTTTGCAATTTGCACTAAAAGTTAATTTAAGCAAATGAAGATAACAATGTTTTATATGAATCTTGACTGCACGTGGACATTCTCTATATATTCTACATCTTCTAAAATATAAAAACCGGCCAAGTGCAAGTCAGACTCGCGCACCGAGGGTTCCGTTCTCAGGTATTTTGCAATTTGCACTAATCAAAAATTTTTCGCATAAAAATAAATAAAAATCTGTTTTAGAATATACAGGTAAAGCCCTTTCATATGATACCCCACTTGGTATACTAAGTTATCTTATTTTGAAAATTGAAAATACTAATTATTTGTTATGAACACATTTCTTTGTGATGTACCGACAAATTCACGGTTTTCAGATTTTTTCCTTTACTTCTACTATAAGACCTACCTACCTGCCAAATTTCATGATTCTTGTTTCTTGAGAGGCACGACAGGCAGACAGACGGACAGACAGACAGACAACAAAGTGATCCTATAAGGGTTCCGGATTTCCTTTTGAGGTGCGGAACCCTAAAAATTACCTTACGTGTGTGTGTTCGTTTTTAGAGTTCCGTACCTCAAATGAAAAAAGGAACCCTTCGTAAAACTATGCTTATAGGATCTCTTTTTTGTCCGCCGTGTCTGTCTGTCAGCACAAGTAAAGGAATAAAGGCCGATTCACACCAATTGCGTATGCAGCACGTACACGTGACACGTGCGTGGTGACGCGCGTTAAGGGCCTAAGGGTTACGCATACGTCCACACTTTACGCAAGCGGTGTGCCATGTTTCATACAGTTCCATACATTACAACGCAATGGTACGCGCTACGTCTACGCTTACGCAGCCTTTGTGAACGAGTAATTTATCCGAAAACCGCGCGTTTGTGGTTAGAAATTGCTCGTACAGGGAATCGAACCCGGACCACCAACAGCACTCACCACTGCCTGTGCTGAGTAGAGAGACGATAAAAATATGTACAAGGACGGCTGTAGATAAGATTTGGAGTGTTAGATAAATAGCTAAGTGGGTACTTTATCTCTGGCTAACTAGGTTGAATACATTATATAACTCAGATGTCACCATTTTATTTGACTGACTAGCTGATGCCCGCAGCTTCGCCCGCGTGGATTGGTCAGATCCCCTGCAGCATTAGGATTGAGGAGTTGGAATCCAAATTTTTTATGGAACAATGTCGCAAAGTTCCCTTAACGATTAAAAAAAATTACGCAAATCGGTTCGGAAATCTCGGAGATATCAGTGTACATAGGTAGAAAAACATAACTCCATTTTTTAAAGTCGGTTAAAAAGTAGCCTATGTTACTCCTCTACTTGTCTATGAAAGTCCCGTCAAAATAGGTTTAGCTATTCCGAAGAATAGCCCGTTCAAACAGACACGACACTTCAATTTTATTTTTTATTAGTACCTATATAGGGAGAGTATAGATATCATACTTTGTACAATTTAATTTTTTAATTATTCAGACTATCAGATAAATCTGTGAGATATAAATAGATAATTGTAATTTACACAAGTAAGGAGATTGATATCTCAATTTTATTAGTCTTTTAAAATTATGTGCTTACAAAAATGGGCCAAGTGCGAGTCGAACTCGCGAACATGGCATAATTTGTATATAAAATCTTTGAAAAGAGCAACCGCCGAGTTTCTTGCTGGTTCGTCTCGGTAGGAAAGGCATTCCGAACTAGTGGTAGATGCTCTTGACGATTCAAATTCAAAAGTACTTGTAAAAGTCTAATTGAATAAAAATATTTTGAATTTGAATACCAAGGTTTCCCTTCTATCGCATCTTATGAGAAATGACACTTTTTATTTTTTTTAAATCTTTATGGCGGCCATTTTAATTTTTTTTATTTGTTGTTATAGCGGCAATAGACATAAACACATTCTGTGAAAATTTATTTATTTATTTTTATTTTTAATTTCAACTCTCTACTTACGGTTCACGAGATACAGCCCGCTGACGGACGGACAGGCAGCGGTGGCTTAGTAATAGGGTCCCGTTGGCATCCTTCCGGTACGGAACCCTAAAAACTGGTCAAGTGCGAATTTGAACACGCATAACTTCATAAAGTAGGGTTCCGTAGCTATGCCTTTCTATGCATGCACTTACCTGCCTACTTATTCAATACTAAAGGATGCCCGCGACTTCGTCCGCGTGGATTTAGGTTTTCAAAGATCCCGTGGGAACTGTTTGTTATTCCGGGATAAAAAGTTGCCTATGTCAATAACAGGGACGCAAGCTACCTCGGTACCACATCCAAATCGTTCAAGCGGATGAGTATTTAGGAATCCCGCGGGAACTGTTTGTTTTTTCGGGATAAAAAGTAGCCTATGTCCTTCCCCGGAATGTATCCTAAGTCTGTACAAAATTTCATTAAAATCGGTTCAGCGGTTGAGCCGTGAAAGCGTAGCAGACAGACAGACAGACAGACACACTTTCGCATTTATAATATTAGAATGGATTGTTTCTAGTTTTGTAAACAGAACTGTGGACAGTATATACTGTTATTACTATGCAGATGGTGTAAGGTTTTATTGTGTAGGTACTTTCCCAACATTCTCGGAATTAAAATAACTATTCTTCGTGGCCAGAGAGAAATCTAGAGGAAAATCGCAATTAAAAATCCCGTGGGAAATCCCACTTGGATTCCACATTAGGGAAAACACCGAAGATAATATTCTTGGACGTATTGCGCCTCCGTTTTTAGGGTTCCGTACGTAACAAGTAAAGGTTACAGTAACTAGAAAAGAGCTGATAACTTTCAAACGGCTGAACTGATTTTCTTGGATTGTAGCTAAGAACACTCTCGATCAAGCCACCTTTCAAACAAAAAAAACTAAATTAAAATCGGTTCATTAGTTTAGGAGCTACGATGCTACAGACAGATACACAGATACACACGTCAAATTTTATAACACCCCTCTTTTTAGGTCGGGGATTAAAAAAGGAACTCTTAAAGGCAGTGACGGATTAAGACTACTTGATGCCCTAAGCAATCCATGCCTGTGGGCCCCCCTATCCGTATGTCAACTAGAATCGGTCTTTAATTAAACCTTTACCCCCTAAAAACATTTGTAAAATAAGATGATGAGATGTAACGTACTTAGAAGTGGAGTAGGTGCGACAACAATAAAAACCAAAGCATAATTATTTATTTATAAAAATGCGCCTTGCGGCTTTCGGAGGCATTCGAATTGTCGAATGCACAAGCGGGCAGCGAGTGGGCAAGCGGGAGTGGGGTTATGATTCTAGATCGGACTCTATGTCAACTTAAAACACGCGAATTTCTAGTTTTCTATTGAGAGTGAGACGTGAATGCCCTAAGGACAGATTTTTTTGTGCTTCTTCTGGTGCCCCCTCAGACGTGATGCCCTAGGCAATTGCTTAATTTGATTAAGGGTTAATCCGTCACTGCTTAAAGGGTTTGTTCACGTAGTTGTCTGTCGTGTATGTCTAGAAAACCTATAGGGTACTGGCCATAGACCTAGAATCATAAAATTTGGCAGGTAGGTAGGTCTTATAGCACAAGTAAAGGAAAAAATTCGAAAACTGTGAATTTGTGGTTACATCGCAAAAAAAAAAAAAAACAAAATGTGAACTCACGAAAAAATTATTTTACTAAATCACATAAAGATGCAGTTGTCATTTACTTACAGTATTGCACATAAAAATCACACTAATATTATAAAGGCGATAGTTTTTGTGTATGAGTGTGTGTGTATGTTTGTTACTCCTTCACGCAAAAACTACTTAACAGATTTGGCTGAAATGTGGAATGGAGATAGATAATGTCCTGGATTAGCACATAGGCTACTTTTTATCCTGGAAAATCAAAGAGTTCCCACGGGATTGCGAAAAATCTAAACCCACGCGGGCGAAGTCGCGGGCATCGGCTAGTGTTAAATTATTTTGTACGATGGTACGGGATACTTCGTGTGCTAGTTCGACTCGCACTTGGCCGGTTTTTAGGGTTCCGTACTAAACATGGAACGATGAGATAAAGCAGTCATAAATCAAAATTTTAGATAAAAGCCGTTTGTACCTGGGAATCTTGATAGCATATCATATTTTATTTTATCGTATTACTTCTGTTTTTTTTTTATCTTTAAGATTAGGTAAGAGAGTAGAATGTACTATCCATAATAATCCATACTATAATTTTATAAATGCGAGTCTGTCTGTCTGCTACCTTTTCACGGCCCAATCAGTGTAACCGATTCTGGCGAAAGGTTCAGGTCAGCTTATATCCCGGGGACGGACATAGGCTACTTTTTATCCCAGAAAATCAAAGCGTTCCCACGGGATTCCTAAAAACCCATCCGCTTAACCGATTTGTATGATATTTGGTACCGAGGTAGCTTATGTCCCTGTTATTGACATAGGCAACTTTTTATCCCGGAAAATCAAACAGTTCCCACGGGATCTTTAAAAACCTAAATCCACGCGGACGAAGTCGCGGGCATCCACTAGTTCATAATATTTAGTAAGGATTTTTGCTACAAATAAAGTTTTATTGTAGGATGAAAATAAACAAGGACAATCAAAAATCTTAAAAATAATTTATTTTCCTATATTACATAATTATTTATCAATTAATTAATCAATAGATCTATATCACGTGGCCAACTTGCTGATGTCTTCATACTGCACGTCCTTCACTATTCGGCCTCTGAGTAGACCTTCCGATATCTGTGAAAGGAAAAAAATACTGCTTTATTTTCTATTTTCGTTGTATACTTTAAAACAAGAGTGAATAGGCACCTTCTAGGTAAGCGCGTCGCGTCTTAGACCACATCATCACTTTCCATCAGGTGTGATTGTGGTCAAGCGCTTACCTAATATAGTGAATAAAAAAAAAATGTCTTCTTTTTTTTAGGGTCCCGTACCTCAAAAGGAGAAACGTAACGGAACACTTTGTTGTCTGTCTGTCTGTCCGTCTGTAAAACCTGTGAAAACCTGTATGGTATTTCCCGTTAACCTTGAATCATGTTTGGCAGATATGTAGGTCTTATATAGCACAAGAAAAGGAAAAAATCCGAAAACCGTAAATTTTCAAAGTAAGATAACTATACCAAGTGGGGTATCATATGAAAGGGCTTTACCAGTACAATCTACATCCTAAAACAAATTTTTATTTATTTTTATGCATAATAGTTTTTGATTTATTGTGCAAAAAATACCCGAGTACGGAGCCCTCGGTGCGCGAGTCTGACTCGCGCTTGGCCGATTTTTTAAACAGTTTTCACTTCAATATTGTTCACTTACCTCCACTTCACAGCAGAATCGATCTGTATTGATGTCTTTTAAAACGCCGATTTTCCCACGGTATGCTCCGTTCACGAAGCAAACCGACCGACCCGGGGAAGGGATCACAGTCTCCACGTGGTTCTGTAACAACAGGCGATGGTAAGTGGTCACCGGATACACATTTCGATCAGCAAAGAACAGCAAAAGCTCTAGAGCTGAAGAGTTGAAATCTGCAACACTGGAATATGTCACTTTTTAGGGTTCCATAAATCAAAAGGAAAAACGGAACCCTTATAGGATCACTTTGTTGTCTGTCTGTCAGACTATCATGTCTGTAAGAAAACCTATATGGTACTTCCCGTTGACCTAGAATCATGAAAGGCAGGTAAGTAGGTGTTATAGCACAAGTAAAAGAAAAAATCCTAAAACCGTGAATTTGTGGTTACATCACAAAAAAAATATGTGTTCATGGACAAATAATTAGTATTTTCAATTTTCAAAGTAAGATAACTATACCAAGTGGGGTATCATATGAAAGGGCTTTACCTGTACATACTACAAGTGTAAATTAAAAATTTATAACACCCCCGACAAAGTATCTGAGTTTTCCAAAACATCATAAATAATTATGTATCAAGGCAACGTCCATCTTGACAGCTTGACATATTTTGTCAATTGACATAATATTATGAACCTAACGGTTATGTAACCTTCTTTTCTACAAGAAAACTAGAAAAGAGCTGATAACTCTTAAACGGCTGCACCAATTTTTTTGGATTATAGCTAAGAACACTCTCGATCAAGCCACCTTTCAAACAAAAAAAAGTAAATTAAAATCGGTTCATTCGTTTAGGCGCTACAATGCCACAGACAGATACACAGATACACAGATACACAGATACACAGATACACAGACACACAGATACACAGATACACACGTCAAACTTATAACACCCCTCTCTTTTTGGGTCGGGGGTTAAAAACAGATTTTTATTTATTTTCATGCATAATAGTTTCGATTTATCATGCAAAATTTTGAAAATTCTCGTACCCGAGTACAGAACCCTCGGTGCCGAATCTGACTCGTAGTTTGCCGGTTTTTGGGAGATTGACTACCATTTTTAACCCCCGACCCAAAAAGAGGGGTGTTATAAGTTTGACGTGTGTATCTGTGTGTCTGTGTATCTGTGTATCTGTCTGTGGCATCGTAGCGCCTAAACGAATGAACCGATTTTAATTTACTTTTTTTTGTTTGAAAGGTGGCTTGATCGAGAGTGTTCTTAGCTATAATCCAAGAAAATTGGTTCAGCCATTTAAAAGTTATCAGCTATTTTCTAGTTTTCTTGTAGAAAAGAAGGTTAGATAACCCTTAGGTTCACAATATTCAAGTGTCAATTGACAAATGTCAAGCTGTCAAGATGGACGTTGCCTAGATATACATAATTATTTATTTGAAAATGATTTGTCAAGGGTGTTGAAATTTTTTAATTTACACTTGTAGTTGCTTAAATAGTGTCTTCCATTTTGTCCATTCATCTGTCACAGAGGTCAACTCACCTGGTCAAGTTTTAACTTGACATTTCCATCTGTTAACTTGATGTGAGCCGCATATTTGTCAACAACTCGCTCCACTACCGCTTTTCGCTTGTAGAACTTGTCTCCCAGGGATTTTGTCACTATTTTGACTATTATGCCTTCGGTGAGCCAGTAGTCTTTTCTGAAAAAAAAAATTAAAAAAAAAAATTAAGTTACTCAATCATACGAAAACGGTAGAACGGATTTGGATGAAATTTGGAATGGAGATAGATTAACACATAGGCTACTTTTTATCCCGGAAAATCAAAGAGTTCCCGCTGGATTTTGAAAAATGTAAATCCACGCGGACGAAGTCGCAGGCGTCAGCTAGTATCTTCTGTATTAGAAAACTTTTAACATTATATATGTAAATAGCCGATGCACGCGACTTCACCCGCGTGGATTTAGGTTTTTCTAAATCCCGTGAGAACTCTTTGATTTTCCGGGATAAAAAGTAGCCTATGTGCTAATGCAAGATATTATCTATCTCCATTCCAAATTTCAGCCAAATCCGTCTAGTCATTTTTGCGTGAAGAAGTAACAAACATACATACATACACACACACACACACACATTCATACAAACTTTCGCCTTTATAATATTAGTGTGAAGTGTGATAGTGTGATAACAACTCACAGAGAGTCATGTCAAACATACCTATTCGCCTTCTCTTTCTCTCGTTCCTGCATAGCCATGATTTCATCCAGGGCAGTCTGCTTACTCTTTTCTTCTGATTTCTGTTTCTTCACCAAAGATTCTTCTTTTGCTTTCATTTTGAACGCTGATATTGATGTGGTGGGTTTGGATTCTGGAAAAAAATGTGTTTTTTTTTTTTGTATTTTTGCGGATTCAAACGGAAATAAGGGTTCCTTTATGGCCGATTCATACCAAGCACGTACAAGTGACACTTGCTTGTGACGCGCGTGAATCCTTTGACATAACTGCACGCATTACGTCTACGCGAACGTTCACGCCACGCAAGCGGTATGCCATGTCTCATACAGTTCCATACATTACAACATCATGGTACGCGCTACGTCTACGCTTACGCAGCCTGTGTGAACGGGCTGTAATAGGATCAAATTATTGTCTGTCTGTCTGTTGTGTCTGTCAAGAAACCTAAAGGGGTAGAGAAAGAGATCTTAAACTACTTTGACTGATCAAGTCTTTTTATACTAGAAAGTGGAGAAGCAAGAGTTACCTTCAGTCTTCCTCTTCAATTTGAGACTGAGAGTGAGTCTCTCTTGACTGCTCTCTCTCTTCAACTCTGTGTATGTGGGCTCTTGCTTTGTGGACTCTTTCTTCCCTTTCTCCACTTGACGCTGGACAAACTCTAGCATCCTCTCCTGTGAACAAATATTTGATTTTAGAAGATATTGATATGTTATATGTGAGCCTCAATAGCTCAACGGTTAACTGTCTGAATTTGGAAAGGTCAGGTTCAAACCCCACCCGTTGCACTATTCTCATACCCACTCCTAGCACGCGCTTTTCGCATAGTTGGAGGGGAAAGGGGAATAATTTTACATGGCTAATATTTTTTTATAAAAAGTTACTCTATTTGTCTCATATGAGGAAATATAATGATATTTAATTTTGCCGTCTTATCTTTTGAAATGTAACAAAATAACCACACTTGCAACACATTAGTGTCTCCATTGTTGCTTTTTTTTATATAAAAAATAGCAATCAAAACAAGCAGGCGGATCACCTGATGTTAAGTAATTACCACAGCCCATAAACATTTGCAGCACCGAGGTACCAGAGGTATTGCTGAAAATCCAAATCCGCCTCCTAATTGGAGGTTGGGGGTTTGATCCCGGGCACGCACCACAAACTTTTCAGTTTTATGTGCGTTTTAAGCAATTAAATATCACTTGCTTTAACGGTGAAATAAAAAATCGTGAGGAAACCTGCAAGAGTGAGAGTTCTCCGTGTTCTCAAAGGTGTGTGAAGTCTGCCAATCCACATTGGGCCAGTGTGACAGACTAATGTCTAAACCCTTCTCATTCTGAGAGGAGACCCGTACTCAGTAGTGGGGCGGAAATGGGTTGATTGTGATGATGTTGCTGAAAACTGACAAGTATTTGCCTGGCCTTACTTTACTGTGCCTTACCTGGCCTTACTTTACTGTGCCTTACCTGGTCATCTTTATCTAATTTCTCCTTCCTAGCTTTAGCCTCCTGCGCAGCGATGGTGGCAGGATCCCTATCTATGTATGCGACATACCAGCCCTTCTCTGTCTCGTCCACCACACACTTGCCTTCTTTCCCAAGCCACTTCACAAAATCTGTGAGGGTCTCCCATTGCGTTGCGTTCATGTGGAGGTGGTCTCTGAAACATAATCACTATCTATACTATGCTATACTTTATTATACATGAGCTGATGCCTGTGACTTCGTCTGTGTGGATTTAGGTTTATCGAAATCATATGGGAACTCTTTGATTTTCCGAGATAAAAAGTAGCCTATGTGCTAATCCAGGGTATTATCTATTTCATTCCAAATTTCAGCCAAATCCGTCCAGTAGTTTTTGAGTGAAGGAGTAACAAATATACATACACACACATACACACAAACTTTCACCATTTTAATATTAGTGTGATAGAGTGATTGTACATGTGAAAGTGTGTGTTTGTCCTTCAATCATGTTGCAACAAAACACCTGATTGATCAGATTTTTTTTCATGGGTATATAGTTAAAGACCTGTAGAGTGACCTAGGCTACTTTTTGTCTGGGAAAATACAGAGTTACCACAGGATTTTAAAAAACCTAAATCCACACAAACTAAGTCATGGGCATCAGCTAATATTGAATGTTTCATACTCAAAACATCTTAAGAGTTATGAGGAATGAATTGAATTTAATTGATCATTTCAAAAACCGCGTCAGTCACTCCAATAGAATTTTTAAGGAATCCATGAAAACTGTTTCATTCTAATTTCTGATGCAAACAAGTTTCGAAAGACTTTTTGGGCCGTATTTGGTGAACTTTATATATAAGAAATGTACTGATTTATGGTTACTATATGGTTTTTAACCAGGATATGTGTGTTACCTTACCTTTAAGGAAGCGAATAAAATATAAAAAGTATGTTTGAGATAAACTTGACATGTGGTCTTTGAAATGACCGATTCAATAAAAGAATTCCTACTTGACTTGATCAACCCATTGCCGGCCCACTACTGAGCACCGGTCTCTTCTCAGAGTGAGAATGGTCCAGGCCATAGTCTGCCACGCTGGCCCAGTGCAGATTGGCAGACTTCACACACCTTTGAGAACATGGAGAGCTCTCAGGCATGCAGGTTTTATCACAGTATTTTCCTTCACTGTTAAAGCAAGTGATATTTAAAATTCAAAATTCAAAATTCAAATTATTTTTATTCAATTAAACTTTTACAAGTGCTTTTGAATCGTCAAAATAATCTACCACTGGTTCGGAATGCTGTTCCTACCGAGAAGAACCAGCAAGAAACTCGGCGGTTGCTCTTTTCAAATGTACAATTTACAATAATATGCCATACTGTATACAAGCAATTGCAGCGCCGTGTATTGCTGGAGCGCATCAAATCCAAGCTTTTTTGTCATTTACATAATCTTCGATTGTATAATAAGCTTTTTTCAGGAGCATACTTTTAATAGATTTTTTAAACTTGTGTAAAGGCAAGTCTAAAATTGATTGTGGAATTTTATTATAAAATATTACACTCATTCCCACAAACGATTTTCCAACTTTCCTGAGGCGGAGCGTAGGATATGCGAGCCTATCACGGTTTCTAGTTTGCCGGTCGTGGAAATCACCGATTTTTTTGTAACTATGAATGTTTTGTCGTACAAAAATTATATTAGCGTAAATATATTGAGAAGCTACTGTAAGAATACCTATTTCCTTAAATTTCTCTCGTAGGGAATCGCGCGGTTTTAAATTATAGATTGCGCGTATTGCCCTTTTTTGTAATACGAAAATTTTTCCAATATCTGCCGCTTTACCCCATAGTAAGATTCCGTAAGACATAATACTGTGAAAATAGGCAAAATATACAATTTTTGCAGTTTCCACATCAGTTATCTGTCGAATCTTTCTAACAGCGTAAGCAGCAGAGCTGCTTAAAACGCACATAACTGAAAAGTTAGAGGTGCGAGCCAGACGTTCTAACCACTAGGCTATCACAGCTATTCCTACTAAAACATATAAGTTACCTGTTAGAAATATAGTCTTGATAAACTTTGTTGGCGTTAACCCTCTTAGTACCAAACTGACGACGTAACAACTCCACATAGCCATCAGCAAACTCCTTGGAAAAGTCGTCAATATACTTCGAAGCGTTGTCAGCGAACAACAGAAGCTGCCGCTGGTGGGACTCAGACATGGTATGGCATTTAAACCCATTCTCATCGCGACACTGTTTCTGACACATTTGGCAATACCAGCGCAGTTTTTGCAGGCCTTTAGCCTTTATTTTGTTTGCTATGTACTTCGGAGTGCCCTTTTCTGCTTTGCCCATCTTGGTTTAGCGAAAATTCGATCAATATAACGTAAAAATAATGATTGTTTGGCTTTGTTTAAACTGAGTTTAGAAAGTCACATCTGAAGCACTGATATAGGTTAAACTAAACGGTTTCAACCAACTTGTTATACTTTAAAATTAGATGTAAAACTTAGGATCTGGTTTCAATTCCCTTTTATTAATTATTCAACAATTCATTATTCAATATTTTCTTTTATTATTCTGATAAAATGACACCATTTGACACATAGATAACCAATTGACAAATGACAGTCTTAACTGGTCATAGATAATTTTCGTTTTTATGCCTTAGACTCCAAGCTTTTCAGGCATGCTATTACCGATTGGCGACTTTGGACCAGTGCAGACTGCAGTCGAATCTATGAGCCGAATAGCGCATGTTGTTTTTATTATTTACATATTCAAGATTATTTATCACTAGCCGATGCCCGCGACTTCGTCCGCGTGGATTTAGGTTTTTCAAAATCCCGTGGGAACTCTTTGATTTTCCGGGATAAAAAGTAGCCTATGTGCTAATCCAGGATATTATTTATCTTCATTCTGAATTTCAGCCAAATCCGTCCAGTAGTTTTTGCGTGAAGGAGCAACAAACACACACACACACACACACACACACATACAAACTTTCGCCTTTATAATATTTATCATATTATTTATGTACAAAAAAGATGCACTGGGGACAAGGCAAGGGCGACTTGGTCTGTGAGGGCGACGCTCACGCTTGTAAGCAATGATTTAATGCTAGGAAATACCTACTATCTACTACTACTACTACTACTATGTGTATATGTGTATATGTGTATGTGTGTATGTGTATATATATGTATATATGTATGTGTATATATATATACATATATATGTATATGTATGTATATATATATATATGTGTATGTATATATATATGTATATACAATAAATGATAATATATATATAATATCTTTTCTACCCTACTAATAATTCTTTTTTCTTTTTTGGTTGCTTTTTATATCTGTGATTAAATCTAATATGCACTGTTTCGTTGTCAGGTCGTGACACCAGGGCTCTGCCTGAAAATCAGCGCTGCAGTAGTCAAATACTGCAGCATCTTGCTGAGGCAGAGCCCTTTTAGCTCACAGACACAGCAATAGGATAATGGTGTTTTCTAGTTTTGAGTTTGATTTATATTCGAGTTTGATTATATCTTTGTTGTTATTCTTGTTCTTTTTTTTTTTTTTGTTTTTGTGTGTGATTCTGTATATGAGAGCTGAATAAACCTTTATTTATTTATTTATTTATTTTATCTATTAAATCACTGGGAAACTGGGCACGTTGTCGTTTTATTACGGCTGTGATTTTACGTTTCAAATAGGAACTTTTTTATTTTTTCATTATTTTTTAGTTTTAACTGGCAGATGTCATTCATTCATGAGCAATGAGAACAAAACAAGAGGCGAGATATGCAAAATTATTGAAGTCTAAATAATTTAATTTATATTATTTTAAATATTTATTGGATGAAATGGACGTGCTGTGGTCTAAAGAGAGATTGCATAAAATTTTTAGTAAAGTAAGCATTCTCAAATTAATAAGCAAGTCCCTTTAATATGGCACGTCAAACAAAATATACTTATAAACATTCATTGGGGATAACAAATCAATTTTAATTGAATTCACATTAAAATCCTGTATTGTAACATGCCTACTTCAGTAAGTTAACTAACTAACTACTTTATATTTTTGCTCATCAGATGTAAGAAAACTTTCCCTATCAATATCGAAAGCCTTTGCGCTAACGGGCTAGAAGAAAACTCATGTTCACACATTGCCAAATTGCAATTGCTGTCATTACAATTTCAGCAGCGATCATTTCAGCCAATAGTCAGCCAACCAAGATTGACAGCAATCGTGACATGACCTGTCAAATTTTGATGCTCGATTTAGCCTCGATAGCTCAATGGTTAAAGGAGCGCACTGAAAACCGAAAGGTCGCCGGTTAAAACCCCGCCCGTTGCACTTATAATTGTCGCACCTACTCCTAGCATATAAGCTTTACGCTTAGTTGGAGGGGAAAGGGGAATATTAGTCAGCATAATATCTTGGCTAATATTCTATAAAAAAAATCTACCGTTTGTAATTGTCCGTTTTAGGATTCAATCGGATTGAACGTGACACATGCGTCTGGAGACGGGGATTCCCCGTTGCGTTGCTGCCGGCTTTGTGGAGGGAATGGGAACCTGAGGTGTTTCTGTGAGACGTATTTGTGGGAGGGGGTGGAGGAGAGATATGACCAGCTGCTCTTCAATTGCTTCGGTATTCGGGTTAGTTCATTTCACGTGGGCACCTCCTTATAGGAAATATTCTACATCGGCCTTTAGAAAGAGATAGCGGTTTTGTAGAACGTTGTCTCTGTCGCTGAGACCGACAAAACGTCACATAAGCATGAGTGATAGAGACAATGCTCTATGAAGCTGAAATCTCTTTCTTTGATATAAAATATTTTCTATCGGCTACCTACTGTATGCATCGTACCGGCACGCTAAATCGCTAGGCGGCATGGCTTTGCCGAGCCATATCTCTCTCACATATGACTTTAAAGTAGTACTAATCCTCCTTGGTCCTATTACTCACAGCCATTACCAGCAGACGATTTGATATGTGAACGCTGTGTGTGCCAGCTTCGGAACACGCAACGCTTCCGAGCGCTCGTGCAGTCCGCCTTCGCTAGACCACCCAGTGAAGGTGAGTTGTCATTCATCATCAGTCATCATCAATCGATTGATCTTAAGATCGATTGGTCTTAAGAGGAGTCTTAAAACTTTATTTTATAAACTCAGATTTTGATATTCCACTCGATATATGTAATAGCAAAAAAGTCCCCCACTTTTTTTGGATGTAATTGTACCTAATCCAGTTCCAAATTATGTTTAAAATTTCAAGTCTCTAGTTCATCGGAAAGCTTTTAAAATTGATTGCCAAATTTTGGACCCTGGATTAGTCCCCCAGGCATTTATATTTCGATGGCTAACTATTAAATATGGATTTTTCTGCAGTTTTGCATTCTATCAAGTAACTAGTGAGAAAGTATTGACTTATATGAGATGTGAATCTTACAAACCTAGTCACACTGTAGGTATCACATTTTGGTGTCAATAGGTACCTATTCGAGAGGTTCAACAGTAAGACTCTAACAGATTCCCGAAATTGCAGACTCAACAAACCAATCTCAAATGCGCATCGGTGAAGGCCACACACAGAAAAAAATCAAAAGCAAATTGAAATTATCGAGGCTAGAACTAGCGAAAAAGAACACCAGAACTGGCATAGACTTGACTCTCAGGAAAAAAAAATCTGAAAGAAAAAAGTCTATTTTCAACACCAACGTTGAACCTCGACGGATGAATATAGCCTGTACGCTCTGCCAGCAGAAGTATCCTATGATAATGCCTTTTAATGGATGCAAGAACTTTGTATGCTCGCGGTGTAAAAAGAAAGGTGAAATTCGCCCGAATTTGAGGAAATATAACGTCAATTTGCCTACGAATTTGTTGAAGAATAATTTGGAGCTGCATGCTAAAACTGATTTGAGAGGGAAGAGCAGGTGAGTGTAACTAACATTTTCATTATGATGTTAGCGCCCAGCGTTCACAGTGCGTTATATCATACAACTAGCTGATGCCCGCGACTTCGTCCACGTAGATTTACGTTTTTAAAATCCCGTGGGAACCCTTTGATTTTCCAGGATGAACAGTAGCCTATGTGTTAATCCAGGGTATAATCTATCTCCATTCCAAATTTCAGCCAAATCCGTTTAGTAGTTTTTGCGTGAAGGAGTAACAAACATACACACAGAAACATATACACACAAACTTTCGCCTTTATAATATTAGTGTGATACTTAAGCTGAAATCTATAGAGCGCACTTTGATTATTCTCAGACTTGAGACACTGTTAAAACGAGACAACGTTATACAGCTGGCGTAAATCTGTCTCGTTTTAACTGAAACTTAAGTCTAAGCAAAGTCAAAGTGCGTTCAATAGATGGAACCTTAATGGTAACTTCTGTCTGTGAGAGTGTAAATGTGAGAACATACAGGGTGGCCAGAGAAGTGACGTCCAAAAGCAAAATTTGGGTGCTTCATATGGAGAGGTATCCAAATCACCCCCATGTATGTTACGCGATTTTTTGTAGTTTTCAAGTTATGATTTTTTTTAATAGGTTTTTAAAAATTTCGACCAGCACGGCTTTAAACATTTTTTTTAAAAAAACCAAGACCATTTTTTGCAGTTTTTTTTTTTGTAATTTAATTGTTATGAACAGTGCTTTAATGCTCAAAAATAATCAGGTTCGTAGCGTTAAGGAAAACTGCAAAAACTTTGAACTAAATCAGAAAAATTTCGTTCAAGCGAGTAGGACTTGAATTTTCAACATTAAATTAAAAATTGAAAACGCTGGTTTTTTAGTTTTAAATTAACTTCAAAAACTGCGCTTGGCTCTTAGGTTTATTAATAATAATAAAAAAATGTACTTAATGGGTGTTATTTCGCTGAAATCAGGCATCAAAGGTACTGAAGTGGAAAATTCGTAAAAAAGGAATTTGATAAAAAATAATTTTAATTGCTGATTTTATTATTCCTGGCGCTAATTATGATAGAAAATTTGTAGATTACCAACAAATAAATGAATTAAATTAAGATTCGAAGGAAGATGAAGATTGAACATTTTCAATTTTACTTAATTTTATCATGAATGTTGAGGGTCTAAAATTAATGAAGTCGAACATGTAATAAAAAGCAACAGGGACGCTTTTAGACGATTAAAAGAAAATTTCTTGCGTAGGTGTAGACTGTGCATTTCTGTCGGGGGCCGCCATTTTGAAAATTTATTGTAAATAAATAATTTTTATCTAAATGAACTGTCTTTTATTAACTCATCAATGACAAATAAGAACTAACAAAAATACAACAAAAACACAAATTAAAAAAAAAATCAAGGTGAATATTTTTTTTATTAGTTTGAAGCATTTCTTGTGATAATTTTTAGCCTTAGGAAGAATAAAGTAGGCAATAATTATTTTTTACTCATTTTTTTTCTCCTAGGAGTTTTCCACCTTAGTATCTTTAAAGCCTGTTTTCAGCGAAATAAAGCCCATTTAGTACTTTTTTTTAGTATTATTATGAAACCTAAGAGCCAAGCGCAGTTTTTAAAGTTACGTTAAAACTAAAAAACCAGCGTTTTCAATTTTTAATTTAATGTTGAAAATTCAAGTCCTACTCGCTTGAACGAAATTTTTCTGATTTAGTTCAAAGTTTTTGCAGTTTTCCTTAACGCTACGAACCTGATTATTTTTGAGCATTAAAGCACTGCTCATAACGATTAAATTACAAAAAAAAACTGCAAAAAATGGTCTTGGTTTTTTTTTTTTAAAATGTTTAAAGCCGTGCTGGTCGAAATTTTTAAAAACCTATTAAAAAAAATCATAACTTGAAAACTACAAAAAATCGCGTAACATACATGGGGGTGATTTGGATACCTCTCCATATGAAGCACCCAAATTTTGCTTTTGGACGTCACTTCTCTGGCCACCCTGTATAAACCAGTGCATGCCTAATGTTGCAACGCAGGGCGTGCGTCGATGTGGCGCAGTCGGTAGGATATCTACCCATAGTTAATCTGAAATAGACCTAAAATTTGATGGACGCCGACGCCTCTCTTTCTGTCGCGTAGCTCTTATCTATCTATCTCTCTCTTAGAATAAATAAGAGTTATGCGAATATCCGTGAAGGGGTATGCCATCGTAGTTTCTTGGCCAGGTTATATGGTCTACGATTGATTTTAGTTTATAACGAAATCAAATTCTAGTAGACTAGACGTCAGCTAGATCCCCTACAGTTACCTTATCGTTTACTTATGAGATGGTTAGATTGCTTAATTTACCGATAGAATGAATTATACCCATTGCTTTTTCCCAATCAAGTTTAACTCAATTTATTTAAAGACAAAAATTCCCTAGCTGATCGAATTTGATTTCAGGACCTCCTATAAGATTATGGTCATTGTATGGCCGAAGTTGTCAAAAAAAATTAGTCTTTATTTTCTTATTTTTCAGACTATTCAGTGTGCAAAAAATACCTTCGCAGTCAGTTAAAATACCGGTTCCCACAAAATACCAGTGCGATCAATGTCCGAAGAGATACTCAATGGCACAAAACCTATCGCAGCATATAAATACTGTTCACAAAAATACGTACGGCACTTTCTGTACAATCTGTGAAAAAGATTTCAATACGAAGGAATTGCTAGATAGGCATATGCGAATGCATACAGGCCAATTAATATACAGGTGTGATGTATGCATGCGTGTTTTCAAAGGCAAAAGAGCATTCCAAGCACACTATCTGACGCATGGGAAATAAACTTTAGTGCACTATTAATAAGAATGCTTTTTGAACTGCTTTTTAATATGAACATAGCCATGTCGTGTTTAAATGTTAAGAAAAAGGGATAATACGTTAAATATAACAAGATAGCCTGTCTTTTAAATAAAAAGATCCCTGTTTTTTTAAATATATAACTAACACTAGTTTATTGAAATGTGCATGCTAAAAGGCAGAGTCAGAGTTATTGGGTTATAGGAAAAAAATATATTGTCTATGGTACGCAAGGAATAAGATGGCGCTCTAAGAATTTTTTTAAATAAGTGGCGGCAAATTTACATACGTAAGGAATAAGAATTTATTTATTATTTTTATATGTTTTATTTATTAAACTTCTTTTAAGTTTAATAAAAGTAATTATATTGAGTAAACTGTGTTTTATTTTAAAGCTTGCTTTATTTCTGGTCATAAATCACCCCATTGTGGATTATTTCGTAGGTATTTATTAATCGCTAGTTTCTTTTTTGTATTTTTCGTCAACCTTTTTTTATCCGACTGCGGCGAAGCTCAAAGGAGGGTTATGTGTTTAGTTTTCTAGGGCGGGAACGGAAAAATATTTCAGTAATGCAAACACTCATTCAAAAATAAATAATTCTTTATTAACACACCAATTAAGGTCAAAATATCGTTGCACCCCCCTGCCAGACACCCTTAAACTTTTAAACTTTAAAGGCGAAGGCTTTAAAGGCAGTGGGTTGCCACGACACTACAATTCACAATTGGTTCATTCTGATAATACTAATGTCTGGAAATGCATGACGTGATGTCTAATACTATTTCGAAGAAAATATTATAAAAAAGTAGACTTTATTCTTTGACGTAAGATTTTGTTACACCTCTGTTACTAGTTCTCTCTCAAAGCCACCATGATCCAAACATGATCCAAACCAAAGTTTAAAAAAAAAAATTGGTTGTCTGTAAAGTCGGTTTACTGACGATAGTTGAACGTAACAACAAAGGCCGATTGTCCTTCTTTGTCGCTCGTTCCGCGCTCTCGCTTGCACTTCAAGCCTTACATGGAACGCCTCAGAGCGAGGTAACGCCGCATGAGTCATGTTTTTTCGTGCGTGCAGCCGGCTCTATCGAATTATAAAGACGTTGTCACGTCAAAAACAGTTCCTAAACATCCTTCCTACACAGACTACTTCCTTGGAATAAACTTTTTTTTTCATTTAAATCTAGATTTATGGCTCTGGGTTCTGGGTAGTCTACGCGAACTTTGAGCACTGCTGCCGGTATGGCATGCGCAGGGAGGCGACGCAGCTCTTGGTGGACGACAGCTCCTTCCTCAGTCGCACAATGTCGATCTCAGCCTGCCTTTTACGCTGGAAATACACTGCTTCATTATTTTATATCGTATTCCAAAGAAAGAAAGAAAGAAAGAAAAAAGAAAAGCATGAAAACATTGCTATGATAACAGATTTTAGGGTTCCGTATCTCAAAAGGGAAAAGAAAATGTAGTAAGAGAGTGGCAACCAACTAAGAGATGATTGCGAACGTCACTCTGGAGCATAGATAATTTTTAGGGTCCATACCTCAAAAAGACGGAAACGTTTAAGTGCGGAAATCAGCCCAGAGAGAAGAAGAAGAAGACCTCAAAAGGAAAAACGGAACCCTTATAGGATCACTTTGTTGTATGTCTGTCTGTCCGTCTGTAGTGTCTGTCAAGAAAACCTATAGGGCACTGACCGTTGACCTAGAATCATGAAAGGCCAGTAGGTAGCACAAGTAAAAAAAAAAATCCAAAAACCGAGAACTTGTGGTTACATCACATAAAATAAAATTTAAACGTGTTTCAATTTTCAAAGTAAGATAACTATACCATGTCGGATATCATATGAAAGGGTTTTACCTGTACATTCCAAAACAGTTTTTTTATTTATTTTTATGCGTAATAGTTTTCGATTTATCGTGCGAAATGTCGAAATACCCGAGTACGGAACCCTCCGACCGATTTTTATTTTTATTTAAAAAAAAAGCTAACTAGCTACCTTGAGCTCGTTAGCGAGTCTCGCCTCGACCTGCGCGACTCGGTTCCTCAGCTCTGCGATGTCGCGCATCAGACGCGCGGCTGCCAGCTTGCTGTCAGCCTGCAAAACATCAAGCCCACGAATTAACATCCCACAGCTGGGCAAAATCCTGCTCTATGAATGCCACTGTAGTAGAGTTACTACATATTATATAGCTATGTCGATTGGATCTAACGCGACGGACTCTGAAAAAAGTAACTATACCCATATTCCATCTGCATCACCTGAAAGAAGTTCATTAAACTTCTTTCAGAAAAAAACAGCGATGTCTTCATTTCGAACGTCTATCAGTTCGAAAAACCGATAGACAAACGCGTCATTTTTGATGTACAAGTTAGCCTTTGATTGCAATCACACCTGGTGGTAAGTGATGATGCAGTCTAAAATGGAATCGGGCTAACCTGGAAGGGGTATGACAGTTTTTGTTAAACCCATAACCCCTTTGGTTTGTACTCGGTATCGTTACGGTACGCTTGATCCCTTGGTGGCATGGCTTTGCCGGTAGGGTGGCAACTAGCCACGGCCGAAACCCACCAGACAAGAGTCTCAAGAATAATGCTCAAGAGTCTCAATAATATATGCTAGAATGGCGACCTCGTACCGGAAAGCGCAGCGTTGATAAGAAACCCCCTTTCCTTTAAATGCCTGGATTTCTGGAAAATTGAAACTTATTCACAATTCTCGACGGAGTATTCCTGGTGACCTTTCTAGTATGTTGGGTACTTTAGACCCTGAACATCGTGCGAAGAGATGATACAATCTGGTATATTAAAAAAAAAAGAATATTAGCCATGCTAATCATGACTAATACTCCCCTTTTCCCTCCAATCAAGCGTAAAGCTTGTGCCAGGAGTGGGTACGACAATAGTGCAACAGGTAGGTTTGAACCGCCGACCTTTCGAAATTCAGTCTGCTCCTCAACCGTTGAGCTATCGGGTATTGTCTGGATCCACGGAACCCTAGTACTATTCCGCGTGAAATGCCTAGATTCCTGGTACCTAAGTAGAAATTTGTCTATTACTCACAATTCTTGACGGAGCATTCCTGGCAACATTTCTACTGACTATGTTGGGCAATTCCGACACTGAACACGGCGCGAACAGGTGATCCACTGAATTCCTCGTCACTCCTTGTATTGCCTGGAAAGTTATTGGATTTTAGACGAGTAATAAGTAACTAGTAAGTAAATAGATAAAATAAATAGATAGATAAAATAAAGCTGTGATAGCCTAGTGGTTAGAACGTCCGCCTATTAATCGGAGGTCGGGGGTTCGATCCCGGCCATGCACCACTAACTTTTCAGTTATGTGCGTTTTAAGCAATTAAATATCACTTGCTTTAGCGGTGAAGGAAAAACATCGTGAGGAAACCTGCATGCCTGAGAGTTCTCCATGTTCACAAAGGTGTGTGAAGTCTGCCAATCCGCATTGGGCCAGCGTGGCAGACTATGGCCTAAACCCTTCTCATTCTGAGAGGAGACCCGTACTCAGTAGTGGGGCGGAAATGGGTTGATCATGATGGAAGTACCTAAATAGATTATAAGTACTACCAAACTGTACCCAACTAAAATACCATAGTACTTTCTATAACAGAAAAAAAAACGTTATACCAACGGTGGCAAAGTGGAAAAAACCAGCCAAGTGCGAATCAGACTCGCGCACTGAGGGTTCCGTACTCGGGTATTTTTTCCAACATTTTGCATGATAAATCAAAAACTGTTATACATAAAAATTAATAAAATTCAGTTTAAGAATGTACAGGTATAATAAAGCCCTTTCATATGATACCCCACTTGGTATAGTTATCTTACTTCGAAAATTGAAACACATTTAATTTTTTTTTTAAATGCTTTTAACCACAAATTCGCGGTTTTCAGATTTATTCCGGTACTTGTGTTATAAGACCTACCTACCTACCAAATTTTGTGATTCTAGGTCAACGGGAAGTACCCTACAGGTTTTCTTGATAGACACGACGGACGGACGGACAGACAGACAGACAACAAAGTGATCCTAAAAGGGTTCCGTTTTTCCTTTTGAGGTACAGAACCCTAAAAGCTGAAAGTTTCTCTGCGTATTGTTCCCAACACTGGGAGGAAAGACCAGCTATACCTGAGCAACAGCATTCCTGGCATGCTGGAGATGGTGAGCCTCTTCTTTCTCCAGGTGTCGCTTGAGATGTTCCAGCTCATTCACTATGCTGAACTTTTCTCTTTCTAGTTTCTGGTTCGCCTGTTTTAATGCCTGAAATTTTTAACAGAATTTTAAAAAGGTCAAAGGTCAATCTATAATTTTGGCGACGTTTTATCCACCAATTTTTAGGGTTCCGCAGCTCAAAAGGAAAAACGGAACCCTTATAGGATCACTTATAGGACAGACAGACAGACAGACAGACAGACGGACGGACCCCAAAAAATTACGAGAACTTTTTAAAAGGGAAAACAACAAACCTTCATCTTCTCCTTCTTATCGAAGTGGCACTCTTCTATTCTTCTTTTGAGCTTCCTTCTCAATTCTTCTAGCATGCTGGAGAGTGTGGATCTGTTGGCTTCTAAATCTGCTCTTTGCTGAACTATCTGGTTGATAGCAGTCAGGAGTTTGATTCCTGTGAGATGTAGGCATTTTTAGGGTTCCGTAGCCAAATGGCAAAAAACAGAACCCATATGGATTTGTCATGTCTGTAGCTGTCCGTCCGTATGTCACAGCCACTTTTTTCCGAAACTATAAGAACTATAATGTTGAAACTTGGTAAATAGATGTATTCTGTGAACCGCATTAAGATTTTCACACAAAAATAGAGAAAAAAACCAATAAATTTTGGGGGTTCCCCATACTTAGAACTGAAACTCAAAAGTTTTTTCATCAAACCCATACGTGTGGGGCATCTATGGATAGGTCTTCAAAAATGAGGCTCAAGTGTGTGGAGTGTGCGGTGTGTGAAGTCTACCCTCTATACCTACTTGGTCAGTGGGATAAACTATATTATGTACTTACTAGCTGATACCCGCGACTTCGTTCGCGTGGATGTAGGTTTTTTAAAATTCCCGTGGGAACTCTTTGATTTTCCGGGATAAAAAGTAGCTATGTGCTAATCCAGGGTATAATCTATCTCCATTCTAAATTTCAGCCCAATCCGTCCAGTAGTTTTTGCGTGAAGGAGTAACAAACATACACACACACACTCACACACATATATACGAACTTTCTCCTTTATAATATTAAGTGTGATATCTACTCGTGTGCCATGGCCAATTAGGCTATGGCTAAGCTTTTCTCATTCTGAGTAGAGACCCAGACTCATAGCGGGCTGACGATGGGTTCTGATAATGATGATGATCGTGAATGAATGAATGAATGAATGAATGAATATACTTTTATTGTACACCACAAAATTAGTACAGAAAAACACATACAAAGCTCAACAAAATATAGGTACAATTTGGCGGCCTTATCGCTACCTAGCGATCTCTTCCAGGCAACCAAAATCGTCCAAAGGATTATAGCTATAGATATTAGAGGTAGGTGGTGTAAGTATACATTTATATATAATACTAGCTGTGCCCGCGACTTCGTTCGCGTGGAATAGTGACCGCGCTTTATATTATAGCCACGGACGCTCAGGCGCGCGTGATTCTTTAAATTGACATAACTTTTTTATTTATGAACCGATAGACATGAAATAAACACTAAATGCTAAGTGAAGCTTACTATAATATATTAGTGAAAACCGTATCTAAATCGAATAAGCCGTTTCTGAGATTAGCGTGCACAAACACACAGACAAACAGACAAACAGACAAAAAAAAAATTAATTACAATTTCGGGTTCGGCATCGATATAATAACAACCCCTGCTACTTTTTTTTATATATTTCCATTGTACAGACACCACTTTTCTACAATTTTATTATATGTATAGATTAGAATAAATAAATATATAAATATAAAAATCGTGATGTTGATGGTCATGATGTTGATGATAATCATGATAATGATCACTGATCATCACGTTGATGATCACTTACTTTGTTCATTTAGCCTGTATCTCTGAGCGGCAGGCTGGAACACGCAGTCGGGGCTCGGCGCGCCACTGTCCACGCTGAGGAGGGATTGTGATGCGAATTGATGCATGCTGTCCGGGGAATCCTGGAAAAGGAGAACAGGGAGACATAAAAACCTATGACGGAGTTAAGAGTTTTTAGCCTAGAATCTTAAGAGCCTCAACAGCTCAACGGTTGAGGAGCGGACTGAATTCCGAAAGGTCGGCGGTTCAAACCCCACCCGTTGCACTATTGTCGTACCCACTCTTGGCACAAGCTTTACGCTTAATTGGAGGGGAAAGGGGAGTATAAGTTATGATTAGCATGGCTAATATTCTTTAAAAATTAGAAATAAAAACTGGAATATGTAATTGCACATGACGATTTGCACAGGTCATTAGACAAAAAAAATTGTAGTTAAAATCTATTGTTAGGGTTCTATACCAGAAGAAAACTTCGCTGTCCGTCTGTCTGTCAGCGGGGTGTAAACTCATGAACCGTAGAATGTAGAGAGATGAAATTTTCACAGAATGTGTATAATTCTATTAAATGGCTGCCATGAAAATTAAAAAAAAATTAAAAGGTGTTATTTCTTGTACAATGTTACGGAACCCTTAGTGTGCGAGTCCGACTCGCGCTTTGCCAATTTTTCATCATAAGTAATGCCATGTCGTGTTCAGATTTGACTAATTTTTTTTATATAAGTACAATAGCAAGCAAACGAGTAGGTGGGTCACCTAGTGTTAAGTGATCACCGCCGCCCATGAACATTTGCAGCTCCAGCCAGAGGTACCGCCGTGCGATGCGTTACTGGCTTTTCAGGAATTAGTTGATCCGCCCCTTGAATAACCCCATATTGCAATCTAGTGGGAACACCGCCGATGGGAGCTGATTCCTAATTACTTTTTACCCGACTACGGCAAAGCCGAAAGGAAGGGTTATGATTTTAGCAGTCTATGTATGTATGTATGTATGTATGACAGCAAAAAGAAAATATTCTAATTTGGTAGACAAATAAAATCATTGGGAATGCCGTCAATCAAGGATAAGAAATACGCTGTCGACAACGCACGACCACGGCGTTTGTATTGAATCTTACTCAAGACGATGAAGACGATGATAGCACTAAGCACCTATTTTGTTTCTTTCTTTTTAGTTTATTTTACTTGTACCAAGTCGGGTTCAAGTTGCCTCATTTTTCCGTAGTCGGGTTATAGTTTTTTCAACTTTTTTTTATTGCACTAAAGTAATTGTTTTGCGCACGCTTTTTTTTCAGTTTGCCGCCATTTTTCGCACAACTTCACTGGACGGACTTATAAACCACACTTTAACCCAACTGAAATATTACCTACCTTTTGTATTATCACTGGTCTTTCTGTAATAAGCTGCTTAGGCTACGTCGCAGGCAAATAGTACTCAAGTAGTTCTAGTATAGATTATTGTCCAAACAGGAAACAGCAAAGGACAAAGCCGTTTCCGGGGTGACCGATTGCTGCGCCGCCAAATCCTTTGCGCATCTTGCACCATCATTGTTTATTTTTAACCCCCGACCCAAAAAGAGGGGTGTTATAAGTTTGACGTGTGTATCTGTCTGTGGCATCGTAGCTCCTAAACTAATGAACCGATTTTAATTTAGTTTTTTTTTGTTTGAAAGGTGGCTTGATCGAGAGTGTTCTTAGCTGTAATCCAAGAAAATCGGTTCAGCCGTTTGAAAGTTATCAGCTCTTTTCTAGTTACTGTAACCTTCACTTGTCGGGGGTGTTACAAATTTTGAATCTACACTTGTTAAGTAGGTAGGAATCATCTTTGAAAGGCTCATGAGTACTCGGCGCTCTAGGCACAGTTTAGGCTTAGCTTTAGGTGAACTAGGTAGGTACTTACTTGCGCCTTTTGAGACATTAGATACTCTAGGAAAGTAAATATTTACTCAAATAAAAAAAAATACACAAAAACCAAGCAAAAGGCAGAATAAATAAATCTAAATTAAAAATTTATAACACCCCCGACAAGTGAAGGTTACAGTAACTAGAAACTAACTGATAACTTTCAAACGGCTGAACCGATTTTCTTGAATTATAGCTAAGAACACTCTCGATCAAGCCACCTTTCAAACAAAAAAAACTAAATTAAAATCGGTTCATTAGTTTAGGAGCTACGATGCCACAGACAGATACACCGATACACCGATACACACGTTAAACTTATAACACCCCTCTTTTTGGGTCGGGGGTTAAAAAGAACACCATTTATATCGATCTACGCGCCATTCATAGTACCGCCATGTTGGAGGAAAAAAGGTAGGAATACAAGGAACCAAAAGCTTAATTTGCTATAATCCGCCAAACCAAAGAAATCTGTATGGTGCAACATGCAGCATGCACCGCCCGCCCTCCCACTGATAAACATGCAGGAAAAGCCAGCCACTAAGCAAGCCACACACACCACCACCACGCAGCACCACACAAATTCCAACACCACTCGACGCGCGTTTCGCCCCGACACCGGAGCATCCTCAGTAGATGTAGACCTTACAACGCCTAATTGCATTGCAATTGCACAAATTCAGGATTTTCGGATTTATTCCTTTGCTTGTGCTATAAAAGACCTATCTAATTACCTTGCAAACATGATTCTAGGTCAAAGGGAGGTACCCTATAGGTCTTCTTGACACGACAGACAGACAGACAAACAAACAGGCAGACAGACAGACAACAAAGTGTATCTTTTATGAGTTCCTTTTTTCCTTTTGAGGTACGGAACCCTAAAAAAAGGTAAGGGCGGCGGATATTGGACTCACCAAAGACTTAAACTTGGGCAGTTCGTCGCTGGAGAACCTCACGCTATGGTTGTTACGGTTCTTCTGAGCTGACGACTGCATTATTTTCAGCGCCATCTTGTGGTTTTAACTGTAGGAATCGATTATACAAGCGGTAATAGTTATCGTCTATCTATAGAATACAATAGAAATAACAAAACAAATCTTCTCAGACTTGGGCGCGTTTGGAACCCTCGTAGCTTTAGTTTTAAGTTACGTAATTAAGTACTTAGATACTATATTGTACACCTTTTGATGGCCAGAATTGTTACATGATAATATTATTATAATGGTGATAATAATTAATTGATTACGAGGATTCCAAACGCCCTAGATCTGAGAAGAGCCCACAACGACAGACAGACAGACAGACAGACAGACAGACAGACAGACGTGACCTTATAACAAGTGTAAATTAAAAATTTATAACACCCCCAACAAGTGAAGGTTACAGTAACTAGAAAAGAGCCGATAACTTTCAAACGGCTGAACCGATTTTCTTGGATGATAGCTAAGAACACTCTCGATCAAGCCACCTTTCAAACAAAAAAAAAAAACTAAATTAAAATCGGTTCATTAGTTTAGGAGCTACGATGCCACAGACAGATACACAAATACACAGATACACAGATACACACGTCAAACTTATAACACCCCTCTTTTTGGGGCGGGGGTTAAAAATAGGTAAATCGTTTTCAATTTGGTCTAGTAGCCTAAGTGGTCTAATCGCGGACCTACATATATACGGACAATTTAAATGCATAGGTACAAAGAATGAATTGAGAATTTTTTTTAGTCAAGAAGTCAATGAAAAAAATAAAAAAATATATAAAAAAGATAAAAAAACAGCTCACCGAATGCCAACTCAGCAAGTTTTGCTTTTAGTATGGCATTTTGCATAGAATTTTCGTATATCGAGACTGGGGGAAAGAAAATCATTCTTTATACAGGGTGCTCAGAATAGGAGACACTTTTTTTATTGACTTTTTTGTATGGTTTATGAATAGGTAAAAACTAACTACTTTATCCTTGTGGATTTAGGTTTTTAAAAATCCTTTTTAGAGTTCAGTTCCTTAAACGGAAAAACGGAACCCTTATAGGATCACTTTGTTGTCTGTCTGTCTGTCCGTCCGCGTGTCTGTCAAGAAAACCTATAGGGTACCAAATGTCATAGAAATTTGTTAAACGGACGGGTTTTTAAGAATCCAGTGGGAACTCTTTGATTTTCCGGCATGAAAAGTACGTAAAACCTAGCCTATGTCCTTCCCCAGGATGTAAGCTAACGCTGTACTAAATTTCATCAAAATCGGTTAAACTGTTTGTCGGAAAAAGCTAGCAGACAGACAGACACAGTTTCGCATTTATAAATCTTAAGTATGGAACCATTGAAGGTTTTCGGCTAATGAATAATTTTAATGTCTCTCAGTGAAGTAGCAATGTAGAACGAACCAATGTCAAAAATGAGCTCAGTGGCTATCATTCAGTGTTTTTTTTTTTTTAATTTTTTTTTATGTTAGACACTCAGTTCTATGAATAAAACCAATGTTGGGTAAAATTCGGAGCACCCTGTAACCGCGAGCTAACGAGCCGTACTTGGTACGGGCGCGTGCATCGTAAAAAATAAAATCATAACAGTAGCGTTTGCCAATGATCTGCCATGTTTGGACGGCGTTCTACAATAGCTAAATCACACTAATACAGGCGAAAGTTTGTGTGTATGTGTGTATGTTTGTTACTCTTTCACTCAAAACTGCGGATCGGATTTGTCTGAAAAGAACGGAGATAGATAGATGGATAGAAATCTTTATTGCACACAAAAACATGTAAAGGATCACAACACAGAAGGAAGAAAACAGAAAAAACAATTGTGTGCAAAGGCGGCTTTATTGCCTAGAGCAATCTCTACCAGGCAACCTTTGCTGAAAGGAGAAGTTAGTGTGTAGGAGATAGATTGGATAACGCATAGGCTACTTTTTTCCTGGAAAATTAAAGAGTTCCTGCGGGATTGTAAAAACATATTCTTTACTAGCTGATGCCCGCAGCTTCGCCCGCGTGGATTGGTCAGATCCCCTGCAGCATCAGGATTGAGGAGTTGGAATCCAAATTTTTTATGAAACAATGTCGCAAAGTTCCTCTATCGATTAAAAAAAAAATTACGCAAATCGGTTCAGAAATCTCAGAGATTTCGGTGTACATAGGTAGAAAAACACAACTCCCTTTTTGAAAGTCGGTTAAAAAAGTAGCCTATGTTACACCCTGGTCAATCCTCTACTTGTCTGTGAAAATCCCGTCAAAATCGGTTCAGCCGTTCCAAAGATTAGCCTTTTCAAACAGACAGACAGACAGACAGACAGACAAAAATTTTAAAAACGTGTGATTCAGTTAAGGTATCGTTCAAATAACCCTATGAGCTTAATATGAGGTAGTTATTTCGAAATTACAGACAGACAATCCAATTTTATTTATTAGTATAGATTTATTTGCATTCATGTCTTGCATCATAAAAAAAATATAATATTACAACATGAAGCCCCGTCAGGGCGCTGCAAAGTAATTAGATTTAAATAAAATGTCACTTATAAAAAAAAATGTTAAGGAAATTCCTAACTAATTATGTCCTATTAATTATATTATTCATCATCATCATCATCATCATCAGCCTGTGGACGTCCACTGTTGGACATAGGCCTTCCCTAAAGAGCGCCACCACACCCGGTCCTCAGCTTTCCTCATCCAGCCACTTCCTATCATCGGTCCATCGTGCTGGAGGGCGTCCCACACTACGTTTGCTTAAACGCGGTCTCCACTCAAGGACTTTCCGGCTCCAACGGCCATCGCCTCTACGACACGCATGGCCTGCCCACTGCCACTTCAGCTTTGCTAATAGTTTTGGGTAGTTAATTATATTATTAATCAATCTTAAAAAAGTATCAATAATTTTTTTATATATCGTGTTATATCCACGCGGACGAAGCCGCCGGTATTATATTCGACTACCTGTAAGGGAAAATGCGACTGACTGATGAACGCACAGCTCGAACTACTGGATGGATTGAGCTGAATGAACATAGATAGCTGTTATATGACGTAGACATCGGCTAAGAAAGAATTTATGAAAATTCGAACCCTAGGGGGTAAAGTAGTGGTTTGAAAGGTGTTTGGATGTATAGGATTTATTACATGTTTTGATTTTATTTTTCCATTTTTCAAGATTCCTAAACTTAGATTACATGAAAGCTCGTAAAAATTAAGACAGACAAAAAAAACGCGGAAGAGACCTATATTTTTTAAAAGTTCGCAATGTATTGCAAATAAAACATCTGACTGACGCTAGAGGTCAACGAACGTTGCGTATATAGGTACCACGGGGTGCTCGTAAATGTATGCCGCGTCGTAGGTGGGCACTTGACTTCAATAAGAGTTAGCACTTTCGCAAATAAATCCCTGAATCGAGAAATGGTTTTCACACACCCACATTGTCGAAAGACCTTTCAAACGATGGACAGCCATCGCCGTAGGGTAAATAGGGGTGGCTCTCTTCAGTCTCTTCTAAAATGAATGGTAAATACATCCCTATTCTTTACCAAACACGTTCCTCGAACACGTACAAAGCGATTTGCTTCCTCTTTTCTAATCTGAACCGCCAGGATGTGGAACGCCCTTCCGGCATCAGTTTTCCCTTCCACCTATAATATGGGTACCTTCAAGTCAAGAGTGAATAGGCAACTTCTAGGCAAGCGCGCTCCATCTTAGGCCGCATCATCACATGCTAGCGAGTCTGATTGCAGCCAAGCGCTAGTCTATATAATTAAAAAAAAAAATTGGTTGTCTGTAAAGTCGGTTTACTGACGATAGTTGAACGTGACAACAAAGGCCGATTGTCCTTCTTTGTCGCTCGTTCCGCGCTCTCGCTTGCACTTCAAGCCTTACATGGAACGCCTCAGAGCGAGGTAACGCCGCATGAGTCATGTTTTTTCGTGCGTGCAGCCGGCTCTATCGATTTATAAGACGTTGTCACGTCAAAAAAAAAACCAAACGTTCGTCAAGCTGTTGCATAAAGCCGTCCATCGCTTCGAGACAGTAGTTCGGCAAAGCAAAAGTTATTACACCAAAGCACGCGATGACAAGCACGCACGATATTGCAAAAATACCCTTTGCCGAATTGCTCTCACTTAGGCTTTAGAGGACGATTGCCTGTTTGAATAGGACGTCTACATTTAGAACTAGCTGTACCCGCGACTTCGTTCGCGTGGATGTAGGTTTTTGAAAATTCCCGTGGGAACTCTTTGATTTTCCGGGATAAAAAATAGCCTATGTGCTAATCCAAGGTATAATTTATATCTCCATTCTAAATTTTAGCCCAATCCGTCCAGTAGTTTTTGCGTGAACATACACACACACACACACACACATACAAACTTTCTCCTTTATAATATTAGTGTAATGATCAAAAACATAATTTGTGGATAAAAGTTAGAACTGCGGACATTTTAGGTAGGTATAGAATAGAATAGATTTTTATTCAAATAAACTTTTACAAGTGCTTTTGAATCGTCAAATAACATACCACTGGTTCGGAATGCCGTTCCTACCGAGAAGAACCAGCAAGAAACTCGGCGGTTGCTCTTTTCAGTTTACAATTATAAAGGCAAAAGTTTATGTGTATGTTTGTTAGTCTCTACGGGATTTTTTGGAAACCTATATCCACGCGAACGAATGTTAGTAAATAATAATAATTCTTTTGCTAAAGCGAAAAACGCACATACAAAAAGAGTAACTATAGTTAGTTATTTCAATATGGTTTTTTGGAATTTTGTAGGAACGGAGGTAAGAAATAAAACAGTACCTACTTTATATTATTACAATAGCATACATAATAGTACCTACTACCTAGTACTTGTAAAATTAGACACTGCCATCTCTTAATAGCCGTAAGACACTTAGTTTTATAACGTTCTCAATAGATGGCGTTGATTTTTAGCAAAACCAACTACAGACTGTGTTTTTCGGATGTTTGGAGGAATGGAGGTTAGAAATAAAACGCAGTGTAGTTTATATATTTTATTATAACAATAGCTTATTCGTTCTCCTGGCTGCGCAGACGCGCGGCGGCGTTGGTCACCCGTATGCTCAACTGTTGCGCTCGCTCCACGATCGTCTTGCGCTTCTTTGAAGAGACTCCGTGCGCGATTTCTGCGCAGACCTCAGAACGTACAAGATCAATATCGATTCAAAGGAGTTTTTACCATAGACCTACGATTTTTCGCTACGGTTTTTACCAATAAACGAAAGGTTTCAAATGTCAATGAACATTCTAGAGCCAGCGCAGTTTTCTAAGAATGTACTTTAAAATTTGACAGCGCCATCTCTTATTACACTTAAGAAACTTAGTTTAATAACGTCCTCAATAGATGTCGTTGATTTTTAGTAACACTAACTGCACATTTCTACTGTTTTTCTGGATTTTCTAGGAATGGAGGTTAGAAATAAAAAGAAATACAGCGTAGTTTATATATTTTATTATAACAATAGCTTATTCGTTCTCCTGGCTGCGCAGACGCGCGGCGGCGTTGGTCACCCGTATGCTCAACTGTTGCGCTCGCTCCACGATCGTCTTGCGCTTCTTTGAGGAGACTCCGTGCGCAATCTCTGCGCAGTATTTCCTGTTTTGCATCATGAGGATCTCTAATTCACGGACGTTGTGCACGAGTACCTGGAAAACATTAAACACCGGTCAAGTGCTAGTCAGAATCGCACATGAAAGGTTCCGTAGCATTGTACAAGATATTAGAGTCCGTTTTAGGATCGATAAAATTCAATTAAATAAATATTATACTTTGAGAAAAACATATTTTTATTAGGAGACATGTTAGAGTAACATTCCAAATTTAAATAGAATTAGAATAAAATAGACGGCCAGTGTGAGACATAAATTAATACAAAAACTTCCTTAACACAAGATACACTTTATTTTCATGGTGGGAATTTTTGAAATTTTTATTATTTGCTGTTAGAGGCAATAGAATTAATACACTGTTAAAATTTCAACTCTATTTCCTATGGTTCATGAGATCCATCGCTGACAGACAGACGGACAGACAGCAAAGGCTTAGTAATACGGTCCAGTTGGCAACCTATGAGTAAATAACCCTAAAAGTCATTAGTGTATGTGACTTCTATGTTGGGTTAAAGTAAAACTTTTTGACATTGGTACTGCTTCTGATCGCAACTAAATAAGAGTATGTATTTGCATCTTAATAAAAGGTAAATTAATTTCCTATCCCAACAGTGGGATAGTAAATCTTTAATTTACATGAGAAAAATAAAATGTTTCTACCATTATGACCAAATGACGAGACAAGTCATTTAGAATAGGATACAGTAGAATTGATATAGCAAGGTAACAAATTGTGAGTAACATATTGAAAATGTTTAACACAGAGTGCCCTTGCATTTGGATGGGTGATCAATTTTGGAGACATTGACCCTAACATTCCTGTGCCTCAGGGAGCATGTTAAGCCATCTGTCCTAGTGTGTCACGAAAATTTGATATCTTCACGGGTATCTTTAAAACAAGAGTGAATAGGCACCTTCTAGGTAAACTTGTCCCATTTTAGACCACATCATCACTTTCCATCAGGTGTGATTGTGGTCAAGCGCTTACCTATAGTGAATTAAAAAAAAAAATATTTGTCAAGCCTTAGGGTTCCATTATTGGTTAAGCACATTAAACCATTAAATATCACTTGCTTTAACTAAACGAATGTTTTCAAATGTGTGTGAAGTCTGATAATCTACACATTTGGGCAGCATGGTAGACCATGGCCAAATACTTTACATTTTAAGAGGAGACCTGTGCTCAGTAGTGCGTCAGCGACAGGTTGAGATGCCTGTTGGCCAAAACATTGGACATATGCCCATGCCAAGTGTGGAACCAACTCCTTTCAGCGGTGTTCCCACTAGATTACAACATGGGGTTATTCAAGGAGTGGATCAACTAATTCTTGAAAGGCCAGTATGCATTGGTGCTGTGTATCTGGATCAACTAATTCTTGAAAGGCCAGTATGCATTGGTGCTGTGTATCTGTCTGTGACACCGTTGCTTCTCAACGAATGAACCGATTTTGATTTAGTTTTTTTTGTTTGAAACATAGCTTGATCGAGTGTTCTTAGCTATAATCCAAGAAAATCTGTTCAGCCGTTTGAAGATTATCAGCTCTTTTCTAGTTTCTTATTATTATACTATATATTTTATTTATAAAACCCTCTCACCTTACGGAAACCATTGGGTAGCATGTGACGTGTCTTCTTATTTGATCCGTAACCAATGCTGGGCATCAGGTACTGGCCCTTGAAACGTCTGCGCACTCTGTTGTCAATACCTGGAAATTAATTTATTTTTATTCCATTACTAGTTTAGCCCTTGACAGCAATCTCACCTGGTGGTAAGTGATAATGAAGGTTAAGATGTAAGCAGGCTAACTTGGAAAGGATATGGAGTTTTACACACTAGATATTAAATAACTACTAATAACTATGGACAGAGTGAACTGGAATTAGGGAACTCTGTTTGATCCTGAATTGACAATATCCATACTAATATTATTAATGCAAAAGTGTGTCTGTCTGTCTATCTGCTACGCTTTCACGGCTTGGTATCGAGGTAGCTTCTGCCCTGTAATGGACATAGGGAACTTTTTATCCCGGGAAATCAAACAGTTTCCACAGGACTTTTAAAAACCCAAGTCCACACTGACGGAGTCACGGGTATCATCTAGTAATAAATAAAATACTATTAACACAATTTGGTAATCTCAGAAAGTTTTGAGACTTCAACTGTAGAATTTTGGCACCACAAGGCTTTGATCCATCAGTTGGACAACTATATGCTGTAACCATGTTTGTAACAAATAAATGTATCCACTATTATGACCAAATGACATGAAATAGTCATTTAGAATAGGGTATAGTAGAATTGATATAGCAAGGTAACAAATTGTGAGTAACATATCGAAAATGTATAACACAGAGTGCCCTTGCAACTAAATCATAATAAAAACAAAGTATATTCCACGTTTTACTAACTTGTACTGATGGATTATAACCTATAAACAATCCTATAGAAACTTTTCGGGATTTAACTTAAATATACTTCAAATATATGGTTTAAAGTTAGAATTATGGTAGAAAATGTGCATAACTAAATAAAAGTTCATATTGGACTGAGATCAAATAAAAATAACTTCATTTTAAATTGACTTGATAAACAATCACCGCATTACCTCTTGGTTTGCGCCAGTTCCTTTTAAGTTTATCATAGCGATCCGATTGATGTCTGATGAATCGTTTCGTCCTCTTTTTGACGATTGTCGGCCTATATACAGGTCTGATTGCCATTTTGAGTTTGTTTCACTTTGGAAACGCGGCTGTGAAAACCACGCGGTGACACGGCCGCACGAAAAGGAAGAAGGAATAGACAAAAACCAACATTCCTAGAATTAGGTGCGTTTTCGATGTCACTTTTCTAAATTGTCAGTCATTAAAATTAAAAAGTAATAAAATTGTCTATTGCTAAAATAACAGTATAACGGGTAACATTGGTACAGTTACGGGAGCTTATAGGATAAAGTTTTGAATAAATATTTTGCAAATTAGGTGTTCCCCAAAGGTATAAAGTATAAGTTTTCCCTATTGTCTTATTTTCCTCGTATAAAGTCTTACAATAGATCAGTATCAGGGACTCTTCATTTAAAAATTAATTTTGCCTAATAAGCCCAAGAAGTGGTAAATGTCATAAGAGGTTTTAAAAAATAGAGTTATGAAGGAATAAAACAAACCCAAAACATATTTTTTCAAACGAATATTTATTTAATAAAAAAAAAAATTAAAACACAGCATCTAGATTTCAAGTGAAAACCACACATGCTTTAAAATACTATTGTATATTAATGAAATATCTTTTGTTTTTATTTCCTTTATTGATCGCATAAACGAAGAACACTTTATTCGCGTTGACTCACAAAGTTTCATAATGTTACCCGTAACAACTGGATATTTCACAGATATTTTTAATCTGTGCGTTATAGACAAGAGAAAGTGACAATTAAAAAGATGCGACGTAATTGAGAACAAAATTCTCTATGCCACAGACGCCAAATGTCGCCATCGATCTATGACATTTTGTGAAGTTGAATTTATTGATATAAAGCGTTAATGTAAATAATAAACAATTCCAACATAAAAGTCGGCTTCCAGTCGATATGTATGCCAAGGGCAAAGGCTCTACGGTACCTTCGGACGCTCAGGCCCGCGAGAAGTTAGCCCTCTATGTGTACGAATACTTACTGCACGTTGGGGCTCAGAAAGCGGCACAGACTTTCCTTTCTGAGATACGATGGGAGAAGAACATAACACTGGGCGAGCCCCCGGGGTTCCTTCACTCGTGGTGGTGTGTTTTCTGGGATCTATACTGCGCAGCGCCCGAGCGAAGGGATACTTGTGAACACTCGTCCGAAGCCAAGGCTTTTCACGATTATGGTTTCGTCAATTCTGGCTATGGTGTCAATGGAATTGGTCACAACGCCGGCCCGGCGCCTCCAAACGACGGTACGCACCCAATTTCCTTATTAGATCACCAAAAAATACGATATTTTTCGACGCAAAATCTGACATGTTTTCTTAACATACATTACGCTTTCTAGGCCAGTGATTGTTATCTGCCTATGTAAATAACGTAGTTTCAGAGGTACAGATCAGGCGTAACAATAAAATGATGGGCTAAAAGCGCTATAAGTATGTTGAGAGACTTGTAAACATAGTCACAAACTTTCACTTCTGTGTGTAAAAGAAATAGGCCATTATATTTGGAGAGTTAAGCTTCATGTTTTAGATGATGCTGTTTACTATTCCAATGCAAAATAGTAGTAACTGTAATATTTTTGTAATGATTTTACATAAACTAAACTAAAGCACATCAAATATACTTAGGTAGGTACATTTTCTCTTTGAATCAATAAGAGTTATACACAATTGTAATATTAAAGTTAAACCCAACCCTTGTTTTAAGTGATTCATAGAGCATGGCTTAACTTTTATTACACACTACTTGGTGACTTAGTGACTTTTGATTTTAATTTTGTCATTGTGGCCATTTTGATTATTTGTAGTTATGGCAGCAATAGAAATACACATTCTGTAAAAATTTCATCTTTCTACCTATTATGGTTCATGAGATACAACGTTGACAGACAAACAGATGGACAGCGGAAACTTTCAACTAATAGCATAGTAACTTATTTAATTAGAGCACAATTGCTATCACAACATCATGTTATCCAGTTTATGATCTTAACACCAAAGGTATTTAATAACCATTCGAGTCTTGTTAGGTGACTGAATTTCAAATGTCAAAACATCCATTAAATAAAAATTGCATCAAGATGGCTACCTCTCAACAGATTGACTGACATAAAATGAGTTAAATATTGATTTATAAAACAAAGTAAGTTTGGATGCCATACAATGCTGTCCTGGTTTAAATTTAAAGCCTCAATAGCTCAACGGTTATAGGAAAGGATTGAAATCCGAAAGGTCGGAGGTTCAAACCCCACCCGTTGCACTATTGTCGTATCCACTCCAAGCACAAGCTTAGCGCTTAGTTGGAGGGGAAAGGGGAATGTTAGTCATGATTAAAATGACTAATATTCTGTAAAAAAAAATATTCTAACATTGGATTCCACATACTTGCTAGCTTAAAGACGTTCTCACAGTGAAGATTCTGGTGTTTGCGAATTTAAATCACAATTTTGCTCAAAATCATGGTATTAATATTGTGGTATGGGCAATCATCATCATGATTATTATCAACCGATAGACGTCCACTGCTGGACATAGGTATCTAGTAGTAACCACATGCCAGAGTCTTGCAACCTGAATCCAGTGGCTCCCTGCAACTCCTGTCCCATGAGGGGTTGCGAGGTTGACATTCTGGCACCTTGGGACATGTATATCGGTTTTTTGAACTTTAAAGTCAATGTCTTGCCCTGAAACATGAGTATCTTCCAATGTCCACTTCAAAGAAGAATTAATAACAAGTGTAAATTAAAAATTTATAACACCCCCGACAAGTTAAGGTTACAGTAACTAGAAAAGAGCTGATAACTATCAAACGGCTGAATCGATTTTCTTGGATTATAGCTAAGAACACTCTCGATCAAGCCACCTTTCAAACAAAAAAAACTAAATTAAAATCGGTTCATTAGTTTAGGAGCTACGATGCCACAGACAGATACACAGATACACACGTCAAACTTATAACACCCCCCTTTTTGGGTCGGGGGTTAAAAATGCTAAAAAACATACAACCAGGCTAGAAGTCCATGCGAATAGTCTGGCAGTGTCACTTACCACATGCAGAAGTTAGTAGGCTAAAACGAGCCATAATAGAAGAACTGTCTTGTGGACAATAAAGCCAGGGATAGCCCTATGAGAAGAGTTTCTTCATGGAGTGACCTTCTCCCAACCCTTAACACACTCATATAATCTGATTATGGTCCACATAAATGACTGATTGCACATAGCCTGGAAATATTAAAAAAATGTGTCTTGCCCATTGCCACTTCAGCTTTGAGTTTAGTTTAAGTAATAAAGTGGTTTTATTCCAGGTATGGGTGGTGGAGGCATGCCACCAGGGTTCTTCCCCAACTCCTCACTCCGGCCGTCCCCGCCAGCCCCACACCCTGGATCACAGCCGTCACCACACGGGCCTCAACCACAGCTGATGGGGACGGGACAGCCGTTCATAGGACCCTGGTACTCTGGAGGACCAAGGTCAGCTGTGCGGATGGGCATGGGCAATGACTTTAATGGGCCTCCAGGTATGGGCTTTAAGCTTATATAAGCATGTACAATACTACCAGTTTTGTAAGTTGCATCGGCAAAATTTGTTTGTGCAGAAAAACCAAATGTAAACCAAAGAAATACCAACCTTATTGCTTGACCATAAGATTTTAAACACAAGGACAACAGACTGCTATCTCACTGATGTTTCGCGCGAACAAAACACGGCTCTTGGGCAATCACCAATAGTGGATGGAATGATTGGCTGAGACATATTCACATCAAAAAAAGGAGAAAAAACCAGTTCTACCACTTTGAATTTAAAAATAGATCTAATTTTCATAATCCGATCTACGGAAAATCTTGCAAATGACATCAATATTGAATTCATCAAAAAATTGCATCATATTCATATTTTCATTATCAGCACAATGCGTGGGGATTGCATTGAAGTGCCACATTGCTTGTTGCAATGTGACCCACACCATAAGCAATCTGGAAGGGTCAATTTATGGTTATCAGCAGCAGGGTCTTCTCCGTTTGACCTAGGTCAAGACGGGGGGTACGGGCCTCGAGGCGTGGCCTCCTTGCCTAGGTGTGGCGCGAGGGAAGAACACTTCCCCGTTAATGTTCTTCAAGTCGTTGTCGGCTAAGGCCTGCCTTCTTGGCTTGGGGCCTCGAGGTCTCGGTTGTGTATTGGATCCAGGGCCCCCGTACTGTGGGCGACGGACTCGCCATCGCGCACAGGGGTATTGTCAATTCCAGTAATGCTTGCTTCGTCCTCGTCGTCATCATCTTCATCAGCAATTTATGGTTATTCTTAGTTTCTACTTTAGTTCCATTAGGCGGTAACAGATGGCGCCACTGGTAGTGTACCTCACGTGGCCGCAATACCATACTACTGCAGGTTCTCGATATCCTCAAACTATGTGTGTTGGGTTGCAGGTCAGGGTATGATGGGCAACTCGCTGGAGCGCGGCGCGGGCGGCGGGATGCTGGGCGGGCCGCGCATGACGCCGCCGCGCCCCGGCATGGGCCCCATGAGCCCCGGCGCCTACGCGGCCGGCATGCGCGGCCCTCCGCCCCAGGCACCAGGTATGTCGTTTGACAGGTTCGGGTATGATATAACTCTCCGGAGCGCGGCGCCGCGTCCCAACATTGGCGCTATAAGCCCCGGTGCCTACGCGGCTGGCATGCGTAGCCCTGCACCTCAGGCACCAGGCATGTTATGTGGCATGCTCGGGGCATGTGAGCTGTTTGACACCGGTCACCGCTGTACCTTGCTAGCGAAGAGGAGGTAGGTATAAGTACGCGGCCCAGGTGGGAGCGGGTGCGTTGTGGAGCGGTTAGCGTGTAGACGTAGAACAAACTCTTAATATTTACAAGAAAATGATAGAAAGACGCGTGGACGTATCCTAATCGAGAGATCGGGTACCGAGTGGCGTGGAGAGTACGGCATCGCGCCCACTGCCCGCCCCACGGGACGCACCCGCAAAGTTAAATATAGATGGCGCTGGGTATGGTGTTTTGAACTTATGTCGTGCTGCGAAGGTTTTTCAGGAAAATGATTTAAGATAAGAGATACATGTGTTATACTATTATTACTAAACAGTTATATATTTTGAATATCAGAATTCATTTGAATATTTGTTGTATTATTTATTTATATATCAATAAACACAAACACTAATGAAATTATAAAACGAATCCGAGTTGAAAAGTTAAAACGTGTACTTTTGTGTATCAGGTATGCCACCAATGGGAATGGGCCCCAGAGGAGCGTGGGCCGGCGGCAGCGGCGGCGCGGGAGGGGGTTCCGCGCCCCTCAACTACAGCGGGGGCTCCCCGGGCGCGTACGGAGCCCCGCCAGGTTCAAACGGCCCGCCAGGACCGCCCACGCCAATCATGCCAAGCCCACAGGACTCGTCGAATTCTGGTAAGTCATATTAGTTTATTACAGGTGGTGGTGCAATACTGGTGTTTTGGTTTTTAATGGCTGTGATTCTGTGAGAAGTTTAATGTTTTTAAATATTTTTTTTTAAAGAATTTTTCCCCTTTCCCCTCCAATTAAGCATCAAGCTTGTGCCAGGAGTGGGTACGACAATGGTGAAACGGGTGAGGTTTGAACTGCCGACCTTTCGGAATTCAGTCCGCTCCTCAACCGTTGAGCTATCGAGGCTCTATTTAATTAATTTAATTGTATGAATTGTCTTAATATCAAGAAAATGATAGACAATGTGGTTGATTCTTTTACACACAATCTCAAAAAAAAGGGGGTCTAAATATATTGCAATTCTTTTCACCTTTTCCTCAGGAAAAGGATTTGCACTGCACTTAGAAAGAGATTGTATATAACAGAATAAGCCATATTGTGAGCTGTTATCATATTTTTCTGAGTTACATAGCAAATGTAAAATAATGTCTTTCTGATTATACACTACAATATCGATTTAAAAAAAAAAAAAAAAATATACAAAAAAAAATTAATATTTATCATTAAATAACATAGGTTTGTTTGGTACTGACTTTATTAAGTAATAGTGTAACTGATTTTCTCTCATTTTTACCTAACTATTTTTCTCTGATTTTAATATCTAATATGTTTTTTGATTTAATTCTTCTTTTCAACATTTTAAAAATGCTCTGTAAAAATAAGTAGTAATTATTTAAAATATTATTATCATTTTCTCAAAATAGTTAATGAATTATGAATAATTTCATTGGTCAATCTAACAAGTCCAAACAAAGATGAATAATGTGAAAAAGCCAAAACCAGTATATTGAGCAGCTCCAGATTTAACACAGTTTAATAATTTTTAATGGAACTATTTATTCACTGTTAAAGCTTGAAATGAAAACAATGAAAACATTAGGGGTAACAATAAAATAAAAAGTCAATTAATGTTGATTCTTAAATACATTTTTACTATTGTTTATATTTTTGATTTTTTATATTTTTGATTTTTTTTTAATTTTCTAACCCCAAATATTGCTCGAAAGTGAGTTTAACATTAAAAATAAAGGGATTCGCAGGTTTTTTTATTACATCACAATAACCAGGTATTTGACTGTGGCACTTTAATGTTTCTTTAGTTTGCGTTCGGAAACGCTGTTTTTATTTAAAAAAAAAAACCGGACAAGTGCGAGTCAGACTCGCGCACTGAGGGTTCCGTGCTCGGGTATTTTTTCCAACATTTATAACGATAAATCAAAAACTATTATACATAAAATAAATAAAAATCTGTTTTAGAATGTATAGGTAAAGCCTTTTCATATGATACCCCACTTGGTATCCTTATCTCTTTGGTTATCTTACTTTGAAAATTGAAATACATTTAATTTTTTTGATTTATTCCTGTGTTTCATGATTCTAGGTCAACGGGAAGTACCCTATAGGTTTCTTGACAGACACGACAGACGGACGGACGGACGGACAGACAGACAAAAAGTGATCCTAAGGTTTTTTCTTTTGAGGTACGGAACCCTAAAAAATAATATTGCATTGATTACATACTACTGAGATTATTTAACTAGTAGATAGCCTATTGCTAGTTACATACTATTATTTAAACTAGCTTGTGTAATATAGATACGAAATATATTATGACGTTTATATTGTTATTTCTAATAAAAACATCGTTTCTGAACATTGTATGTGTTAACACAAATCATTCAATAATAATAATTTGATGTTTATAAATTGAAGTACATATATTTAAAATTATTCATTAATTTAGCATTCATACGTTTATTGAATAAATGACTGAATAGTAAATATGTATTCCAATTGTTTAACATTAACAGGGCTCTCTCCATCACTCGTTTCCACTCGTTTCATACAATCGTAGTTCCAATTTCATTTGAATATTAAGCAACTAAAGTCCATGAAATTTTGCAGACATATTCTAGAAACTAATATCTGTGTCTGTGGTGTTTTAGATTTTTCTAAAAATATGCACAAAAAAAATTACAGGGGCTCAAAGATTTGTATGAAATTTTTTAAGACCGCGTAACTTTGAAACCGAATATTTTAACAGAAATCTGGAAAACCACAGACATAGATATTAGTTTCTAGAATATGTCTGCAAAATTTCATGGACTTTGGTTGCTTAATATTCAAATGAAATTGGAACTACGATTGTATGAAACGAGTGACGGAGAGAGCCCTCTTAAATTAATACATAAACTTTGACAGATCTTTATATCTTTTATTTCATTCTAACACTTTTTCTTTTCATTCGACTTGCTTCATTCTGGCTTCAGTTTGGTTCATTCACACTGGGTTAACATATTTTGTATAAGCTTTTTATGTTCCTAATCACATTTCGTACTATCACATTAATGTTATATGGCATGCGCAATTGCAGTTTTAGGCGAAACTTGCTTCAATTTAGCTTTTAAAATTATAAAGGCTAATCCATACTAATATTATAAATGCGAAAGTTTGTCTGTCTGTTTGTCTGTCTGCCTGCCTGCCTGCTACCTTTTCACGGCCCAACAGTGTAACCGATTCTGACGAAATTTGGTACAGGGTTAGCTTATATCCCGGGGACGGACATAGGCTACTTTTTATCCCGGAAAATCAAAGAGTTCTCGCGGGATTCCTAAAGACTCATCCACTTAACCGATTTGTATGGGTACCGATGTAGCTTGCGTGCGTCCCTGTAATCGAAATAGGCAATTTTTTATCCCGGAAAATCAAACAGTTCGCACAGGATCTATAAAAATTTAAATCCACGCGGACGAATTCGCGGGCATCCTTTAGTTCGTAAATAATATTTTCACCTGAAATTTTAACAATATTATTCATATTTTAATAAATTTTTGTTAATTGAATGTAATAAATATTTAATTGAATGAATGTATTAATTTTGGTGATTCAATCTGAATATGAATATTTAAAAATGAATTGGTAGTTGTAATTTATTTTCCCTTTAAATTGCGCATTCCATTAATGCTTTTTCTATTTCACACTTTTATTAGTAGCTTTCCAACTAGACTAGTAACTGCCTTTCTGTCATTTCTTTTAATATTTGAAACTAGCTGATGCCCGCGACTTCGTTCGCGTGGATGTAGTTTTTTAAAAATCCCGTGGGAACTCTTTGATTTTCCGGGATAAAAAGTAGCCAATGTGCTAATCCAGAGTAAGAATAAGATGGTGGTAAAATAAAGGTTTATTTATCTTTTGGTGTAAAATTTGTGATCACAGAATCAGTTGACGGTTTTTTTCTTAATTAATAAAAATCCGATTGCTTTTTTTTTTGAAAATTTCCTTACCTAGATAATAATTCAAGAAGTTCGATCAATATAAATAAGAATTTATTGTACAAAACTAATAAATAACATTTTATTTTATTTTTGTGTTTAAAAAATATGACTAGTTGGAAATCTACGATTAGAATAGAATAGAATAGATTTTTATTCAAATAAACTTTTACAAGTGCTTTTGAATCGTCAAATAATTTACCACTGGTTCGGAATGCCGTTCCTACCGAGAAGAACCAGCAAGAAACTCGGCGGTTGCTCTTTTCAATTGTTCAATTTACAATAATATTCCTTTGAACTCCTTGAAGATTTCCTTGAACTCCCACTCCCGGTTGGAAGTCATAAAACTAGATTATTTTTTTACAGATGCATTATTATTAACATGATATTATGTATTTCTTAACATAAAATAATTTATTTATTTCCCTCATAATTTTATGTATATATTGCAGTAGTTATTTCTAATTTTACTCTTGTACATATTTAGCTTCAACCGGTTGAAACGGACTAAATAACTACGTATATTTTTACACAGTTGATATTGTACAAAATAATAAATAAAATTATAGGTAGTGGAGGTCAGCCATGCGGATAAAATTTAAAATGTCGTATTTTTTTATGTTTTATGACTTCTGATGGTGATGCAATGTTAATAAATCCTTAGATTATGTAAAATCTAGATACTACGCTTTTAGATTTTTCGGTATCCACGCGTTTTTCATTAAATTCAGTATCTAGATGGAATATAATCAAATTTGAAAGTATTTTTTGCAGTATATATTTATTTCTAAAGAAAAAAATAACATAATAATAATAAGAGATAAAAATAATATAATAAATAATAGAGAAAATAGTCAAGGAATGATTTTTTGATAATTCACATAATGTTGATGTAATATATTGCAATGAATTTAGTAAAACATTAGAAAGATAAATACATATTTTAACATAGATGCTGGTATTACATTATTATTAGTTATTTAAATTGTGACAATTTTTTTTGATTGAATCATGTCTTTGACAAAATATATTTAGAGTAATGTAAAGAGTAACTATTTTTATAATTTGAATAGTTTGTAATATTTGACAAATGAATATTTTTTGAATAATTCTTTCCATATTAAAGTAAATAACTATAAAAATATTAGTACAATTAAATTCGTCAAAAGATTTTCTCTATCTATGGTAACGTTTGAGAGTTAAAAAAGTAAAAAAGAGATTGTGACGCGTAATGTTGCGCGGCAGGCGGTGACAACATGTACACGCTGATGAAACCGGTCGGCGCCGGAGCCCTAGGGGCAGAGTTCCCGCTCGCGGGCGAGCACGGGCCGTCATCGCAGCACCTCAGCCAACCGTCTGCAGCCGAAGGTGCTTCTGACCTAAGTTATTTCGGCTCTTGTAACTAAAAGTCAATTTTTACGGCGAAACGTATTTTTTACGACGAATATACATTAAAAAAAATATAAAATGTCTTTTGATTTTCTTTTAATATTTCGAATACACGTATACAGCCGTATTCACAATCATTACTATGAGGTCTCACAGTGCGCTCGAACGCATAGTGTAGGTTCCACCAATCAGATCATTTTAAATTGACGTGATACAGTCATCTGATTGGTGGATCCTACACTGTGCGTTCGAGCGCACTGTGAGACCTCATAGTAATGATTGTGAATACGGGTAAAAGAATAACTGATTAAGTATTAACTTACATCATAATACTTTTTTTTAAAATAATAAAGCTTCAGTTCAACAATTTACCATATTTAAAAAAAATCCGATCTTGAATTGCGTTTGTGAATCTTTTAGTAGACGCCACTTTGACATGTCTTAAACAATGATACTATCGCGATTCTTATGCGTTAAAAATCCGTTTCGTTTTCCATACGTATTTTGTATATTATAAAATACTCATTTGTATAATATACCTGTATAAATTATATGTTGTAAAATTGTAGTTTAAGAATATCATGACGAAGTCTACTACGTAGTTATTTAGTCTCTGAACCGAAAGAAATTGTTCCTTTGTTGCATTCAGCAATCATTTTTCATCTAAGCATGCCTTATTAAGAGGGCTCTCCCCGTCACCCGTTTCATACAATCGTAGTTCCAATTTCATCTGAATATTAAGCAACCAAAGTCCATGAAATTTTGCAGACATATTCTAGAAACTAATATCTATGTCTGTGGTTTTCCAGATTTCTGTTAAAATATTCGGTTTCAAAGTTACGCGGTCTTAAAAATTTTCATACAAATCTTTGAACCCCTGTAATTTTAAAATTACATATTTTTAGAAAAATCTAAAACACCACAGACACAGATATTAGTTTCTAGAATATGTCTGCAAAATTTCATGGACTTTGGTTGCTTAATATTCAAATGAAATTGGAACTACAATTGTATGAAACGAGTGACGGAGAGAGCCCTGTTAAAACATGGGTTATACAGGTTGAATGTATGATTGATGTGTATAAGCCATAAAAGCAGTATGTAAATTTTTATTAGGGTCTATTAATAGGGTGCATAATGTACCATGTGGCTCGATTTTTCTTGCATGGGTTTCTCTGTTGACTATGTATTTGAAACAGTGGAACGAATTATTATGAATATTATAATTTATCGAGTGTTGACATAAGACTTGCCCTCTATGAATGCATGTGGTTATAAAATTCATCTTTATTTTTAATGAATTCATTTTGAACAATGAATAACGTTTTATAAATTCACTCAAAATATGAATAACTCTTCATAAATAACTTTATCTAGATTAACAAAAATATTTACAAATAAATAAATGCTAGTAATTAAAATAAAGCTTAAAATTATTTTAAATAAATTAAATATCTTGAAGTACAAGGAAGTGTTGTAAAAGACATTAATTAAAATTAATTAATCTTTGAAACTCTGAGCAACTTGTGCGTAGTTTTGAAAGTGTCTTACGGTGTTCGCATTTTTTACTATTTTTATATTATGTATTTAAAAATAATAATATTATAAACTATTACGGTTGTATATAACGTTAGAATGAAGCAAACTGAATAATTGTTAAACAACATGAAATCATGTAAAATATTTAATTTAAGATACCTAATAATGGTACTGATTCTGTTGGCAACTAAATTTTAGAGTATTCACATCCTCTTCTTACTAATGTAATATGAAAAGGACAGACACATCTTGACAGTTCTAAATTTAATTTAGAGCTGTCACAACCCGTTACTTTAGCGGCCAGTCGCGAGCCTTCTGTTTAAATTTATAGCGTGCACTAAAATTTAGAGTCTTTAAATGTAAAATTCATGTTCCGTCCCTTTTCAACAATATTAAAAGGAGGAGGACGCAGATACTCTAAATTTAGTTTAGGGAAAGACAGCTGAATCGGTGCCATTATATGGTGGCGCATTTTTTAAATACAAATGCTGCTTAAAAAATAAAAAAAATACATGAAAGTAAGAAAGTTTAATAAATTGCGCTGGCATATACCTAAAGGTATGGGTTCCTTGATACGTATGAACGCAGTTCATACACGCAATGTAAAATGTAGTAGACGAATACAATTGATATAGTCTGTAGGGTTGTAATGTGTGCAGAAAGATATGGTGTAAAATGATACTATTTTAAACCCCCGACCCAAAAAGAGGGGTGTTATAAGTTTGACGTGTGTATCTATGTATCTGTCTGTGGCATCGTAGCACCTAAACGAATGAACCGATTTTAATTTAGTCTTTTTTGTTTGAAAGGTGGCTTGATCGAGAGTGTTCTTAGCTATAATCCAAAAAAATTGGTTCAGCCGTTTAAAAGTTATCAGCTCTTTTCTAGTTTTCTTGTAGAAAAGAAGGTTAGATAACCGTTAGGTTCATAATATTATGTCAATAGACAAATGTCAAGCTGTCAAGATGGACGTTGCCTAGATACATAATTATTTATTTGAAAATGATGTTTTGGAAAATTCGGATCTCGGATACTTCGGCCGTGGCTAGTTCACGGCCGAAGCCGTTATACCGAAGCAGTTATAATCACCATATCGGCAGACGTGCTGTAAAGCGATTTTACATTCAGCTACATTGTTGCATTAAAACTGTAAGGGGCATGGGTTTGATTATAACAGTCTTTGATAAGCAAGTCCACTTCCAGCTTAGACAGTATCATCACTTCATCAGGTGTGATTGCAGTCAAGGGCTAACTTGTAATAAAAAAAGTATGCGCTGCGTATGCTTAACACGTTAGAGTACGCAGCGAGTATGCGTTGCGTTTATACGCACAAAGGAACCCGTACCTTTAGGTTGGCCGCATATTATCACAAATTGTCTGTCAGAAAACTTTCTGTCGCAATCACTCTGCGTACATGAGAAGCATATAGTGCGAAAAAATAGCCCAATCTGAACACGAGGCGTAGATATGACTGCGTATTTTGAAATAGCCGGGCTTGTATATTTAATCCTAGGTCCTACGACTGCGCAAACCGCCATTTTTGAAATTTAGATTGGACTTTTTGTTTTGCTCACTCTACAACCGATATGGATAATTCCGACGGTTCGAGGCATGTCTGCGGGGTCCATACAAAACAAAAATTGACTGAACTGGCAATTAATGCCCTATCAATAGTCAATTTCACTTTGCTCCACACCCACGGTTCAGGACAGTTATCTAGCCTGGGACAAAAATTTGGAAAGGCGCAGGCAAACCATCACTAGGTAGGAGACCAAGTTTTTTCCTTCATCCCGTAAAGTTGTAGAGATGTTTCTTGGTTTCTGGCGTGCTTCAGAAAATTTTCTGACGAACAATTTCTGATAATATTCGGCGTATATGTTCCGTGGGACTTACCACATATTGGCCTATTGACTCATTATAAACAGCCACGATTGGCCCAGGCCTAGGCGGCGTGGACGGGATGAAGTCGTCGCCGGGCGGCGTGGGCGGCGGCGGGCCCGGCACGCCCAGGGAGGACTCCGGCTCCGGCATGGGGGACTACAACTTGAGTGAGTAGCTCTTCCTCGTTACCACCATCGCTGAGCGTTCTTTCTCAGCACATAACAGGGCTCTCTCCTTCACTTACTCCATACAATCGTAGTCCCAATTTCATTTGAATATTAAGCAACCAAAGTCCATGAAATTTTGCAGACATATTCTAGAAACTAATATCTGTGCCTGTGGTGTTTTAGATTTTTCTTAAAATATGTAGTTTTAAAATTACAGGGGCTCAAAGATTTGTATGTGAATTTTTAAGACTGCGTAACTTTGAAACCGAATATTTTAACGGAAATCTGGAAAACCACAGGCATAAATATTAGTTCCCGGAACGTTTCTACAAAATTCTATTGAGTATGATTGGTTAGTATTCCAATGAGAGACGAACTACGTTTGTATGGAGCGATAGACGGAGAGACCCCCCATAATAAGGTTTCTTAGGGTAATGATGCGATGGTGCATCACCATGCACCATCGCACCACCATGCACCAATAATGACGCGGTGGCCCACCGCGTCATTATTCCTCGGCCGACTCGACTATCAGCTTAGACACGTATAGGCAATAGAGCAACGGGTGGGGGTTGAACCGCCGACCTTGCGGAATTCAGTCCGCTCCTCAACCGTTGAGCCATCGAGGCTCCAAAATGTCAATCTCATCTGTTTTTCATGCGGATCACGGACGCCGTGTCTTTAGTGTTCCTTACTTTTCATTTTCATTACAAAAACGATGTTACTAGAGCAATTCTTTTATTGAAAGTATTATTGTACATAGCTATGAGACACCAATAAATTTTATCAATTTAAATATATTTTTTATCTGAAACTTTGCATGCTCTATCTTATATTTCCTACAGACTACAGTCACAAGAATTGTGCAGTGAACAAATAGGTAATGTGTACAAAAGTTTGATCTCTCGTCCTAAGGTTTCGGTGGACCCGGCGGCGACCAAAATGATCAAACTGAATCAGCGGCCATCTTGAAAATCAAAGAGAGCATGCAGGAGGAGGCGAAACGATTCGAGAAAGATCCAGACCACCCGGACTATTTTATGCAGTGAGAGAGAATCACCAAGCTGCGCCAACTTGCCAAATGGAACTACGCAAACATATTCTCTTGGTAGTGAGTTATTAGTATGTGAGTGGCCAAGTTACTACTTGGTCAAACTATGTTTGCATCTCCGTCACACTGACTCTTAGGTACGGTATGTGAACCGTACTGACGCGTCATGACGCCCGCGGGGAGGTGAGCGGGAAAGTGGGAGAGGTGAGCGGGGAAGTGGGAGAGGTGCAAACTTAACTTGACCTATAAATCTGAAATATTATACCAAGTTGTTATAATAAATGAAATATAGTTGTACGCAAATCTGGTGTAATATGCAGGGAATGCAATTGAGGATGAGTTGCCGAGTTACTGAATCTATAAGATAAATTCATAACAAAGTTTATGTAAACAGAATTGGTATTTCGCAAATTTTGTCAATGATTAATATTACTTTGAAGTGAAAATCATTTGATTAAAATAACACCATGCTTGACTTAAATTAATTGTCAAGCTGGGTTAAGAACTTGGCAACTCATTAAACTTTGATGCGAGCATGACTTGGCCACTCATATGTTCATATTTTTCTGACTTTTACCTGATGGTCTCTATTTTTACTGAGCCTTCAATTGATCTCATTCAATCAAGAAAGGTTTCAAATCATTTTGGTGAGTTGGCGTTTGTTTTTTTTTTGCGTTCCAACGATCTGAGAAATGGATTTTTTAAAAATAAGCTCTTCCTCTGCTCTTTCATTCGCAAATTTTATTATTTATTAGTATAATTTATCGCACTGCTTTTTTTTAAAGAACGACTTTTTGATGGTTCTTTTTGGATAAGAGTATATTTCACATGATATTTTTAATGTTAGAATTATTTTTTTTCGTCTAACTTATAATTTTAATATTATGTAATTCGTCATAATGATAATTTGTATATCAAGAGGTTTATATTATAGTTCGTTTAATTAATAGCCAAGAACTTGGCGATGCTGTTTCACCCACATTTAAATTGCAATAAGAGTATTTTCAACGTAATAATAAGATCATTATCGATTTAATTGAATATTTTTTGTCCGAATTTTCAAATATTGGTAATATGTTTTGAAGAATTTTCTTAAAAAAATAATGTGGCACATGAAATATTATAGAAAAATATCAAATAAACAATAATTTACATATTATATTATATGTAAATTATAATATATTGAGAACATTTTGTTATGTGTAAATTGGATACTGAGTAAATCAGTGCTTGTACCACATAGCTCTCAGATATTGCAATATTATATGTTTTCTAGGTATTTTTAACCGGTATCTTTTTAACATTATTAAATAAAATAATTTTACATAATTATTATTATACTATAAATAAATTTAATTATAAGTAAAAATAATTGAGTTTTTTCACAAGTTGACAACGCCGTACGATGCGGTAGGCAAAAAAAAACTACATATATTACATACACACAATCATCGCAAATTACTGGCATTAATATTACTAATTATTTTTTTCGCTCCCTAAAAATTATACAAAATCATTAAAAATTTACAAATATTTAATTTTTTTACGTTCAGCATTAAAGTTTTCTTTACACTACTCTTTGTCAGTTTAAAGAGGAGCATAAAAAAGTCATTAATTATTTGCAATAAGCAACTATACATTCAAATTTAATTTTGTAACAATTCTGTATTATAGAAAAATAACAATTTTTAATGAAGTTTTGATTTTTTTTACAATCTACCCGCGTTTTACGACACTGCGTGATGCAATATTTTAAATTTTATACACAATTTCTTTCATATCTTGTAAATAGAGTATATTTTATTGTTTAAGAAAGAGAATCGTCAAAAAGTTTGAATCCGACACTTAGTAATGTGGAATAGAAAGATTTTTTTGAACAGTATGCGCGTATTATAACTCTACACGGATAGATTTTTCGAATAAAGTATATTATTGTATGTATTATTACATAGATGCGGTTTATTAACTGTCGATTGTAATTTTATTTTTTATTTAATTTAAATGAAAATATAAAAGAAAATGTTTTATCTGTAATATTTGCATATATTGTGATTGTAATATAAAGAGTTACATTGTTTTAAATGTCTTAAACATTCTTATTCAATTATTCAAAAAGTATTTCATCTTTTTTTCAAATGAAATGGAAAACATATTAGAATATTTTATTTTGACACTTTTATTTCTTCTTCTATACATTCTTTATTGGAATTCGACTTTTGCAATCAAATTTTATCACAGAACTTAAGGCTATGATATCTATTGTTAATTTATTGACAAACGGTCCAATATTAAATCTAAGTAATCTAAACTAAAATCTAATAAAATCATTTTCTATAAAAAAAATTGAACATAATATGTAATAAGCCGATTTTATTTTTTATTTTTAACATCGCTAGGAAGTAACTTATTTCGATTTGCTTGATAAGTTATACCTAAATAAAAAAAAATACTAAATTTAAAAGCTTTTTTTTAAATACCTACATTAAAAAAAAACTAAATCGCTTTTGATAAGTACAGACCTACCTATATTGTCAATTTACACAATGATATTACAGGTGAAACATTTTTTTTTTAATTTTTTTAAGACACGCACCGAATTTTGTCTATGATTACTTATTTTTTGGTCTTGAATACGTATCATGGACTGTGTGACCCGTAGGTATAGTAATTGTCCACAAAAGTGTCAATGTAAAGCTCCAAGCACATTGCTGCAATGTCAAGGCGATGTGATGCGTCTTCCGAAATGTTACAAAGTAATCTGAACTTTATCGCCACTAAGTGCCGAATTCACCAGCATCGAGTGACGTTTAACCGAGAAGGAAATTTGGCGTAATGACAGTTTCTGTATTGAAAACCTACCAAAATCTTAAATTTACTCTTGGATAAGACTAATTTTACGTTGGTGAAATCGGCCCTAAGTCATTTACATATTTATGTGGAACAAATCCAGCTAAAAGAAAATATGCGCTGGATCAACTCCTTTTTGAAAGTCGGCTAAAAGTTCTTGCAGTTCTTGCATTTGCAGTTCTTCTTCACACATTTGTACATTTTGTAGTGCATATAATATAAAGTTCAGTTCACTATGTGGAATTTCAGAAAAGTCGCATCGTATAGTCGCATTCTATTCGCCGCAATGTGCTTTGAGTCTTAGGCTTAATACTGTGAAGGTGTTACAAATCTTTCATTATTTGTTAACTCTTGTAACTTTTCATTTATTAATAAATTCAATAATTTTATTTTCGTTAAGTAAAATTGAAACTATTAATAAATGGAAAGACTAAATAGATCGCACAGTCCGTGATATGTTTTAAGCTGATTGCACATCTGTAAATCGGATTTTTCAGCGCGATCGATGCGTATTGATGACTTCATTCGAATCCGTTGCGTACGGTGCGTGTGGATAGATGTACGGTCAGCGTATCCCTACTAAACTGATATCGGTCGCGCGTACGTACGCTCATTTTGTCAAAGCTCCACATCACTACCAGTGGCGTGCACTTCTTAGGCGCAAAAAGGCACTGTTTACCCTTACGTTTTTTTTAAAATAATATTTTAACGAAAAAATCAGTTGCTGGTCGAGTTACGGAGTGATTATAGTGGAAAGACGGCGGTCTTCTTATTTGAGTCGCATAGTATAATTGTCATGTAGTATCAAGTGTGCAATGTGCATACCTAAATGCATACCCTAGGCCTAAACTCTGTGCACGCCACTGATCACTACCACTACACAAGACGTGGAGTGCAAAAGCCATGAATGTACATATTAAAGGTGGATCGAGCGCTCTTAATACCCACTTGTAGCAATTATACGTACTTATCGCAATTCTACTTCAATTAACAAATTAGAGCGAAAGGTTGGATACCAGTAGTATCTGATCTCTCGCTCTCGCTCGGCAGGCGAAGTAGGATAGCGATAAGTAGATATTTGTTTCAAGTAGGTATTAAGAGTGCTCTATCCATTACGTTATAGATTCATGGTCTAAGCACAGAATGGAAAGGCAACAGAGGACGTCTGACGTACGCGACCGACGTCAGCGCAGATGGGATTCGGGCCTTAAATTAGATAATTTTACAATTTACCAATAAACAAAATCTTCCACGTTTATTTGTCTTAAAAATAAATTATTTAGCGTACACGTTTGGTTTAAGCTCTAATGTTCCTAGATTTGTATTTTTATTTTAAGTTTCAGTAACGTTTCGCAAGATTTCGGTGCGTCGGGTGTTTTTGAGGTCGGTTATATCGGGTTGCACATTTAGTATAATGGGGAAAAGATTCTAAAACAGTAACAGGAAAATATGAATGCTATTCGTAATAAATTAACTTAAATGAAGCGTAAATTTTTGTGAAGGAGATAGTCATAGAAAAAATCCAATGTCGCTTGATAAGAATAATTTATATTAAATAGATGATTGAGCATAAAAAAGGTCACAAAATTAAGCTAGATTCACAAAATAAATTTGAACATTTTCAAAAACTGCAAAAATATGCAAGAGTGAAGTATAAATCCATGTTCCATTCCAATTTCATGTTTGTGAATTTTTAACTACATCAAAATAATTTTAATCGATGCTGGATTTATCTAAGAATTCTGAATATACAATCTCCTTTAAAAAAAAGTTTAGCCCTTCATTTAAAATTAAATGTAGTAGAGATATTTGTGATAAAACTCATTTTTCTAAAAAAAAACCATCGAGCAAAACGATATAACGCCTCTAAAACTCACGTTTGAAAAAATATTTCAGATGGGCGACCGAATTTTGTGGCAAAAAATTAATATATTTATTAATTAAAATTCCTCTCTCATCTGAATACGCATTTATTCAAGCTAAATAGAGGATTTTATTATTTATCAAAAATGTTAGACCTTGTAATTAAGTAGGGCCCAAAAATTACTTTTATGAACGGAAAAATCTTGACAAAATAATTTAATACGAATTTTTGATAAGTTTTTTCAAAATTAATAATTATTCAAAAAATCTAAGTCTGACATGTCAAAGAAGTCACAAAATCGTATGCGCTTAAGAATATTCTCGGAGAATTGAGAGCTACAGACGATTGCAATCACCTCTGATTGGGCGACACTCTCCCTATTGGCCAAAACCCGTTGTCGCAGCAAGATTACCATCAATTCAGCCAATCAAATCAAATTAAATTGTAGCAATACGATAATAATCATAGCTTCTGTAGTAGATCTTGATCTTAAACTTTTAAAACTACAATACACAGGATGTAACTAGAACGCTAGCAAAAACGAAGACAGGTGATAGTACTGAAGATCATTGATGAAGAAACTCCAAAAAAAACACCGTATTTTTTAAAGTTCGCAAATAAAACATCTGACTGACACTAGAGGTCAATGAACGTTGCGTAGATAGGCGCTGTGGGAACAATGCCGTGTCGTAAGCGGGGCATTAACCACGCTATACATTGCGGGTTCGAGAATTACTAAATCACTAAAACAACAAGTATAAGGCAAACGGTTATTGGTATTGGATGTTTAGTTAGTATAATTTAATAGCGCTAAGTTTTCTCTAGCGTCCTAATTACATACTGTATAATTATAGTTGGAACGTTTCACTAAGACGGATCGTAGTGGTAGAGTGCGGGTTGTGGGAGGGAGACAGCGATGTTGAATTCCTTGAATTTTACGTCAACTGTCACCCTCTCGCAACCCGCGCCGTATCCCACGTACCCTTATAGCTCGTTCACACAGGCTGCGTAAGCGTAGACGTAGCGCGTACCATTGCGTTTTAATGTATGGAAATGTATGAAACATGGCACACCGCTTGCGTAAAGCGTAACCCGGTGTGTTAGGGGTTTACGCGCGTCACTACGCACGTGTCACGTGAACACAATTGGTGTGAATCGGCCTTAACCTTGTTTATAATCTTATCTTCCTACATAAATGTAATTTTTGGGCACTACTAACAGTCAAATATTAAAACGTTTCTTAGTTATTAAGAACATCTTGGAATGATTGTCTGATTTGTGAAATTTTGAAAAAGGATGTTTACAATTCAGTTTTTTTTGTTCACAAAAACATTAAAATAAAACAATGTGTTCTTAACAGAGCTCTCTCGTCACTTACTCTATACAATCGTAGTTCAAATTTCATTTGAATATTAAGCAACCAAAGTCCATGAAATTTTGCAGACATATTTTAGAAACTAATGTCTTTGCCTGTGGTGTTTAAGATTTTTCTAAAAATATGTAGTTTTAAAATTACAGTGGCTCGAAGATTTGTATATGTAAATTTTTAAGACCGCGTAACTTTGAAACCGAATATTTTAACAGAAATCTGGAAAACCACAGGCACAGGTTTCTAGAATATGTCTGCAAAATTTCATGGACTTTGGTTGCTTAATATTCAAATGAAATTGGAACTACGTTTGTATGGAGCGAGTGACGGAGAGACCCCTCTTAAATAGAAACGTTTCAGTGTTTGGCCGTAAAATCGTTTGTTTCGGAAATTTTTACGAAATTTTATACCGTGAGAAGATAGATGTAACAATTTGTTTTTCTGTCTGGTATCTTTTATAGTATAGTTTTTTTTTCGGGGTGTATGGAAAATTGTATAAATTAGATTATTTCGTAGCAAGATTCGGAGAGGTAGGTTTTAAGTTGGGGTGTTACGCCCTGTCCAAAACTCTGCGAAGATTTGGGTTTGTTTAGTGAAAAAAAAAAATATTATCAAAAATTATTCGATGCCAATTTTGAATCTCGACTGAAAGTTTCGAAAAAACGTTCATTTTTTTCTTGTTATTTATTAAATGTAAATAAAATCAATTCGGATGTTTATTTTTTTACATTTATTTTTAAAATATATTATTATTATTATTATAGAGACTTCTATATGGAAAATCTTTAGATGAAATCAATTGTTAATCACAAACGCTAAACGAACCCAAGGTTTTTGTAAAAAAAAAAACGCAGAGTTTAAAAAAGATTAGTATTTAAGGTATTAGTGTACGGAAAAAAAAATACATTTCGACAATGCAAGTTGGAATTTTTTTATAGATTAAAAAAGTAATATTTTAATGGTAATTTTGAGTTTTTAATTTAAATTAATTAATTAAATACGTGTAGTGTGAGGTTGTACGTTTTTAAGGTATATTATTATTATAATTATTATGTTTCCTTAATTATTTTTTTGTGAGTTAGGTAAATGAATTATTTTTTTCATCGATGTAATGTTTATACACTTACTAAATAGTTATCATATATTAAATTGGTTGTTTTATTTTTACCACCAATCCTTTACGTTATAATTTATCGCACGCTTAGCAAATAGTGACCGAATTAAAAAAAAAAGTTTTTTTGACAAATAAAAAAAAATTGGTTGTCTGTAAAGTCGGTTTACTGACGATAGTTGAACGTGACAACAAAGGCCGATTGTGCTTCTTTGTCGCTCGTTCCGCGCTCTCGCTTGCACTTCAAGCCTTACATGGAACGCCTCAGAGCGAGGTAACGCCGCATGAGTCGTGTTTTTTCGTGCGTGCAGCCGGCTCTATCTAATTATAAGACATTGTCACGTCAAAAAAGTTTTGCAATTAGGACTTTGAGTGCGCAAAAGAAGAGGTAAAGTCAAAGTCAAACTCATTTATTCAAAGTAGATACAATTGTACTCCTTTTGATGGTCGAAATTGTTTTTGTAAAATATAGTGGTGATAATTAATTACGTAACTTAAAACTAAAGCTACAACGGTTCCAAACGCGCCCAAGTTTGAGAAGAGCCCACAACAAACTCGGCCGGTTATTCTTTTTTTTTTACTATCATCACTACAAAAGATCACGAGGCACATGACTGCGTACCTATTGTTTAAAAAGTGAAACAGATCTTAGCTTGTACTAGCTATTACATTTTGAATTAGGTTACTTTAGGCGACGGGTCTGCCCGCGAAATTCAAATTTACTTTGGTTTTTGCAATTTGTAATTTGTGAGAATTACTCGATATTAGAGCTAGTTTCTCAAACTGGACCCTTTCAAGTAAAGATTTTTATATAAACCTGTGAGGATGATACTGCCATTGGCGCAATTAAAATGCCATAAGCCTACGTTGTCGTATTAGTTTACAAATTGCGAAAAACCAAATTAAATTAGAATTTCGCGGGCAGACTCGTCGCATGCCCCTTTAAAGTGGAGGTCTACCTCTGAGTTTGGAATCACCAATCACCTCTGATAGGCCATCAGTCGACACTCACTATTGGCTAAAAAAAAAAGATTCCGACGAATTGAGAACCTCCTCCTTTTTTTGAAGTCGGTTAAAAATGCATTGATGCTACAAGGCATCTTCAAGGTCTGCATCCGTACGTAGTTGAAATTCCTCGCACACGTATACAAAGCGATTTGCTTCCTCGTTTCTAACCCGAACCGCTAGGATATGGAACGCCCTTCCGGCATCAGTTTTCCCTTCCACTTTTTATATGGGTACCTTCAAGTCAAGAGTGAATAGGCAACTTCTAGGCAAGCGCGCTCCATCTTAGGCTGCATCATCACTTGCTAGCAGGTCTGATTGCAGCCAAGCGCTAGTCTATAAATATAAAAAAAATATATCTTATAGCCTCGGATACAAGCAAACCTATTTAATAACCGGACACCGGCCTGACCGCACTTGATTTGTGTGTGTGGATAACGGTACTGAAGTACGGAGTGAAGACAAGCGGGACAAGGACAGCGCTATGGTAAGCAACGCTCGCTCGTGTCGTGTCACTACTGAGAACCGAGTGACGCTAGTCCGACAGTGCCATTACGTTCCGGGCGACGATAAATTGGATGAGTATCGCTTCTTTATGTGGAATTATAGATGATGCCCGCGACTTCGTCCGCGTGGATTTATGTAGGTTTCCAAAGTATTGCATACGTCAATCAAACACCGCGGTAGGTAGCTAACTGCTTTATTCATACACCCGCACTTATCCTACACTACACATCTCTTTCCTATAAAAAGTCTTATTTACTAGGTTTACATAGGGAACACTTAGGTAATTCATCTTAACACTTACCCATCTACTAATTAAGTATACCATAATTATCTGCTTTTCCTTCCCCCCTAACTAAACACTTAAATCGTTAAAAAATAAACCTATTCTATTTTATCTGCTAAGAACTAATTGATTAAGTCTTTTAAGTACATTTTGTAATATAACCAAATTTATCAAAAACAAACTTTTTAACTTATCTCTCGTAACTAAGAAGTTATATTAGGTAATACTTATTTTAAAAAAATGCTAAAATGTACCACTTATCTAATTAATCAACCTGCCTCAATTGAAGCTTTCTATTCCTTAATTATTATTTTTCTTTTTTTTTTTTTTTTTAATGCATGTATAATATTTTTATGTATATCCTTAGTTAAGTGTTTTTCTTAATCATTACTTCTCACTCTTTTTTACGTAGCCGGCACGCTCTCTTAGGTCTTTCCATAATTTCAACTGGGGATTCTAGACATGGCGACCGTCCCCCGTCGTCGTCTAGCTCGGACGTCGGGGATAGTACCCACCCAGGTCGCGGCGGCGGCGTCAAGCTCGACGTTTGCTCCCCGCACTCCTGCGACTCCAACTGAGTTGTGGACTCCTCTACATCCTTCCCGGGTGAATACGACTCCTTGGCATTTTGGTTTCGTCTCCGCGGTCTTGTGTTTACATATTGATCCGTAATACTTATCTCCGTACTTTCTGGTTCTGATCCGGGTCCGACGTTCCATGAGAAACGACTATTCCTCAGTGGTAATATTTGATCTGTGTGTCTGCGACAAATATTTCCTTTGTTTAGCAATATTTTGTACGATACTGGCCCCGTTTTTTCTATTATATCCCCTTCGATCCATTTATTGTCCTTTGTGGAGTAATTTCGTGTTAATATTTTATCTCCGATATCGAATTTTCGTACGACTCCGCCCGAGCTTTCTATTTGCTTGCTTTGTGCATCCGCAACTATCTTCGATGTACTCGGGCGCATCGCGTCTAGTCTATTCCGCAGGCGCCTCCCTAACAGAGCTACTGCCGGTTCTACTCCTGTGGTTGCATGTGGACAGTTTCTATATTGTAATAAAAATCGACATAAGCTAGCGTGTATGTCTTCCCCTTCTAACACCGCCTTTTTAATAGTTTTCTTCACGGTTTTAACCGCATTCTCGGCTGCTCCGTTTCCTTGCGGTCTATACGGTGAAGATGTAACATGCCTGATTATATTTTTACTGCAGAACTCCTTAAACTCTGCACTTTGGAACGGCGGGCCATTGTCGGTCACCAGTTGGTCAATTAGCCCAAATCTAGAAAATAAACTACGAAAAAATTTAATGGTATCGTACGCCGCGGTACTACGTATTTGTTCCACTTCTAACCACTTACTATAAGCATCGACTACGACGATATAATATTTACCATGGAATTGAGCAAAGTCCGCATGTAGTCGTTTCCAAGGTCCCGCCGGAAATTCCCATGGATGTAAAGTGGTTTTAGGAGGAGCGTCCCGTACATTTCGACATGCTTCACACTTCTGTCCCACCGACTCGATATCTTTATCTATAGAAGGCCAATATACATAATTTCTGGCAATAGACTTCATTTTTACAATTCCTAAATGTCCTGAATGTATTTCAAATAAGACCCGTTCCTGTAAACTTTGAGGAATTATTAATCGGTATTTGTATAAAATACACCCATGATCAATATACAGCTCTGCGCGCCTCACAAAAAATGCCTGCTCATCCTCTTTACACTTCTCTGGCCATCCGAACATAATATATCCATAAATTCGACTCAATAAATTATCTTTTTTTATTTCTACTGCAATCTCTTTATAACTTACCGGTAACGTTTCATTCATATATAGTAAATAATGATTTTCGGATTTGACTGGACTGTCGTGTTTTTTTCCCTCTAATGGTAGACGAGATAACGCGTCCGCATTGCCGTTACATTTTGATTTCACGTAATTGATGTCAAAATCATACGCTGCCAATTTAGCCGCCCAACGTTGTAGTCGACTTGCTGCCGTTTGTGGAATGCCCCCTTTTGGCCCAAAAATATACACCAGAGGTTTATGGTCCGTTTTTAAAATAAATTTTCTACCAAAGAGGTATTGGTGATGTTTTTGTACCCCGTACATTATCGCCAATGCTTCTTTATCTAGTTGACTGTAGTTCTTCTCTGTATCCCCGAGCGTTCTAGACGCGCAGCTGATCGGCCGTTCCGTTCCGTCGGCAAATACGTGCGCCAGAACTGCCCCTATACCATACGAGCTACTATCTACTGATAAAACTAACGGAAGCGCTGGATCGTAATGACATAACACTCTGTCGCTTGCTAAAATATTCTTTATATTTATAAATGCGTCTTCGCAATTTATATCCCAGTTCCATGGCTGATTTTTCTTTAAAAGAGAATATAATGGATGTAGCAATGAACTTAAGTTAGGAACAAACTTGCCATAGTAGTTTATTAGGCCTAGAAAAGCTTTCAATTGAGTCACGTTTCCCGGTGTTGGAGCTTTCACAATAGCCTCCACTTTTGTCATGTCCGGATGCAAACCATGTTTATCAATAATAAATCCTAGGTATGACACACTTTTTTGTAAGAATTTACATTTATTTATTTTTACAGTTAGGCCCATAGTCGCCAATCTTTCGATTACAGCTCTCAGATTATTTTTATGTGTTTCGCGATCTTTTCCCGTTATGCAAATATCATCTAAAAAGACAACCGTGTTTGGTAAACCTCTAAGAGTCTCTTCCATAATTTTTTGGAATTTTTGAGGGACACAGTTCAACCCATAAGGTGTACGTTTGAAAGCGTAGGTACCTATGTGCGTTGAAATCGCAGACTTGCGACTCGGGGTGGAGAGGTACTTGCATGTACGCGGTCGTCAGATCAATTTTAGAATATTCCTGACCACCGCTCAAGGCTGCAAATAATTCTTCGATGCGCGGCAACGGATAATGATCCATTTTTAATTTTGGGTTAATAGTCGATTTGTAGTCCCCGCATAACCTAATATCCCCCGATGGCTTAATAACTGGAACTATTGGTGTGCCATAGTCCGAATGTTCAACCGGATAGATCGATCCTTCCTTTTCTAAACGCTTAATTTCTCTCTCCACTGCGCTTCGCAATGCTAAAGGTACCGACCGGGCGCGAACGAAAACCGGTTTGTTATCTGTGAGCTGTAAACGAATTTGTTTCTTACATTCGCCCAACTTGTCCGTAAATACCGAAGAATATTCTGTCTTTAACTCGTTTATGAACCGATCGCGATACTCATTATCACTATCTTCTTGTAAAATGTTATTAATGTATAATTCATTTATTTTAAATTTTTGAATCCAACTCCTACCTAACAAGGGACGACTCCCATTTTTTTATTATGTACAATTGTAAGTTTTGTTGATGATTGTCCTCGATACATGCATCTACTAATATAAACCCGATCGGTTCAATTCGCGAGCCCGAGTATGAGCATAATTTAATTTCATCTTTCAAAATCGTATAATTCGAAAACATACTATTGTAACATCTTTCACTAATAGCCGAGATTTTGCTACCGGTATCTAACTCACATTTTAGTGTTTTATTCCCTATTTTAACATTAATAAAAAACGGCTTGTCTCCGCTTGCAACCGCCCGTATATTGTACATTTCACTTTCCGAGTCATCACTCATAAAATTATGGCGTTTTTCGGCCGTTTTGTTGGCCGCTTTACACATCACCTTCAAATGCCCTCTACGTAAACACAAATCACAATTATACTGCTTATAACGACACTTATCTGCCCGATGAGGCTTTCCGCAGCGCCAGCAAAGCGCCGAAGAGGCCGCCGGCCTGGCCCGGCCTGCTGGTCCGCCACGCAGCGCGTGCAGCGCCTCGCCGCCCGCCTCGCCGCTGCCACCTGCTGCGCTCGAGCCGGCCGCGCCGCCTGGGCCGGCCGCGCTGCCTGCGCCTGCACCTATGTTGCTGCCGAAGTCCCCAGAATATGCACCGCCCAAACTATTGCGGCCGCTCACTCTGTCCACATGCTTCTCCGCAGCTTCTAATCCTAGAGCTAGCTCCACCGCCTTCTTGTATGTTAAATTAGTCTCGACCAGCAATCTAGCTTTAATATCCGTGCTTTGTAATCCAGTAAGGAACTGTTCACATAGATTTTCTTCTAGGTTTTGCCCAAACTTACATTCCGTTGCTAAATGCTTTAACTGCTGCAAAAATTCTAGTATGGATTCCCCAGCTTTTTGTTTTCGCTGTCGAAACACTTCCCGCTCCACGTATATTGAACGTTGAGGTTCTAAATGGTTTTTTACTATTGTTACTAATTCTTCAAATGTTTTCTCTTCAGGTTTGTTTGGTGCACATAAGTCACACATTAAATTATAGGTGCGTTCACCTACCAACGTCACCAACGTGGCCACTTTATGCGTACTTTTGATTTCATTTAAAAATATAAATTGTTCTACTCTTCGAACATATAATGACCACTTTCCCCCGAAAAGATCAAACGGTTCAATTTTACCGAACGGCATTTTACCACGTTACTATTTCACACGTTTTAACTCCCGACTCGTCGCCAATATTGCATACGTCAATCAAACACCGCGGTAGGTAGCTAACTGCTTTATTCATACACCCGCACTTATCCTACACTACACAAAGATCCCGTGGGAACTGTTTGATTTTCCGGGATAAAAAGTTGCCTATGTCAATAACAGGGACGCAAGCTACCTCGGTACCAAATTTCATACAAATCGCTTAAGCGGATAGGTTTTTGGGAGTCCCGTGGGAACTCTTTGATTTTCCGCGATAAAAAGTAGCCTATGTCCGTACCACATTTCATCAAAATCAGTTTAACTGTTGAGCCGTGAAAAGCTAGCAGACAGACACACACTTTCACATTTATAACATTAAGTATGGATATGTACTTAGTATCTAAGGTAGGTATTCTGTGCTCAAAGGTTTCAAATAAAAAACAAATCTGAATAAATATTTTATTACATAAGTAAGTAGATTTAATTAATGATATTATGAATAATATAACTACATATTTGAAAGAAGAAAACTTCTAGTTAGGTGTGACTATTTGAGTACTATATCTAATACCAACTACCAAGTGAGGTATCATATGAAAGGGCTTTACTTGTACATTCTAAAACAGATTTTTATTTATTTTTATGCATGATAGTTTTTGATTTATCGTGCAAAATGTTGAAAAAAATACCCGGGTGCGGAACCCTCGGTGCGCGAGTCAGACTCGCACTTGGCAGGTTTTTAGGGTTCCGTACCTCAAAAGGAAAAACGGAACCCTTATAGGATCACTTTGTTGTCTGTCTGTCTGTCAAGAAACCTATAGGGTACTTCCCGTTGACCTAGAATCATGAAATTTGGCAGGTAGATAGGTCTTTAAGCATAAGTACAGGAAAAAATCTGAAAACCTCGAATTTGTGCTTACATCATTAAAAAAAAATTTAAATGTGTTTCAATTTTTAAAATAAGATAACTATACCAATTGGGGTATCATTGAAAAAAATACTCGAGTACGGAACCCTCGGTGCGCGAGTCTGACTCACACTTGGCAGGTTTTTTTTAATTTACCGTGAAAGTGATATCCCAAGTGTAGATATTAGGGTTGTGGGCATGCCCATTGTGCCCACAACGGTGGATCCGTCTAAAACCTAAGGTCTATAGCCCTCTTTAGGGTAAACACTGATATAGGAAATGCCTTTGCCAGCTGGTTTGAACTGGTCCCCGATTGTGACGGTTTTGACCATATTCCCCGAAGCTTTCTTCCTCTTCCGTATTTTGGCAACATTTTCCGCTTCCTTTGAAATATAATAAAACAGTATTTTTATTCATCATCATCAACACATGGCACAAGACCTCTTACTAGGGTTCCGTACCTCAAAATGAAAAACGGAACCCTTATAGGATCACTTTGTTTGTCTGTCTGTCCGTTTGCCGTGTCTGTCAAGAATACCTATAGGGTACTTCCCGTTGACCTAGAATTATGAAATTTGGCAGGTAGGTAGGTCTTATAGCACAAGTAATGGAAAAATCCGAGAACCGTGAATCTGTGGTTATTTCATTTTGACTATAATCTCACTTAGTGGTAAGTGATGATACAGTCTATGATGGAAGCGAGCTAAATTGAAAGAAAAAGAATAAGAAGAAATAAGAATCCTCTTAGAATAAGGGGTTAATAGTGCGAATTGACAGACCTTTGAGAACATTTTGGAGAACTCTCTAGCATGCAGGTTTCCTCGCGATGTTTTCCTTCACCTTCAAAGCAAGTGATATTTAATTACTTAAAAGCAACAAAAAGTGGTCAAAATCGGAGCCTTGTATTCACAAGTGTAAATTAAAAATTTATAACACCCCCGACAAGTGAAGGTTACAGTAACTAGAAAAGAGCTGGTAACTTTCAAACGGCTGAACCGATTTTCTTGGATTATACTTAGCTAAGAACACTCTCGATCAAGCCACCTTTCAAACAAAAAAACTAAATCAAAATCGGTTCATTAGTTCAGGAGCTACCATGCCACAGACAGATACACACGTCAAACTTATAACACCCCTCTTTTTGGGTTGGGGGTTAAAAATGGTTCTATGTAATCTATTGTATGCTAATTTATTATTGTTGAATTTGACAAATAGAAATTAGGTGATGGTGATATTTAATTACGTAAGTACCTAAACTTAAATCTAAAGCTAGGAGGGTTCCAAACGCGCCCTAGTTTGAGAAGAAGCCCAAACAAAATCAATCAATGGTCAAAATAGGTACCTTTGAGGGTAGTTTCTCTTTTTTCTTTTCAACAAACGCCTCTGTCTTCTCTATGGTAGAGTCTAAGGCTTGGACTTTGTTCTTTTCTTTTCTTTTGTAATAGAACACTTCCCAGGCCAAGGTTATCATTGCGAGGCCTAGTCCAAACAGAGTAGCTATGAAAACTCCACCTGTAAAAAAGAAAACAAGAAGGTCAAGTTAAACAGCACTAAACCCGACTAGGTATTACCCGCGAACCTCCGATAGATAGCGATAGATAGGTATGGTATCACACTAATATTATAAAGGCGAAAGTTTGTATGTGTGCGTGTGTGTGTGTGTGTGTGTGTGTGTGTGTGTGTGTGTGTGTGTGTGTGTGTGTGTGTGTGTGTGTATGTTTGTTACTCCTTCACGCAAAAACCACTGGACGGATTTGGCTGTGGAATAGAGATAGATAATATCCTGGATTAGCACATAGGCTACTTTTTATCCCGAAAAAATCAAAGAGTTCCCACGGGATTTTGAAAAACCTAAATCCACGCGGGCGAAGTCGCGGGCATCGGCTAGTAAGAAGATAAAGTTGAAAACGAAAACTCGACTGCTATCGTCTTAATAAACGCTGAATTACAAGCAAAATTGTTTTTCTGTCGCTTGGTATATTTTAATCTTGTAGTGCACAATTACATTCATGAACCCAGAATTTTCTCCTCTACCATTTAACATCCCACTCGATACAATAGCAAAAAAAATTTTGGAGACCCCCACTTTTTTTGATGTACCTACCTAATCTTGTAACACTCGTTGGGTCAATTTTTTCGTATAAAATATAGCCTATGTCACCCGGACCTTTATAACGAATCAATTGACACCTTATTCATCAAAATCGGCCCAGTAGTTTGGGCACTACGGTGGAACACCCAGAATCTGGGTACAAACATACATACATAGACTGCTAAAATCATAACCCTTCCTAATTGGCTTTGCCGCAGTCGGGTGAAAATGTATTAAAAGTAAGTTTACCCAAACTTTCCAACGTGATGCCCTCTGACTCATCAGAGTCTGGACAAGCTTGCCGCGCGGTTTCGTTCCAATATCTGAAAGAAGATAAAGGCCAAAATTATAATCCGCCGTTTATATTCGTGCATTCCAATTTCCATCCCATTCCATCAGCCTGTAAGCATCCACAGCTGGACATAGGCCTTTCCAAGAGCGCGCCACCAAACACGGTCCTCCACCTTCCTCATCCACCCGCTCCCCGCCACCTTCTTCAGGTCATCGGTCCAGCGGGCAGGAGGCCGTCCCACACTGCGCTTACCGGTACCCTGTCTCCACTCATCAGAACACGTCTGCCCCAACGGCCGTCATAGATATAAATTAAAAGTAGGTATATTTTGTATCCCGTAGTTTGGGGAGATCAGTACCTACCCTCAGTATAAGATTTTTCTTCTCACAAATGATAGTATTAGGATCCAGTGTAAGAAATTAATTTTAGTATCGACTAATTTGTGAGAATAGTCGATACTAGAATTAATTTCTTAAACTGGACCCTTTCAAGTAAAGATTTTTATATAAACCTGCGAGGATGATACTGCCATTGTCGCAATTAAAATACCATAAGACTACGTTGTAGTATTAGTTTACGAATTGCGAAAAACCAAATTAAATTTGAATTTCGCGGGCAGGCCCGTCTCATGCCCCTTAACGCTAAAAGTGTTTCGACTCTCAAATACTATCAACATTGGTGAGAAGTAAAATCTTATACTAAGTCACCACATAATAATATTCATTAGTTAGCTCACTTGCTAGACAGCTGTTCTAGAAAGCGCTCCTTCTGCAGGTCCAGCAGGGTTTTAGACAGGTCCTCCAGCAGCCTGGAGCCCTGCTGGACCGCGATGGCGTAGGGTTGCTCCGCGAATACGTCTCCCACTAAATCTATGGCACTGTAGTTGGTGACATAGAGTCCCTCGATAAAAGATGGCGGCTTAAAGACAGCTGTTCTGTTTGGCGGCCATTTTAGACAAGGACTAAAGTGTCGTTCGCAGTGCGTCCGTCCTTTTTGTGACTTCACGACATGAAAATGGTTGTGTTTGCACCATCAGCCCTACAGAACACCAGGGCTGGCTCCAACGTCAAAGATCAGCCTTTTTCTAGTTATAGGCTAACTCACTTGCTAGACAGCTGTTCCAGAAAGCGCTCCTTCTGCAGGTCCAGCAGGGTTTTAGACAGGTCCTCCAGCAGCCTGGAGCCCTGCTGGACCGCGATGGCGTAGGGTTGCTCCGCGAATACGTCTCCCACTAAATCTATGGCACTGTAGTTGGTGACATAGAGTCCCTCGATAAAAGATGGCGGCTTAAAGACAGCTGTTCTGTTTGGCGGCCATTTTAGACAAGGACTAAAGTGTCGTTCGCAGTGCGTCCGTCCTTTTTGTGACTTCACGACATGAAAATGGTTGTGTTTGCACCATCAGCCCTACAGAACACCAGGGCTGGCTCCAACGTCAAAGATCAGCCTTTTTCTAGTTATAGGCTAACTCACTTGCTAGACAGCTGTTCCAGAAAGCGCTCCTTCTGCAGGTCCAGCAGGGTTTTGGACAGGTCCTCCTCAGCCTTTTTCTAGTTATAGGCTAACTCACTTGCTAGACAGCTGTTCCAGAAAGCGCTCCTTCTGCAGGTCCAGCAGGGTTTTAGAGAGGTCCTCCTGCAGCCTGGAGCCCTGCTGGACCGCGATGGCGTAGGGTTGCTCCGCGAATACGTCTCCCACTTCCGTCAGGTTACAGTTACGAGTGATTTCGTACCTGAGAACAAAATTTCCTAAATTCAAATTCAAAATATTTTTATTCAATTAGACTTTTACAAGTTCTTTTGAATCGTCAAAAGCATCTACCACTGGTTCGGAATGCCTTTCCTACCGAGAAGAACCAGCAAAGAACTCGGCGGTTGCTCTTTTCAAAGATTTGATATAAGTACAATATTATGCCATGTATAAAAGCAATTGAGCTCCCGCGCATTGCTGGAGCGAACTGCAGGTCAAGTCTACGCTCTTTTATCATTTACATAATCTTCGATTTTTATTAAAGAAAATATTACAATAAAACTTAAAGCTAGCCTTATCTAATTACTATACAAATCATGCCCGCGTGGAATGGTGCCAAGAATACTGGCTGCATTTCCGCGTAGGACAGCCAGGCTGATACGCAAAAAATGAGCCAGCCCTTCTGTCACCCGATGAGGCTATTAAACGCGCTAATCTTCGATTGTATAATATGCTTTTCTCAGGAGCATAAAATAAATTAGTGGTTCGCCCTGAACTGAGACCTCGCGGTAATTCCATATTTCCCACAAGATAAAACTTAATTATATAAATAGTTAACCGGTCCTGCTTGACCGGTTCTTAACCGGTTCTTAACCGACTTAAAATTAGAAAATTATATAATTACTATACAAATATATGATTTGTATAGTAATTAGATAAGGCTAGCTTTAAGTTTTATTGTAATATTTTCAATTAAAAAAAAAAAAAAAAAAAATTGAAAATAGGCTTACTTTATTTCAGCTGAGTCGTGTATGAAAGCGAAGTCGGCTTCTGAATGTTCATTGACTTGCTGAAAACCTGTTTCGGCGTCAGGTACTGGTTCTGAAAATTGTTAATTATCTATACCTACTTATCTATACTTATTAGTGGACGATGTCTGTATCACACTAATATTATAAAGGCGAAAGTTTGTGTGTGTGTGTGTGTGTGTGTGTGTGTGTGTGTGTGTGTGTTTGTTACTCCTCGACGCAAAAACTACTGGACGGATTTGGCTGAAATTCGGAATGGAGATAGATAATATCCTGGATTAGCACATAGGCTACTTTTTATCCCGGAAAATCGAAGAGATCCCACGGGGTTTCGAAAAACCTAAATCCACGCGGGCGAAGTCGCGGGCATCAGCTAGTATTAAATATATTTTGAAAATTTTAATCGGGGGAAACATTATTATCGACTAGCTGACGCCCGCGACTTCGTTCGCGTGGATGTAGGTTTTTTAAAATTCCCGTGGGAACTCTTTGATTTTCCGGGATAAAAAGTAGCCTATGTGCTAAGCCAGAGTATAACCTATCTCCATTCTAAATTTCAGCCCAATCCGTCCAGTAGTTTTTGCGTGAAGGAGTAACAAACATACATACACACACACACACACACACACACACACACACAAACTTTCTCCTTTATAATAATTATAATATAATATATAATATAATTATTAGTGTGATGTGTAGGCCCCAAAACAATATTTTTTTTGGAATTTTTGTGACTGCTGTACATGCATTACGCGAAAACTACTGTTTAGTGGTAACTGATACTTCGGGTCAACATATAGGATAGTTTTTATCCTGAAAAAAATTAATAATTCATCTGGATTTTTTCCCATTCCATTCCATCAGCCTGTAAGCATCCACAGCTGGACATAGGCCTTTCCAAGAGCGCGCCACCAAACACGGTCCTCCGCCTTCCTCATCCACCCGCTCCCCGCCACCTTCTTCAGGTCATCGGCCCAGCAAGCTGGAGGTCGTCCCACACTGCGCGTACCGGTTCCCGGTCTCCACTCATCAGAACACGTCTGCCCCAACGGCTGGAGGTCGTCCCACACTGCGCGTATTCATCGGGATACGGGTCACATCTAATCTGATTTTGATAATTTTTCCTGGAGATCTGATGAACAGTTCTGGAAAGAGTCTTACCTGATGCATTAATTGCTAACAGAATATGTCCATATTGTTCCCTGATGGGGTAGTCCCACACACGGTACTGCGATTGGTCTGATGTTGCGTTTAGAGTTATTTCCTTCCACACCCTGGAAACAAGGGATATAAATTCATTAAAAACTCGGACAAGTGCGAGTCAGACTCGCGCACCGAGGGTTCCGTACTCGGGTATTTTTCGACATTTTGCACGATAAATCAAAAACTATTGTACATAAAAATCTGTTTCAGAATGTACAGGTATAAAGAAAGCCCTTTCATATGATACCCCACAAACTTGGTATCGTTATGTTACTTTGAAAATTGAAAATGCCAATTATTATTAATTGTTCATGAACACATTTTAATTTTTAGGATTTCGTACCTCAAAAGGAAAATCGGAACCCTTATAGTATAACTTTCATGTCTGTCTGTCCGTCTGTCTATCCGTCCGTCCGTCGTGTCTGTCGGACAAACACTAACCTATAAAGGGTGTCCTCAGCAAACTTCATGTTTATGAAGTACTGGTGGACGGTGGAACCTTCCACCACTGTGTAGTTGATCCTAGACTGACGCGCCAGCTGTTCCAAAGATGCTACTGGAGTCTGAAAAATATGAGGTTTTGAATGTACATTATAGCTCGTTCACACAGGCTGCGTAAGCGTAGACGTAGTGCGTACCATTGCGTTGTAATGTATGGAACTGTATGAAACATGGCACACCGCTTGCGTAACCCAGTGTGTTAGAGATTTACGCGCATCACTACGCACGTATCACGTGTACGCAATCGGTGTTAATCGGCCTTTAGGTCTCATTTACACGGGAGCTTTTTTAACGTCCGTTAAAAAAGCGTCCAAATAGAACAAATGTATTCCTAAGTATCCGTGTGGCCTTTGTGACAACGCATATCAATCAATTGCGATTGCTAAACAATGTTGACCCAAGTCGATAACTGGATGGGTGACCGACTTTGGTTTCCTCCGTGAAAATTCCATTTATTCCCATGGGAATTTGAACTTTCCTTATGATTGGTCTGCGTGTGTTTTGTTTTTTTTTTCTCCTAGGTAGTGATGAAAAATAATGTGTGTCACTCGGGGCAGAAATATTTTTCTCTCGGGCGGCGTATATTGAATTCCTCGCTACGCTCAGGATTCTACTTTAGAATCTATGGAATCCTTCGCTTCGCTTTAAATAAAACTAAATTCGCTCTAAATAACTCCCTCGAGGGACAAAATATCACTTTGGCCCCTTGTAACACTAATAACTATTATACGGTACTAGATGATGCCCGTAACTTCGTCCGCGTGGATTTAGGTTTTTAAAAATCGAGTGGGAACTCTTTGATTTTTCGGGATAAAAAGTAGCCTATGTCCTTTCCCGGGATATAAGCTAACTCTGCACCCATCAAGATCGGTTAAACTGTTGGGCCGTGAAAAGCTAGCAGACAGACAGACACACTTTCGCATTTTTTTTTTTCTCTAAAGTCAAATTTGTAGTTATCTTCGGTAGTTATTTTCAAGTTAGGGAAACCATATATGTATGTATAAGTATGGATTTCGTCTGTCCTTCGCCCGCCGACACACACGCGGCGCCCCTTTAGAGCGCTTCCCAGTCAGTTCCACCACCATTAAACACCAGCAGAACACAAAAACCGGCCACTTCTAACAAAAAAACACTCCAAAAAGTCACAACACGCGCGCCAGCAAACGCCACCACAGACAAAGTCCCAGACACACTTTCGCATTTATAATATTAGTAAGGATTTAAGTACAACTAGTCTAGTTGCTTGCCGTCGCTTTTTAACCCCCGACCCAAAAAGAGGGGTGTTATAAGTTTGACGTGTGTATCTGTGTATCTGTGTGTCTGTGTATCTGTGTATCTGTGTATCTGTGTATCTGTGTATCTGTGTATCTGTCTGTGGCATCGTAGCGCCTAAACGAATGAACCGATTTTAATTTAGTTTTTTTTGTTTGAAAGGTGGCTTGATCGAGAGTGTTCTTAGCTATAATCCAAAAAAATTGGTTCAGCCGTTTAAGAGTTATCAGCTCTTTTCTAGTTTTCTTGTAGAAAAGAAGGTTACATAACCGTTAGGTTCATAATATTATGTCAATTGACAAATGTCAAGCTGTCAAGATGGACGTTGCCTAGATATACATAATTATTTATTTGAAAATGATTTGTCGGGGGTGTTGAAAATTTTTAATTTACACTTGTACTTTTATCCTTGGGATAATTTACCTGCATCCTCTCCACAGTCAGGAACGCAGCCAAGTTGGCAGTGAAGGTCGCCAGCATCAGCACGACGAAGAGCCAATAAGCGGCGACTAGAGTATGGCCTGAGAGCGCCTGGTACTCACTCTGTTCGGAGTACCAGAGACGCCGCCTACAGGTCCAGCAAAACAAGTGCCTGCGCCTAATCGTGGAAGCTCCGAGGTACGTGAGGAATGACGTCATCCATCGCGACCTCAAGACGCCCACCGTGGAGGAGTACGTCCGCACACTCGCGCGGCGCATGTTTGCGCGCGCGGACAACGGACCGTACGAACACCTCCACGGCATCGCTCCACTCATCCCTCGACCGCCGACCGGGTGTCAACTACCTCGTGAGCTCCTGCGATCGCCATCCCCGGCGCGGCACGCAGCCGACCCAAGCGACGACGATAACGACGACGCGAGATCCACCGGACTTGACTCCGTCTCCGCGCTCGACAGCGAACTCAACGCCGTCGCGCGGAGACCAGCCCCGGACTGACTACACATCGAATATACGAAGAAGTCTACTAAGGCCATAAGCCAAGATGGCGGGCCCTAGCCGGTGAAATCCCGGCTAAAAGTTCGTCACCAGGGTACAAAGTTGCCCTGCGCCTCACCCGGGTAAGGAGGCCATGCCTCGAGGCCCGTACCCCCGCTTGGCCATTCCGACCAAACGGAGAAGACCCGCTGCGGTAGTATGGATTTAAGTACAACTAGCCTAGTTGCTTGCCGTCGCTTTTACTTTTATCCTTGGGATAATTTACCTGCATCCTCTCCACAGTCAGGAACGCAGCCAAGTTGGCAGTGAAGGTCGCCAGCATCAGCACGACGAAGAGCCAATAAGCGGCGACCAGAGTACGCCCTGAGAGCGCCTTGGGTGCCTCGCCTCCGCCTTGAGGCGTGAATGACGTCAGCGCGAACCAGAAGCTCTCTTTTAGAGTGAACTCCCTGCAAAATGTGGTGGATGCCAATCAAATAGCTCAATGCAAAATTTTTGTGTCATAAGCGGTAGGTGGAGTGTCATGTTTGGTGGGTGGAGTGTCATATCCAGTGGGAGTGTCATAAACTGTGGGTGGGGAGTCATATTCTGCGGTGGTTGTCATATTTTTGGAAAAGACCTCGACTGTCTGTCCGTTTGTCACGGTCAGAAACGCAGCCAAATTAGCAGCAACCCAAAAATGGCTCTAACTTTATAAAAGTTTAAGTTAAGTTTAGCTTACATACCAAAATGGCAATAGTACAAGATTCGGAGTAGGGGTAACCCCCTTCACCCATCTTAACGAATATTTTATCAATCATGAATGGGTTGCTTAATGAAATCAGTTCAAGACTACCCTTAATCCTTATTCGCCCGCCCTTCGCTGATTTTCCTTAGACCACCTTACTTTTACCTTATTTATTGTCCCGAATAATTTTTACAATGTCTGAGAGTGCTTACAGAACGTTATTGAGTCTTTGACCTGTGTAACGCATTTGATCATGTTTGATCACAAAATTTTGCTGCTTAAACCTAAGGGTCTTCCACTTGGTCACTATGGGATTAAAAACATTGCACTGGATTTCATTGTTCAAAGTGGATGCATGAAGATGGAGTCACAAGGTTCACCTGTCTTAATGGGTGTCCGACAAGGCTCACTCTTGGGTCCCTTTCTATTTTTGGTGTTTATAAATGATTTAGCTTTTAACTCGCACACGAAATATGTATTATTATTCCTAGTTTTAAGTTTAGTTGTTATTTTGTAGTGTTGTGTAATAATTGTATTTTTATTTTTATTCTTTATTGTGATTTTGTGGCGCTAAATAAACTTTTATTTATTTTATTTGTTTTTTTTTGCCATACCTACTTATTTTAGTACCCACCGAAAAATTGCGATACTTCGATGCGTCCAATGCAGCCGATTTTCGGCGCGTGTGCTACAAACTGTAATACTTAACCACGTTAAAGTACCAGGGTTGCTAAGTCGGAAGTGTAGCCTCGTCTTACCGGCACGGATAGGGATAGGCGTCCGGGTTGTTCCGGGCGGAGTACGGGGAATACTTCTCCAGAAGCCAGATCATGAAGCCCGTGAGAAGCAGCGCTGCTACAATGCTCAGCCACACTTCCGTGCGAAGCACTGTCATGAATTTGAAGAGGGACGTCTTTCTTATTGGCTTACGTATTGCTAAAAAATATTTATCGTTTCTTTAATATATTTTTTCAGTAATAGTTTGGTACTTTATTAGTCTTTAGGTATTTCAGAAGTGTACCAATCTAATGTATCTACCTCTTGTTTACATTATCTCTATCTACTGATATAAAAAAGAGGTAAAGTTTGTGAGTTTGTTTGTAGGAAGTAATCTCTGAAACTACTGAACCGATTTTGAAAATTCTTTCACCAGTAGAAAGTTACATTATTCCTGTGTGACATAGACTATATTTTATTTAAAAAAACTTAGAGATCGCTACAAAAATTGTAAAAAAAACTACCCGTGCGAAGCCGCGGCGGATTGCTAGTCATTGATAAAACATTCATATACCTACATATTATATGTAGGTATGCATATTATTCAGTGTTAAAAACTGACCTATCAGAATGCCAGTTTGTTCGAAATACGGCGCAACAAAATCTACCACTTCCTCTCTTTCAGCTGTCATCGTCAAAGCAGCAACAGCGATATCCGTCTCCTGAAAACAGTTTCACACTTCACACTAATATTATAAAAGCGAAAGTTTGTGTATATATAAGTGTGTGTGTGTGTGTGTGTATGTTTTTTACTCCTTCACGCAACAACTACTGGACGTATTTGTCTGAAATTTGGAATGGCGATAGATAATATCCTGGATTAGCACATAGGCTACTTTTTATCCCGGAAAATCAAAGAGTTCCCACGGGATTTCGAAAAACCTAAATCCACGCGGGCGATGTCGCGGGCATCGGCTAGTCTATGATAAACTAATAAGAGGTAGGTATTTGTTTAGTTTCTAGCTAGGCGGTAATCTCCAGGACCAATGATCCGATTTAAAAAAAATTATTTTAGTGATAGATATCTATAGGCTGCCTAGTTATCCCTAAGACTTATATCACGCGGACAAATCATGAGCAAAAGCTAGTATCTCATAAGATTATTATCTATTCATAAAATATATTATAGCGAAATGGTCTAATATTTTAATTTTTAATACTTTTATAATTTTTGCTTTTCCGAACTTACCCCAGTAGTCAAATCGCCTACAACTCCATCCCAAGAACCATTTGGTAGTCTCCTTCCGAAAGAACCAGATTTTGGAGTCACGATTTCGTAGTCGAAACCCATTGTCTGAAAATATGCGTAGGTACCTAAATAGATGTAGGTCACCGAAACCTAAGAACCTAAATGTTAAATATCCTGTAAATAATAATTTCAAAATAACTAATTACTCGTATTTCTTTTCCTACAAACAAATTTAATACTGCCTGTAAACTACTAGTTAAAATTTATTATTATAAAAAATCTTTTGAAGTCGAATCGAGGAGCCCAACTACAAAATACTCAAGGTACCTAACAAAAAATATTTTTATACTTTTTAATGATAATTGAAGTTGCTTTTTAAAATGTGATTTCAAACCATTCGTCAACTTGGCCGACGAAACCCCTTGACGATCCATTAAGAGGGGCTCTCTCCGTCACTCGCTTCATACAAACGTAGTTCCAATTTCATTTGAATATTAAGCTACCAAAGTCCATGAAATTTTGCAGACTACTAACTAGAAACTAATATCTGTGCCTGTGGTGTTTTAGATTTTTCCAAATATATGTAGTTTTAAAATTGCAGTGGCTCAAAGATTTGTATGTGAATTTTTAAGACCGCGTAACTTTGAAACCGAATATTTTAACGGAAATCTGGAAAACCACAGGCATAGATTTAGTTTCCGGAACGTTTCTACAAAATTCCATTGAGTATGATTGGTTAGTATTCCAATGAGAGACGAACTACGTTTGTATGGAGCGAGTGACGGAGAGACCCCTCTTAAGCATAGTAAAAGTTTATTTGAAGAAAAAAAATCTATTTCTAAAGAAATGCAAATTAGTGACCGGTAAAATAGTAGTTTTTGTAGTAGGTAATTACAGACTACAAAAGTGGCTTACCTCAGCAATCTTATCAATAAGATCGATGCAGTAGCCTTCGTAAATCGGTTGTCCGTCTTCCGTCATCAATGGTTCGCCCGTAACAGGGTCATACTTTACCATGGTCCATGGCACACCCTAGAAAGTGATAATAGTCATCATCATCATCATCCGATAGATGTTCCTATAAGGGTCATAGGTCCCTTAAAGGAACTTCCACACTAGGGAGTCAGACTCGCGTACCGAGTAGGTACAGCCATACTACATCGTACTTTTCCGTCACTTTGCAGGATAAATCGAAAACTATTATGCGTAAAAATAAATAAAAATCGGGTTTAGAATGTACAGATAAAGCCCTTTCATATGATACTACAGTTGGTTATAGTAATATTACTTTGAAAGTCACAATTATACTAATTATTTATTTGTTCATGACCACATGTTAATTTTTTTTGTGATGTAACCACAAATGCATGGTTTTCGGATTTTTTCCCTTATGAGTGCTATAAGACCTACCACACCTGCCAAGTTTTGCCTGACAGGCAACGAAGTCATCCTATCTATAAGGGTTCCTTTTTTTCCTTTTGAGGTACGGAACCCTGAAAAAGGAAAAAGTTAAAAACCAACTTACAGCAGAAGTCCCAATCCTAAAGAAGTTCCTCAAAGGATCCAGTACGACTCCAGGAAGAAGCTTGTACTCTTCGTTAGCGTACCAGTACGCTACCCTCTGCAGACCCTCGACTTCTTTATACGTGGACAGGATGAAACGGGAACGAAGCAGCAGACTTGATCTAGTAACGACATTTTACTATCAATTTATAAACGACTACAAAAGATACAGAACATAATTAAATATTTTGAAGTCGAGTTGTAAAAACACGACATAGCAGACAATCGGTCTTTTTTTGTCTGTTTTTCTTAAAACAGGGCTCTCTCCGTCACTTTCGCCACCTTATTTCCAATTTCATTGCAACCAAAGTCCATGAAATTTTGCAGACATATTCTAGAAACTAATATCTATGTCTGTGGTTTTCCAGATTTCTGTTAAAATGTTCGGTTTCAAAGTTACGCAGTCTTAAAAATTCACATACAAATCTTTGAGCCCCTGTAATTTTAAAACTACATATTTTTAGAAAAATTTAAAACACCACAGGCACAGATATTAGTTTCAAGAATATGTCTGCAAAATTTCATGGACTTTGGTTGCTTAGTCACACTAATATTATAAAGGCGAAAGTTTGTGTGTGTGTGTATGTTTGTTACTCCTTCACGCAAAAACTACTAGACGGATTTGGCTGAAATTTGGAATGTAGATAGATAATATCCTGGATTAGCACATAGGCTACTTTTTATCGGAAAACGGAAAATCAAAGAGTTCCCACGGGATTTCGAAAAACCTAAATCCACGCGGGCGAAGTCGCGGGCATCAGCTAGTATTCAAATGAAATTGGAACTACGATTGTATGGAGTAAGTGACGGAGAGAGCCCTGTTAACACCCTACTCGATACAATAGCAAAAAAATATTTTTGAAGACCCCCACTTTTTTTGATGTAACATCCGCTAGGTCAATTTTTTTCGCATAAAATATAGCCTATGTCAACCCGGACCTTAACAACGAATCAATTGACACCTCATTCTTCAAAATTGACCCACGGAAACACACAGAATCTGGATACAAACATACATACACACACACATACAGACATACATACATAGACAGCTAAAATCATAACCCTTCCTTTTGGCTTTGCCGCAGTCGGGTAAAAACGATATACTAAGCCAATAAACTCACCTTTCCTCATCCCAAAAGAACAAAGTCTCATTATTCGTGCTATCTTCTTCTAGAACTTGATAGAACCTTTCTTTAGTCGCATTCATCTCTCCCGCCGGGTTGGCGCAGTCGATTTTGATAAGGTCTGCTTCGATTTTAATTAGAACATCCACTGAGTATTGGATTATGTTGTTGAGGATGTATTGTTTCTTCTGTAAAATAGAGATTACTAGCTGACGCCCGCGACTTCGTCC